>NC_057343.1:135632196-135935227 GCF_016509475.1 Prionailurus bengalensis
TAAATTGCTAAAGACCACCTAAAAACGAGGAAGCTCAGTTTAAGGATTTCATGCTTTTTTAGGTTTGAGGGAATAGAACCCCATCGTAACAGTATGTAAGTCCCTTTCCAGGAACTTATCGTGTACAAAAGGAGAGGGTAGCTGGTAAGGTTTCTTCAGACCCAAGCCTAAAGGAAACAGTGCAAATATCACAGCACTTAGAGCTCAGTTTATTGGACTGGGTCAAGGTAATTCTACTCCAGGCTGAGACACCTCATTTCATTTACCAAGCTCAGGCAAACAATAGATGAAGCCCATCATTTCATAGAGTAGGTGGAAAGGATATCGCTTGGTAAAGTTTCGGTAAAGTGGTTTCTTAAACATGTAGGTAGTTCTCTACTTCTCTATCTCCACTTTAAGAGACATGTTGGAATAATAGGTCAGTACCTGAAACCTAAAACAGAAGAAACTCTTTCCATTAGAGTGTGAGTCACCTTTCAAAATGATTTTATTTTCTGAGGATACTCAATCAATTTCAGGATGTCCTCTACTTCCAACACCCAAGGAATAAACCACCAAATTCAAAGTTTGACACAAGTCTTAAGTGATGGTAAAAAAAAAAAAAAAAAAGAAAAAAGAAAAAAAAAAAGAAAAGAAAAAAAGGAAAATCCTTGCAAGGGAATTGGCAAAGAGCTGTAAAAGGGCTTTAGGGCAGGCAGGCTCGGCGCGTGCAGATCTCAAAACTGCTGAAAAGAGGGATCTGCGAATAGATGTTTAAAAAGCGGACTCCTCCACGGTTTAATAGTAAAGAGCAAAACAAGTTGCTGGCATTCCATCTCACCCGTCCTGGGAAGGTCTGAACCGACATCAGATTTTTCTTCAGCAACTAAGTAATGATTCTTAGTGGAAAAATCTGCATTTGAAAACTAACATTTAAGAGACAGTATAATTTCATGTGAGCCTCCACTCCCTACCCGAGGGGCCGTGGTCCGCCAGAGCGACCTACATTTGCTCCGTCATTTCAAGGCTGGAAGGGATCAGTTAGCGTGCGCCCTCTTCATAAAACTCTCTTCCCCAGTCGCGGGCCCGCCTGGCTCCCAGCGGCGGCGGTGCCAGGCTGCTGGAGCTCGTGGCAGCTTGCGGGCGCTAGCCTCTCCGGCTCACCCCTTCACCCTTCCTTCACCCCGGGACGCCACGCGGATAGCGTGGTTTTTCCGCCCACTCCCGAGGCTGTGCTGGCGAGGCCGGGAATTGCAGGGCCTCCCCGCCTTGGCGAGCCCAGGAATCCGAATCCTCCCCGCCCTTGGCACTCCGCTGGGGCGCTGGGGGCTCGAAGGAGGATAGGGGTCGGCTCCAGACCCTCCGATTAGAGACGCAGCCTGTTACGTCTGAAATCATCCCCCACCTCTCCCGGCCCCACCGCCTGTGGTCCCGGAGACACCGGCAGCTGGCTGTGCCGCGGCCTGGCGCAGATCCAGAGCGCTCCGCCGCGGACCTAGCGCGGGGCCCGGCCGCCCGGGGCATCCCCGCGGCCGGGGGCGGAAGGCCGGCCCGGCGGCAGGAAGGGTCCGCAGAGCCGGAGCTCCGCCCCTCCGGCCGCCCAGCTCCAGGGCCGGCACGGTGAGTGGCGGCGGCCGAGGGCGCGGCGCCAGCGGAGAGGGGCGGAGACGTGCGCGCTGGTTGGCGCGGGCTCGGGGGCGGGGCGCGCTGGGCCGGGCCGGAGGCGGGGCCGGCGCCGGGCGCTGGAGCTGCTGGCTGACGGAGAGGAGTCGCGAGCAGCTGGAGCGGAGTTGGAGGAAGCGGCGTCCGCGACGAGGGCTGCGGGCTAGCGGGTTGGAGGCGCCGCGCTCGAATCGGGAACGGCGGGCGGGTCGAGGCCGGGTCGGAGGCGCGTCGGAGGCCGCCGCTGCAGCCTGGGCCCCGCAGAGGAAGGAAGCCGGCCAGCAGGGGAGGTAGGCGGCGGCAGCGGGTCCGGGTGTGTGTGCCCGGGAGGGGGAGGCAGTGCGTGCGCGCGCGGCTGCCTCCGTTCTCTTCCTGTCACCAGCAGCCGCTTCTCCTGCAGAGCAGAGCCGGGGGAGAGCGGGCTGGCCGCCGGCATCTCCGGCTCATGGCCAGCGTTTTGCGTGCTCCCGGCCGCCTCAGAGCTCCCGTTTCCCCGGTCCTCTTCCGAGCTGGCTCTAGCTGCACGCCGCCGGGCGCATTCGTCCCCTGAGTTGCAGGCGATCTCGGGCTGGTCTCCACCCCTCCGTTACCGCACACTTCTGAGGGTCCTTGCTGTCGCCTTGCAGTTTTCCGGGGTCCTTCACAGAGCGCCCAAACCGTTGCCTTTGAGTTAGCGGGAAGGAGCGAAGCCTTCCCCCGCGTCCTTCGGCTGCAGCCAGGGTAGCTGCTCGGGCCCTTCCCCCGAGCGGGTGGGGCGGCGGTGGTCCCCGGAGCTCGCCCCGAGCCCCCGCCCTCCGAAGTTTGTCTTCCTCCTCTTCCGGGGTGGGGGAAGTGCGCCTCGGGGCGGCTGGTCGCTGGGGCCCTAACGGCGTTTAGTGCCGGCCGGGCCTGGACAGGTTGTTGGAGGCATATTTAACCGGGTCCTCCAACAGCCCGGAAATCCAGCTTTTTGTAGCGCGGAGCGAGAGTGGAGGGACCTGCCCAGCAATATGGAGCCGGCTAGGGAGAGCAAGAGAGTGTGGCAAGCACGAGCTAAAATATCGTGGGGGAATTATCTGGCAACCGCTGCTCTAACACTCACTTCCCAAGAGCAGAAACTGCCCCGCAGATCGCAAGACAAAGAGAACTGGAAAGCTCAGGCCAGGCACTCCAGTACCGATACATACTTTGGTAACCTGAATTGGAGCATGAACTAGAAGGGTGTGAGTGGAATGGCTGTTACATGTTGAATGCAGAATGTGTGTGAACTGGATTTGGGGAAATTCTTAGGCTTCCCTGAGTGCTGTTAACATGGAAAAGGTCTCCCTTCCACCGTTAATCCCTGGTGGAGCTGCAGCACTGTTGGTGTCTGAGTATGAGTTTACTCTTTATTGGGGGGGGGGGGGGGAGGGTTGACTTTGGAAGCGGTACGGGGTTGGTTTTTTTCTTTTTTTCTTTTCCTGTTCTGTTCTTTTTCTCTTTGTCATTCAGTGCGAAGTACGACTGGATAAAACAGTTCCGGGTTTTGAGTGCAGCCTAAGATTGTCATTTCAGCGTAAGGAGGTTCAAGTTTTAGTTGTTAGGCGGGACTTTCACCAAGCTTATTGACCTAGGCATTTATGTGGAATTGCATTTTAATGTTTCATTAGCTTGGGTTGCGTTTTCCACTTTAAAGATGGATAGGTAAGCTAGAAAAGATCGGAGTAGACGTGTTTATTTCTGAGGTATGCTCTCAGAATAAAGGATCTTCAGGGTGCAAATAATTGGGAATTTGGGGAATTCTGCACAGAAGGCTGCAAATATTAATCTTAAAAAAGAAAAATAAAAGCACCCCCCCCACAGTTCCTTAATACAGTTCACCTTTCTTGAAATTAACAGTTAAAACTCAGAGGATAGCTTCTTAGAAACAAAAGTTGCTTAAACTTTGGGAAGCAAGTGTTTTTTGGTTGTTACAAAGAAAATACCTTAAGAGTAATTATTTTTTTGGGGGGGGGGGGAGGGGAGAGTCCCTGTAAAGTTCTAGAAGGTGTGTTTGGTTCAGAATCAAGGTTTAAACTGGAAAGGTCAGTGGAGGAGACCTACCTGCCTTACAGAATTGTTGGGTTATGTCACTGCTGGCCTTTTGAGCTTTTATATGCTAGTTGTAGACAGGTAGTAGATAGTCATACTTTTCCATAACAATGTACGGGTTTTTATGATTGGAAGGAAGTTCTCTGTATCTCAAACTGGCTTTCAAAGTGCTATGTGCATTTGGTTTCTAACTTCCATCTTGTTTTGGGACCTGTTCTTGTCAGTTGCATAACAGAACTCTGGTGCACACTGGCTATCTGCTGTTTTATCTGCTTTTGTAAAATGATGTTATCACTGTCTCTTTTCTCACGTATGATGCCGATAGTGTGAAAAAGCACTTCCCTTCCCATTGGTTAATTATTTTGTCTTTTCTTAGCTATTTTTTGTTTAATTTATCAAGATCAGGAAATCCCCACAGCATAAAGTTGGTTTGGAGGAATGAAGTGGTACAATAAGTTACAGTTACCACATATTTTGGTTGTTGGTAGTGATTCTGGTAGTATGCGTTTATCTTCTGGAAATGCCAATTGTATCTAAGCTGATTTCTGAAGGGTTTTGTATCTTCAATGCAAAGATACACCACCTACCTACCCAAATCTTGTGTTGTTAAACGTGTGACCATACCTTTAATTAAATTCTTCTGTGAATGCCGTGTGATTTTTTTAAAGTAGTGTGTTGGTCAAAATCTCCTTTTTTTCTTAGATAGTTCAGGGATCAGGTTCTAAAAAGGCATCCACTCTGAAAGATTGTCCATATGCTCATTAAAACAGGAAGAATTTCAGTTCACCTTTTATTGTGTTTGCATTTTGTGATTTTCAAAATGCATTTTATGGCATAAAGCGATGGTGAAGGAGCAGATTCAAAGAAAGTGATTTAATGGTTAGGTCAGATCATAGAAAGCTGAGATAATGGTTGCATTTAGAGTTTTGCTTTTAATTCTCTCACCTGTGGGGCATACACCATGCAGAAGAAAATGAGAAGTGTTTTTTTCTGTACGTTATACATTTTAAATAGGCTCCCCACAGATCTCCCTGTTTTGGAGGACACAGGGTTTTGCCAGAGAAGGCAAGAGAATGGAGCCTCTTAGTAAAGCTGTTAGAAAATGAGGTTGCTTATCAGTGGAGGGAATGGCTTATCAATTTAGCTTTTTGCCTTAGAAGGCACAATATAAATTGTAACAACTATTAATAAAAGACTTAGGTTGTAAGTAAGTTTTAAAATATCGGTATTATTTATTGCTTTTTTTCTCTGTCTCTTCCACCTATATCCTAATGTGATTTCTTGTTATGCTTCTGCCAACGCTCTTATTGGAATTACTTGCCTAAAAGAATGGCAATTAAAGGCCATTTCATGTACATTATGCCAAATGAGCTGAAAAATAGACTACATAATTACTCATAAACTTGTCTGTTTGGCTTATGTTAGGGTTTTTTTTTTTTGTTTTTTTTTTTTTTTTTTTTGAAAGGGTACAATGAGCTTAGCATAGCTTTTGCTGAAGAAAAAAAAATCCTGCTATAAAAACATCTTTGGAGATTTTATCTTCCCAGCATTGTCCTCCTTAAAGTAAATAAAATACATACCCACAGGCACCTGTAGTGAAAATAGTTTTCAGGTTAAGGATCACCCCAGAAAGTACTGAAATCACAGGAGTTTGGGCAAAGTGTGAGAAGACTCCAGCACTGTGCAGAGTGAGTTAATAAAGCGAGGCCCCTGGACAGGCATGCCGTGCCCCTCCCCTCCCCGGCTGGACCCCGGTGGTCCAGACCCTGGGAGGAGTAAGGGCTGCAACCTAAGGACGAAGCTCCCTTTAGTCCCTGGAGGACTGTGTTAGCGCCTGTCATCTTTTCTCTTTGAGGGCAGCTAGATCACATATCCTGTTGGAGAAGTCTTGGCCCCTCCCTGGTCTCTCCAGAACCACCCTCTCCCTCGGGGAGAGAACTAGGTGGGCAAAGTCCACCGGCTGCCTTTATGTGTCTGAAAAGAAGTTAAGGAGACAGCAGACCTTTATTTTGGCTAACTTCAGGATGCATTTACAAGGGTTTGCAAGCATTTAGAGGCAACACACACACACACACACACACACACACACACACACACAAATTCCTAGCAAATTTTCCTGTTTCAGGTAGGAAGTGTATAATTGGAAGTAAGGGATGTTGAATACTAGTAGCCATAATAATAATGATATCAGTGATAACATAGCCACAGTTTACTAGCTATGGAACGTCAGGCAGATTATCTAAGTTTTCTGTGCTTGTTTTCTCATCAGTAAAAGGGATACAAATTGTATCTAGGAAGTTGTAAGGGTTAAATGAGTTGGTATATACAAAACTCTTAAGAGCTGTGCCTGATCCATAGTAAACACTACGTTGGTGTTAATTGTATTAAGCTCTAATTATCCAGCACAGAGCTTAGCACTTTATAGATGTAATTTCATTTAATCATCCTAGTAACCCTGTAAGGTGCAGGTTTGCTTATTGTATGTGCCTCATAGATGATAAAATTGTGCCACGGAGAGATCTGAGTAACTTGCCCAAGGTTAAAAATCCAGACAGTGATGGGGACAGCTGCCCGCGTCTGAAGCTCAGTGCTTATACTAATCTTCTTGCTAAGACTTTTGCAAAATAGCTCTGCATTTTCACAAGAGGAGCCAGTTCAGATCATCTTCCTTAGTCCTCTTCGTTCCATGGCCTTTTCCTCAGTACCTGTTCACCGTGATGAGGCAGAGAACCAGAATAGTCACCCCCCTGGCCTTTCCCGGGTGATGGCATATGTTTCTGAGGCCCCTCAGAAGCTGCTGGAGGAGCATCGGCATCTTTCTGCCAGCCTCCTGGTGATGACTCCAGCTGGACCTGGGTCTCTGTTCTCTGCCCCTCCTCAGGTGCTCCGGCTCTGTGTCATCACTTGGTTTTCTGCAGAGTCCTGCCTCCTGGTTATTTCATCTAGTACCCCTGTGCTGTCCTGTACCCCTCCTAGCCTCACTGCTCCTTGGGTGCCAAACGGGCTTGCAGGCAGGAGTCTCCATCTAAACACCCTGCTTGCCCACAGTAGGGACTCAGCCCTGAGGGTTGCAACCATCAGCACGTTCTGGTTGGTTTGAAAATGAATGGGGCTGTTTGATGACTATTGATTTAGGTTCAATTTAACTTTGCTCTGACTTTGATTTTTATGATTTCCAGAACACTATACTTGAAAGGTGGAAAGCTTTTTTAAATAATTTCTTAATTTAGGTTGGGAGCTTGCCCTAGACTCAGACCTAGCACCAGGAGGACAGAGAAATGGAATGTAGGGAAGTGGGGGTCAGGGTCCATGAAAGCTCCATGGCCTTTGCATCTGAGTCGAACATCCGATGTGTGCTGGGACCCAGTGCCAAACTGCTAATTTAACCACAGGATAGAATTGTATGATTAGAGTATATTCTTGATTTATTTGAAGTGATTTTAATATATCTTATATTCCTTCCTCCCATTAAGTTTGCTAAATCCTTGTCCTTTGTAAAAGGGGAGTAAGTCAACACAAAGTCAGAGCACTTTGCAAAGAATTTTGTTTGGTTCTCTGCCAGAGTGCCTGCAGGTTAGAGTGTTAAATTGAAAATTTACATTGAGGCATTTGAACATTAAGAAGTCATGGATTGCTGATTGTCAGACATCAGACACAACTTTATTTTGAGGCACAGAATAAGAATAGATCAGTATCTTAGCAAAGAGAGAAAATACACTTCTGATAAATGGTGTGACAGGCAATCTTTGAAAACATTGAAAGACTGGAGCACAATAATTACTGTTAAAGAAATTTTGAACTATTATATGTGATGTTATATGAGTAAGCTTGTTATTTGTTGATGGGATTTCTTTATACCTTTTACAGTAATTTACATGTGCAGTAGCTTAGAGCCCAGATTAGAAAACTGCATTACTTATTTGAAAACATTAATTTATGGATGGTATGGTAGATATTTTTCACATATAAAACCTTTACTATGTTAACAATTATGTTGGAGCTAGGTGGAAATAGTTCATTGGACAGGTGAACATAGCCAAGGAGATAAGAGCCATAATCTTGTGAATCTTGGCAACATGTATCTGGTCAATCTGGGTAGTTTGGGCTCCAAATTGATCTTAGGAGGGTTATGTTACACAGGCAATGCCGGTGCCTCAGGCTGCTGAGTTTTCTGCCGTCCTGGGGAGAATTTGAGGGTAAGGGAAAAACGAAAAACAAAAAAACTTGCCAGTTGTCAAGATATGATAGCTCTTGTGACTATGGTTTAATGTTTCCCATATCCCCCCTCAGGAGGAGCTGAGTTGTTAGAAATTGTGTAGTCAGGGGCCTGGGACAGCGGTAGGGGACATAGATGCCAAGAGGGGTACAGGTGGCAGTAGTTGAAGCTCTTAGAGCAGAAGTGGGCAGGATTCCAGAAGTGGGCAGCCTTCCAGAAGTGATGTGCCCAGTATTCTTTTATTCATAGTTTATAGACTTCTTTGGCAAGGATGCATTTTACTGAAGTCTCTTTGGAAGAAAATTTGCATTGTCTAAGATACTGGGTCCTGAACTTGATGGGACTGCTGCCAGGTTGTAGTGGCTTTTTTTGGCAGGTGTGTTTGTGAAAGAGCCACAGACACTATCAGTAGGGCCACTGTCACAGAGAGTAAATAGAAAGCAGACATTCAAGGTTAATCTGGGGGGCCAGAGTATGCAGGCAAGGAATCTGCATCATTGACCCCATGGACCCACCAGGGCTGTCTTTTGTCATCAAAGCAAGTTGAATTTGGGCAGTAGGTTTTCATGGTGTTAAAAGTGGTAGACCTGGAGCTAAAGTACTTGAAGGTGACTTGTGATTCCTCCCATCAGTTGATCAGTGTTACCACGGCCAAGGTACTAAATTCTTTGTTATCTCAGTTTCCTCCTCTGCAAAATGAGAATATTGATAGTGCTGCCTCAGGGTTATGCTGAGTATTGACCCAACATGCTGGGGCACGTATAGAGCCCATTAAGCGTTAGATGATTCTGATTGAATGAGTTAATACACACAGAGCTCCCAATAAGTATTAGATAAGGAGGAAGAGGAAAAAGATTGGCTAGATTAGCATACATACAGCTTCCAGTAGTGTTAGATGATGCCCGTGATGACCAATATGACAGTGACCGTCATCGAAATGGGATGGCCATCGGGAGAAATTGTGTATTGTGCAGCAGGGTAGAAGAGCCTGCCTCTTCTCCCTGGCCAAGACAGGATAGGGACAGGACACTATCCAGTCCCCACCCACATGACTAGTCAGCTCTCCCTCTTCTCTTACAAGGTTGCTCTCCAACCACTTTGTTGGCACTGAATCTTGGCCAACCTTGAATTGTTTTGATTGATCTTCGTGCCCTTGGCATTGTTGAGTCCCAGAAGACAGGAATGGTGTGTTCTTATAATCTTAGCATCATAGAAGATGTGGCTTTTTGTTGTTTTTGTTTTTTGTTTTTTGTTTTTTTAAAATCCAATGAGAGCCCAGAATTCTGCGCAGGATTCTTCTAACAGGGAAAGTCAGGTTCTCCTTACAAACATTGAGGGACGGGAATTTGTAGAGATATATGGGTCTCTGGCACCTGGGTGGGAATTGCTAACTCTCAGGTCTGGCCTTCTTGAGGTCATCAAGTTCCTCAGGGCTTTTTTCCTCTTTGCACAGATTTAGCCTCAGGTCACCATTAGTATAATTTTCAGGTTTGCAAAACCTTGACCACACGTGGAGCCTCTTAGTGTGGCCTCTGCTGTTGAGGAACATGCATATCTACAGAGGTGTGCTGTGATGGGGGGCCTGGTGGCTGCTGAGGGCTGTGTGGGGGAGAGAGTGATTAAGAGAGACAGGGCGGGCGGGAGAGAGAAAGGGAGGAAGAGAGGGAGCATAAAATACTCGCCATTCTGTGAAGAATCTCACCAAACTGGCCCACTGGGTTGTTGAAATAGAGGAAGCTATAGGCAGCAGCTGGTGGGAAGATCTCTCCAACCTACTAGTTGAAGATTTTTTTTTTTTTTTCTTTCCATAAAGACCTACATTGCCAGGAAAAGCTAACAAAAATTTCAAGGCAGATTTGGAGGAATTAAATTATTCTTAGGCATGTTGCCTGGTTTCCAGGCATTTAGGGATATGTAAATTTTCATGTTCTTTAGAGTTCTGTGTCTCATTTGTACAGAGTACATTAGTACTAAAAACGAAATTTGCTAGTTCTACATTTTTGTGTGAATTTCTGCAGTGAATATTTAATTTGATCCTGGATCTATCAAAAGGAGAGGTTGTCTTCAAACATAATATAGTTTATTTTTCTCCTACACCCTGCTGGTTGCTTTAATTTTTTTTTAATCCGATGACTGAAACACAAAGTAGAATATCTATCTCAAATTAATATTCTTACTCTGCAAAGGTTTCCAGTGTTTGTTTTTTGGTTCTTTTAATTTTAACTCTCCTAAGAGTGTTATTGTACTATGGCTAAGAGGCTCTATAACCGTGTAAAGTTGAATGCTTTATGCTTCTGAATGCCAACATTACTGTCTGCGATTAGATCTTACTTCTTAAGATGCATACGCCGATGAGTTCCTTTAATACTAAACATCTGAAGTGGCCCCACTCGTTAAAACGTATCAAGCTGTCTTTGATATAGAACACTGATATTCTGTGGCTGTCGAGGATGGCTTTGTGACTTGGCCAGCTTAACTGAAACCTTTAGGTTGCTTTTACTCTTTGTAATAAAGATAGCATTGAGAAACAACTAGGGTGCAAAGCGTGTACATGGACACCCTGTTCTATTGGCAAGCAGGCCCCTTGCTGACTTTCCCTCTCGAGAGTCTGGAATCCCTCTGCCTCCACTATGTTAAAAAAAAGAGAAAAGCTTGCAACTGCTCGTTTTCCCCGACACTGGGGCTGTCTTTCCAGGGTGATCTCCCACAACCATCTCTGCTTTCTCTTCAGTTTCTTAACTCCTCAAATTCTAGTTAGTATCCTCAATACCTCTAGACTGGGGTCTGCTTTCTCAAAAGCCAGTGATGATGCGGTGATGGGCAGAGCCCAGGTTACCTGGCCTTGCCTCGCTTTCCTCCCTGCTGGAGGCCCCTGTGGGATTTGGTCTCAGGGATTCGCTTTTCCCACCAAAACCCTCTAATTTATTATTTCCCGCACATAGGGTTTGTGTCCAAAGCTTGACTTTGCTTTTTCAGGTGTGTTCAGCGAACCCCAGTGTTTGATCCTTGCATCATTTTTTAACCTTTAATATTTTTCCTTGTGAGTTCCTCCATTCCACTGAGTTCAGGCTTGCCTTATTTGCAGCTGATCACCAGATCTGTAGCATGTTCCCTGTCTTAGAGTCCCAGACCAGGTTTTCCCCTGCCTCCCACCGTCCTTGCATCTGTAAGCCTGTCAGTCCTCTTGGCTTCCCTTTGCCTGATACCCGTGGCTAAATTCTTTTAACGAACTCAGGTTCAGGCCTTTTGCTGCTGTCCTGACCCACATTTGAGCATCGCCGCATCCACTCAGGCTTCTCGGGCAGCGTCTGTTATTTCATTCTTCTCCTTTCCATACCTTCTGCTGCCACCTTGGTTCATGCCCTCAGGACCCTTTTGCCCAGACCACTGCAGAACACGGTTGACACCTTTCCTCACCTCTTCTATCCCTATGCCAGTCTGTCCTAGTCGCTGTTACTAGATTGAGATTCTTTAAGTGCATCTCTGACCTTGCTGCTCCCCTCTCTCCACGCATTTTCAGTGGCGTCCTAAATTGGACCACATGACTCACAAACTCAGTGCAGGCATGCATCATGTCATATAACCCCTACCTATCTTCCTAATCCAGATCCAGTGTTTCCTCTTTGGCTTCAGATGGATTGGACTGCCTGTTCTAGCTCTTCCCAGAATATGACATTTGCTTAGTCACATCTGTACCTAAGATCATGCTACACATTCCATTCTGTCTTCAGATCCCTGCAGTTAGATGTGGTCCCTCCCTCATCGAACCCAATAGCACTTAGTCTCTGCCTGTCTTAGGGTACTGACCTAGTGTTATGGTTCCTTGTTTACCCTTCTTATCTCTGAGACGCTGCCACATGCCAGCACACCCCCCACCCCTGCCTGGTGTTCTTACTAATCTTTGTTGTATGTATCATGTTGAGCAATAGCACAACGGCCTGTGCATGTATGCCAAATTGATTAAATACTTGTTGAATGGAAGTAGAAATTCAAATTCACACAGATGGCAAAGTGTGATGTTCATTCATAAGCCTTGTTTTTCCTTTGCTAGGTGAAGCTCGCGTGTGGAGTGCAACAGTAAAATCAGACGCCAGATGGACAGTGTGACAAGAGTGTCAGAAAGGATTGGGCCTCGCTGTGAGAGTCAGCCTGGAGGCCAAGTGTTGATGAGTTGCTGAAAAGGAAGCCAGTGGGAGGACTGCGGGCCGCAGAGGAAGTGGCACTCTGTCTTCAGTCACACCATTGATGGAGGACAGATGGACAGCCGGACATCCAGTCACCTCTCCTCTTAAACCTTTGGAGAGTTGTCCTTTGTCCTCTGCTGGACACATATTAGGCATCTTAACATACTCTCTGAATTCGCTTTCCATAGAAACGTAAAATCAGACTGCAGTGTGTAACGAGACGTCTGTTGCATGGTGACAGGTGTGCAACCATGAGTGCCGAGGGCTACCAGTACCGGGCGCTGTATGATTACAAAAAGGAACGAGAAGAAGATATTGACTTGCACTTGGGCGATGTATTGACTGTGAATAAAGGGTCTTTAGTAGCTCTTGGATTCAGTGACGGACAGGAAGCCAGGCCTGAAGAAATTGGCTGGTTAAATGGTTATAATGAAACCACGGGGGAAAGAGGGGACTTTCCAGGAACTTACGTTGAATATATTGGAAGGAAAAAAATCTCGCCTCCCACACCAAAGCCCCGACCACCTCGACCCCTTCCTGTTGCACCAGGTTCTTCAAAAGCTGAAGCAGACAGTGAGCAACAACAAGGTCAGTGTTAATGAGCGATTGCTTCGTGGTGCACCCCCGCTCCCCCTCCCTTTTTTTTTTTTAAGGAAAAGCCTGCGATTTGCGTCGGACCGTAGTGTTCTCTGAGCAGAAACTTACTTTGACAGCCTTACCTCAATTTATATATGGTACATAAAAACTGGGTCAACCATTACAAGACTGGAAATTTGTGTTTGTGGGGTAGGGAGTTGTCAAAAGACGTAGACGGTGTATGAGAACTTGGTCAGTGTCTTGAAACCCTGCTTTTATAGTTGCCATTGAATTAAACATCTCTTGCATCCTTATTCTGTAATTGCTCATAATACATATAAATAATCCTTTAAGGAAAGAAGAGGGTAAGTCTAACGTCAGTAGATGTAACGTTAATTTGATTTGTGTGGAGAAATGTAGAAAGTAATAAAGTGACCCCAGAACTCAGCAGAGAAGAAACCATTGTTTTTATAACCTGGTATCTACCTCTGGGTTTCCTCTCCAGAAACACTGTGGCTGCAGCTGAAACCTAATCCTGTACTCAGTCTAGATGTAGAGGGAGTTCCCTTCCTTCATCGGCAATGTCATTTGTAGCATTAATGCCTCTACGGTGCTTAGCCCTCATGAGAAGAAAAAAACTTACTGAATACTTTTCTTAAATGGAAACCACCTTGATTCAAAAACCACTCCTTGATACTGGAGATGGTCCACATTCTAGCTTTGTGCACAGCTGGTCGTTTAAGATTTTTCTTCTGTTCGTTTTCACACAAAGACCAGCCCTCTGCTCTGTTTTGCTGTTATCACCTTTGTTAAATACTCATTTCTTCATCGGTAAATTTCAAGCTTTTTGTTCTTTCTTTTTTTTTTTCCCCCCCCCACATAATTTTTTTTTTTTTTCTCAGACTGAGAAAGGTTTGGCAAGGTATGTTTAAAACAGGTGGGCCCATTTGCCGTGGTTGCATGTTGAGTAAAACTGCCTGTGGCATTACAGTGTCTTTCTGGAAGGGATTCTGATACAATCATGCCTTCTTGAACGTTGGCTTATTCTAGCACATATGAATGAGGTAACAAGAATAAAGGAGCAGAATGCAAGGATAAATAGCTGCTTTTTAGCATTGGGTAGCAATAGGATAGGGAATATTTTTAAAAGTCAAGGGTAACTGCCTAGAGATACCTGAAGGGATGTGCTCTTTCCTCCCCTGCCCGACCCAACAGGGATACTTGTTTGATGAACATTATACCGTACTTTATAAATCATGTCCAGATAATGTCTTCTACTCTACAGTTCCAAAGCAAAAGTTAATTTTTTGTGCAACAAAAACATAAAACATTGACTCTGCATATGTTTATATGGTTTTGTCAACCATTGTGTTTCATTTAGCAGATAGAAAGTATACATGCAATTGGATCCCCCCCCCCCACCACCAAACTACATATTTTTAATTTGTTTGTTTTTTGAGTTAAAAAAAATTCAAAAGGAAAAATTACTTAATTTGTCCCAGAATACAAAAGATTACAGAATCCTACAAGTATCTGTGTTGGATTACCAGAGAAGATAATGTAAAAGGTGGAAAAAGGGATACCGTATTGAGACTAGTGACACAAGATTTTGTAAAAATAATTTCTAAGCAAAATTGCATTTGAAAACTGCCATTAGGTATAACTTTTCATTATAAGCAAAGTGATTTTCTCTTTTTAAGCCCGAACCTATTTTATAATGCTTGCTTTCTCATCTGATGCGGTGACAATAGAGATTTTTAACAGCTTTTCCTTTTTTCTTTTTACTACATGGAAAGTGGACTAAATGAAATTTTTAGCAGAATTTAAGAAAGAAACCATGACATTGTGCATTCAGATATTAGAAAGAGCTGGCCTAAATATAAATGAGTCATTAGGAGTAACTGAAAGATTGAATAGGCAGTTGAAATGGGAGATTGTGAGGGGGCTTTGGTACTAAACTGTAGATTTTCCAGAAATGTAACCTTCTAGTCTCATTTACATACAACTGCTATGAAGTGAGAATTCAGTAGCTCCTAGTAGTTGCATGTCACATTGACAAGGAAAGTAGTTGTAAGGACAACTATGGGGATTCACTTTCTTTTTGCCCACGTGTATGTTTACTTGGAAGGCTCTGCAGTGACAGATTGTGGGACAGACAGAGAGGATAGTTCTTTTCTTGCTGTCATTGAATTCTTTAGCCCTTTTTCCCTTTTATTCCCCTCTCCTAACTTGATTTAACCTGTTTTTCGTGTTTGACTGTCTTTATTTTATTTTGAAGGTTACCCCTGAGGTCTAAGGATCAAATGCAGTCCTCCTGTTGAGATAGTGTGCCATGGGGAGTTGGCACACCCTGGATTGGGAATGGGATAGATAGAAGGTGCTCACGCCTGCCTGCCTACTAATTGTGTGGTTCTTGTCTCCTGCTCTTGCAACGTACTCTCTTTTTATTTTTTTAATGTTTATTTTTATTTTTGTTTCTTTTTCTTTTTCTTTTCCTTTTTTGGGGGTGAGAGAGAGAGAGAGAGTGCAAGCAGGGGAGGAGCAGAGAGAGAGGGAGTCACAGAACCTGAAGCAGACTCCAGGCTCTGAGCTGTCAGCATAGAACCCAATGTGGGGCTCGAGCCCACAAACCCTGAGATGATGACCTTAGCTGAAGTTGGATGCTTACTGACTGAGCCACCCTGGCACCCTTTAAAAAAATTTTTTTTAAGTTTATTTATTTTGAGAGGGAGAGTGTGAGCAAGCTTGTGCATGCAAGTGAAGAAGGGACAGAGAGAGAGAGAATCCCAAGAGACGTCTGTGCTGTCCAGTCAGAGCTCGATCCCATGACCTGAGTCAAGATCAAGAGTCGGATGCCTAACTGACTGAGCCACCCAGGTGCCCTGTCTCTTCTTAAAAGAAAGTTGTCATTGAGCTTCGGCCAAAAGTAGACTTTGTGTGAGGGATTCCTTCTTACATAATAGAACCCACTTTTCCACTTTCCGTGAATGTTCCTGGAAATAAAGGTGTGAAGGTTAGCTTTTGAAATTCCTTTGAAAATCTGATAAACCTTCCACCAGTACATTTTGCGTACAGTGTCTGAGGAAGCCCAACCCGTGGATTGAATTAAATGTGTGAATTGCACATTGTTGTGTTGATTGGCCTTCGAGGCATTCATTCACCATGAATTGCATCCCTGTTTTGTGCCAGAAAGTAGTGATGAAAATCGGCATCTAGATTTGAGAGGGATAGCATGCCTTCTGATACCCTGGCCTTCCTCCTCCTACCTCAGGACTCTGCTTCCTTCCCTCCGCTTGGGCAGCTCTTGGGTGACCTACTGTCAGCTCTTGGCTCAAATCTCACGGAGGCTGGCTCTGCTCTCCTTACTTCACGTGGCGACATGCCCCTCTGCTTTCACAAAGCATTTACTTACCATGTTGATATTTTATCATCTGTTCCCTCTGGTAGACTGTAGGCTCCATGAGGGCGAGGGTCTTGGTTGTCCCTCCATTATCCCAAGCATCTGGAACAGTGCAGTAGGTTCTCAGTAAGTGGATAAAGGCCTGCTTCCGAGGTTCATCATCTAGCTGTTTCACATCCCAGGTGACTTGAAAGGAGCCATGTGCTTTGTATGTTCTACACAGGCACACAAGGCGGTGACAGCCCCTCCTGTTTTTAGAAATCACAGTTTCTTTGTGCTTTCACACCATTCACATCTGAGGAACCTTGCAGCCTTGGCCATGACCGTTGCATGCCGTGTCTCCAAAGCTGTTATTTAATACTCCAGGGCTTGGGATAGGTAGTTCTGCTAGTGGGAAGTGTGTTAAGCTGATAGTGGGTACTGTCAGCCACTTAAGCAAAGTGATGAGAACATGTGTCAAAAGCAGCAAGTGTCTTCAGGCACAGATTTTATTCCCTCTCCCCTGCTTTCACCTGCTTCCCTTTGCGTGGGGGCTAAAATTGCCAACGAGAGTGTCCCATTACACTTGCCCACAGCGCAGTCAAGCCCTGTTTGACCTTTGGAGACAACTCCCTTGCGAACAGGTGAAGGGTGTGCAAAATGGGTGTCACGTGGTCCTTGGGGGCACCATGCTGTTGAAAGACTACACTGGCTCCTTCTGCGTTAGGCTCTTCAGACACTGGCATTCCATCCCTGAACACACAGCCCCATCCAGCCTTGGTCCCCACTTCTTTGTACACCAAGAAATGGTGGAGGTGGAGATGTAGGGATAGAGGAATGAAAATGTATTTCTTTCTTACGTAAGTAAACTGTGCTGCGGGGTTATTTCTTGAAACCGCATTTTGCGATTCTTTAATTATAAAGTCACGGTCACGTAGAATATTTAGACTAGTGAGATTCTAGGGACAAACTAGAATCTAGTCTACTCTACAAACTAGTGACCGTGTTAGTTTGAATAGAACAAACATTGGAATCTGCTCACTTTCGAGGTCACTTAGGGGTACGAGTTTGTACCCACCTCTATCCCCCATCTACACGGCCCTTACCACCCCCATTGCGGACCCTGACCGTGAGTCCCAGGGGCCAGCTGGTTCCACATATAAAACATGAAGCATACATTTGGTAGGACCGATTTTAAATTTTGATCAAAACTCGTTCTAAACAGAAAAGGCAAAAAGCTTCTAACTTGTCTTTGCTTTCAAGGTTCCCCCAGCCATGTTATTTTTACATTTATCACACTCAGCATCTGAGTGCCCCTCCGTGGTTGTCATTCCCCGTCTAGAAGGCAAGGCTGTAATAAATCACATAAATTGACTATACTGTATGGAGGTCACAGAAGATAGCGACCTGATCCCAAGTTGCACACCTTTGCTGAGACTCGTGGTCATAACTTACTGCTGTTACTCCCCCAGATAGTACCCGTGAAAGCAATCGGCTTTGCTTCACAAAGCCCTGCCTTTATGAATTCTGTTCCAGTTGCGATTAGACCTTGTCATAACTTTCCGCACCTGTTTTCCTACTTAAGTGAGACTTGGCTGTGAGGTCAGAGCATCGTCCTGCTGATGTCCCCTGAATGGTGGGGTAAGACATCCGACTTTTGGTGCTGACTGCCCACCCGGCTTTGTCCATGCTGCTTGTGTGAGAAAGCAAGGCTGGTTAGAGGGTATTTGAAGGTGAAGGCTGTAGAGCTCTGCCTCTGACTTCTGACCAACTGGAAAGTTTAGTCAGCATGCTAGAGATTTTTAGCCAGGTATAAAAATTTAAGTGTTTGACCTCTGTGTTTTAGTATGAAATTAAATACATTTCCAAAGGATATCAATAGAATTGATTGGAGACTAGGTCCGGAGAAAACAAATGTGCTAATTATTTCTGATAAGATCAGATGTGCCTGACCACTTCTCTTACAATCCCAGAATATATGACTCCTGTGTTAAGTTACATATTATAGATCTCCCCTCTTGAGTGTCAGCACTGCTGTTCTTTTTTGCTAGATTCTTGACTTTTAAGATATTTTTCCTGCGAATTTGAAATTTAGTTATTTGTCTCCCCAGAAATGTGAAGAGAAAGGAGAGTAATCCCAATGAACAATTTCCATATCCTTGAGAAGAAAATTGACAGAGAAAAGCTTCTCACCTTGGCTGCTTTTTACCAGAAAAGTTCTGCTGGGAGCTGGCTGGCCATGTTCGTTCGGAACTCTAGGCAAACCCTGATGTCAGATGAGTAGGGAGCATCCCTTGGTACCCCCACACAGAGAGGAAGACATTCCTCCCTCCTTCCTCCAGTCTCTTATTTGACCAGAAGGGCTCTGTTTTCTCTTTTCCAGGACAGTTAAGTTCAAGGTTACAGATAAGACATTATTTGAGGAAAAGATTTCTGCCCTGTTACCATGACCTGTGTCATGTAGAATCACAGAGCTTTGGTACGGAAGTGATACTTTCTTAGGTGAGATATATGTTCAGATGATTTCCTCAAGGGTTCTGGCTATCGACATTTCATTATGTGCTGTTTTTTCCAACATGGGTAAAACGTCCAATGTCCCTATCTGTACAACCTAAACAAAGCCTCCACACCTCTGCCTCAAACAGGATCTTTGTCAAGTGGAGTGAGCCTCTTCTGTGTCCAACCACCCAGCTAATGGTGATGCTCTAATGAAATTTTCTTTATCATAAAAGTAGAACTCTGTCTTGCGAAAATGTTTCCTTTTGCGTTTAGTCGTCAGTAGATTCTTTGATAACTTTGAGGTCAATCTTTCTGGTTTCTAGGTGAACGCATCTTTGTCGAAGACAGGAGAAATGCTGATTAATAAGTACTTCTTCCCAAAGTCAGGGTTTGAGAAAATAATTGAAATTACTAAGTTTAACAACAAATGGTGCCTTGCATCTGCTAAGTAGCATCCAGAAAGGGGAGAATTTTGTATCTCTGGCAAGAAAGAATAGCAAATATGTGATGCCATACACATATCCATGTTTTTCTTTGTAAAACAGATGTTAGCAGTACAGCTGACTGTTGTTTGTATGTGTATCTTCGTTGCAAACACATTTCCATGAGGAATGACACAAAATTGGTTTGAAGGCTGAGGTAGGGGGAAAAATAACTTGGTGTGATGGCTGGAAACGAGAAGCATAATTGCATGATGGATTATATCTAATGTTTCGAGGTCTTGGTCAGTTTTATAGCATTGAGTACCAAAACAGTTCTTAGGCTTTCATTGAAACTAATCTAAATAGAGAAGGTCAAGGTGCACTAGAAGTTGGCTTTATTTTCATTTGTTGGGTATAATCCCTAAAATGTCAAGTTTAACAAGATAACTGTCAGAATACTTTATAAATGTGTTATTCTTACTTACTAATTTCTATAAACGACCACAGTATTTTGTTTTTACTATGATAACTCCATGCACTCTACATTGTTAAAATGTTCTGATAAAATAGAACTTTTCACTTGAAAACAAAAACAAGCAGCAGATCTTCCTGTTTAATTATGTATGCACAACTTTGTCCCAGTGGCTTTCTGCCATCGAAAGCATGGCTGTCACTTTCAGGAATACCTTTTCTGGATACTTCTTGCTTGGAGGTATTTGCATTCATCTGTTCATCTATTTTCAGTTGATAGCTTGTATTATGCGGTGCCTATGGATTCATCTATCCCGTCACAGTTTGAGGCATACTGAAGTTCTGACTGTGAATTTATTACACTGTATTGTAGGAGACTGTTGGTAATTTGATGATCAAATGTGATATCCAAGATAGTAAAGATGTTGGTGTAAGTGAAATCTAAATCTCTATGATACATTATTAGAGTCAGAAATTCCACTCTACTTTGCTTCCTCTAAATTCCTTAATCCTTCTTCCTCTCCCTGCCCTTTTCCTCCTCCTCCCCTTCCTCCTCCTCCCCCTCCCTCCTCCTCCTCTCCCTCCTCCTCCTCCCCCTCCCTCTCCCTCCCTCCCTCCCTTCTTCTTCTTCCTCCTCCTCATCCCTCCTCCTCCTCCCCCTCCCTCCCTCTCTCTCTCTCTTTCCCTCCCTCCCTCCCTTCTTCTTCCTCCCTCCTCCTCCCCCTCCTCCTCCCCTCCTCCTCCCCTCCTCCTCCCCTCCTCCTCCCCTCCTCCTCCTCCCCCCTCTCCCTCCCTCCCTCCCTCCCTCCCTCCCTCCCTTTCTTCTTCTTCTTCTTCTTCTTCTTCTTCTTCTTCTTCCTCCTCCTCCTCCTCCTCCTCCTCCTCCTCCTCCTCCTCCTGAGCCCTTCCCCATCCTAGTGTTGTCTAGTTGTAAAAATAAGAAGTAGATACTGTCTCTGGGTACCTGGGTGGCTCAGTCAGTTGAGCTTCCAACTTGGCTCAAGTCATGATCTCCCGATCTGTGAGTCCGAGCCTCCCGTGAGGCTCTGTGCTGACAGCTCAGAACCTGGACCCTGCTTCAGATTTGGTGTCCATCTCTCTCTCTCTGCTCCTCCCCCACTCAAACTCTGTCTCTCTCTCTCTCTCTCTCTCTCGCTCTCTCTCAAAAACAAATGTTAAAAAAAAAAAAAAGTAGATACTATCTCTTGTGAGTTTTGGCTGTATTTTTGCTTTAACCTCATACTGACACTTGGTCAGTAAAACTTTCTCCATTCCTACTCATAAGAATTGCTGGAGAAACAAAACCCAGAAAACTTAAGTTGTCACTAGTAGTCGTTCATTAGTACTTCAGCCCAGAATCCAGAAGAAGGGTAAATGGCGAAGGGACTTGGATGGAAACCCAAGCTGGGATGGTTGGGCACATGTGCTCGTGTGACCCCTCTGCAAGATCTGATATGGAGGTTGGGCCAGGAAATCAGATGGGATTATTGCTAATGAAAGTGCCACATTGATACCAAGGGTTTTTTTGTTTTTGTTTTTGTTTTTTTTTTGCAAAACTGTGCACTGTATGATCTTAAGATATATTTCACCAGTGTGAGAACTTATGCTCTCCCTCTGTTGGTGGTCACTGAGGAATGGCTGACATCTAAATTAGTTTGTGACTCCCATTGTGACATATTGTAGTTCATGAGTGAATTAAGAGACACTCATGGAATGCCTCCCTTGCGCTGTGTCTGTGTGGTGTAATTCATTGTGTTGACATGATAGGCGCTCAGAGTTCTTAAGTATTTGTCTAGTGGGTTTTTTGTTAAGTTTTCCAAGGCAGGTAGAGAGGGTGATGGTGTTAACATTTGTCTATTCCAATTAGAAAGATTTGTTTCTTCAGAGCTCTTCAAATTTATGTGATGGAACTATTAGATTATGTGCCCAAGAGGCAACACATGAGCACAGGCGTTGGGCAAGGCTGCATTGTAAAGTCAGCCAGATTGTTGGGGTTGTCCTCATCCTACAAGCTTTATCCTGAGGAAGGAAGCTGCCATATGGCGCCACAACTCAGACTCGGCACACGGTACCATTGCCAAAGCGAGGAGCCCTCGCACTGGTTCCCACTTGCTGTTGGTTCTTGGAAAATTCGTTTTTCAAAACTACTTAAAGTTGTGAGTAAGATCATCTATTGTGAATCCGCGTTCAACACCCCGGGTTTATTTTTACCCTATTTTTTAAAATAATTTTTAGGGGCGCCTGGGTGGCGCAGTCGGTTAAGCGTCCGACTTCAGCCAGGTCACGATCTCGCGGTGCGTGAGTTCGAGCCCCGCGTCGGGCTCTGGGCTGATGGCTCAGAGCCTGGAGCCTGTTTCCGATTCTGTGTCTCCCTCTCTCTCTGCCCCTCCCCCGTTCATGCTCTCTCTCTGTCCCAAAAATAAATAAACGTTGAAAAAAAAAAATTAAAAAAAATAAATAAATAAAATAATTTTTAATGTTTAAGAATGTTGTGTCTTTATCAGTGAACAGTTCATTTGAAATAGATCTTTCCATCCCTGTGTCCTAATGGTAGAAACATAGTTGAATACTTGTATCATTACTTTATAATTTGAAAGTATTTCACAACGTTGCTGACTTGCTTTTTTAGGTAGCCAAAAAATAAATTTCCTATTTTTTGAAGGCGAAAGATTCAGAAAGGTTAGAGCAAAAAGACTTTATTGCTAAATAATATTGAGTATCTGCTGAGTACCAAGGAGTGAGATGTAGTGCATTTGGTTAGGACATATCAAAAGTATATATTATTGTCATCGTACCACACTTCCCCCATGGTTGTATTTAAATGTGGAAAATGCCTTTTTCAAAATGTACCTTAAATTAACAAATATCATCAAGACTTTGTTATAAAAAAAAGTACCTGAAAAGTTTGCAGACTTACTGTTTGCCAGGCGTTTTGCTAGACATGTCAGAGATATTTTTCATTTGATTCTTGTATCCACCCTGCACAGATTGCATTCTGACCATTATTTTCCCGATTAAGAAGGTAAAGCTCAGGGGACTGCAAATATTTAGAAAGGAGGGGGCTCCATAGAAGGAGCATTCAGAGGGTTCAGAAACACTCCAGCAAGCCCTTGTGTGGTTCTGGGTAAGCAGTCCTTTGTGAAGTTATCAGTAACTGAAGAAACCAGATAGTTGCAGCTTTTTGGGTGGTCTTCAATTATGTTTGTTTTATCAGTTAAGTTTCACTGGCTGTTACATTCATACAGCCACACAACAAATTACCTTTGTTTTACATACAACTTACAGCATTTTCTTATGTCTCTTAAATACATTCAAGGGTTGCATCACAAGGAGACTGATGAGGCCAGGAAACCAAGACAAAGTTTTGGGTCTATGTATGTGTGTATATGCAGTTTTCATGGGGGAAGAAATAAACCTTGATCAGATACTCCAAAGTTATGTGCCATGGTTAAATGGTTTCACTTCCATATCTGTTATTTTGGAAGAAGTTTATGTCTGTTTCAGGTGTTTACCTGAATTTGAAATTTTCTTCTTTCTCACTTACAATTATATCATTTTGATTGAAATGGAGCACAGGCTGGTTATTACCTGTTTAAAAGCCAAAAAGCTGAGTGTGTCCAGCATAAGAATTAGGTGTTTTGGCATATGGATGCTGGCTGCTTGAAATCCAGAAGTACAGGAAATTCCAAGTGGACTCAAATGAATCTGAAGTCTTAAACCTAAGTTGTGTCACAGTTAGCAGTAAACGCCATTTTAAAGTCTGGCTAATGACTGAATTCCTTTGAATGTCAAGCTTTATTTCTCAGGAAAGTCAGTCAGTCCTCGCCAAGTTTCTCACATAAACATTGTGTTTCTGTTTCCAGAATCCCAAGGACAGGAGGGTAGGTGAGAGCACGTGAAAGGCACAGGTGAATTTTATTTCTGGGTGTTTATTTTATTTTTATTTTTTAACGTTTATTTACTTTTGCGACAGAGAGAGACAGAGCATGAACAGGGGAGGGTCAGAGAGAGGGAGACACAGAATCTGAAACAGGCTCCAGGCTCCGAGCGGTCAGCACAGAGCCCCACGCGGGGCTCGAACTCACGGACCGCGAGATCGTGACCTGAGCCGAAGTCGGACGCTTAACCGACCGAGCCACCCAGGCGCCCCTATTTCTGGGTGTTTAAAAGGACCATGTGATCTTGCATAGAGATAGTCTCTCCGAGGCAGTGAGTGCCAGCAAAACTTCTTGGATGCTTTTATTTGGACTCATGTCTTTATACTTGAAAACATTTGCAAGTTTCCTGATTTACAAAGGTGTGTCTGCTGGGTGGTCCGGACACAGCCTCTTGAGACTTCTCACTAGAGTTCCTAAGAAAATCACTTGGAGTTTTATAAAAATGAGAAATGGCTACTGTAAACTAAACAGAACTGGGTTTCAAAGCAGAGAGTAAGTCCTGGCCCCCTGTAAATAGCTGGGTGGGGCCATGTGCTCCCCCCTCCCCCCACCTGTAATTCACAAGGAGCTCAGGCATCTGTCCCTAGAGTGCCCTTCCCATCCTCTTTCTCATGTCACCCGAAGGTGCTTTCTTATATAGTGGGAGAGGTCCTAGCTCCGCAAAGAATGGGGCGAAGCTGGGATCTTGGGACACGGGTATTACTGTTACATCCTGCCATTGTCCCTCCACAAAAGTAAAGTGTCCAAGGTGGGAAAGAGTTAGAAAGACCTGCGTTGACTGAGGGTTTGAGCACTCTGATCGAGTTCTCCATCATTCAGCACTTCAGGAAGCCAGGCAGTGAAGGCAGAAGAAGGTTTTCTTTCAGGCCAGGGAAATGACATTGGAACGAAAACCACACTGGGAATTGGCCTGGGAACTGTTCATCTCAACCGGACAGGCGACTCCAGTTCTGAAGCCAGCGCCCAGTGGATCAGGAGTAGCTCAGAGTAAACACCAGGCCTGGGTAGATTTCTCCTTGCTTCTTGATCACGAAACAGGAGAAACATAGCTTAGCCTGATCAACAGGGTTGCTCCATAAAGGAAAGGGGAGATCAAATAGAAGACTGGAAGAAAGAACAGACCTCCAGCAATGATTTATTGCTTCAGAATGACACGGCCCTGATGAAAGAGGGGCAGAAAGCAGTTAGATGTTCATGAGTTGAAAAAAATAACAAAAAACGATGGGATGGATGAAATGGAAGTGAAACCATAAAAAGTGATCGTAAAGAAATTAAAAATGTGATAGTACATTAAAATCCATATGGGAGACCATTAGGAGTAGAATTAACGCAGTTGAAAAGAAATTTAGTGTCGTAAAGAAGAAATGCAGATACAGCTCTTCTGGCATCCAAAGAAAAAGAAAAATGAGGGAGAAAGATGATGGATGCATAGAAAGGAGATATAACATGAGAATTGCAGGTGCTGATAAACAGGAAATCCTATCAAGCGAAAAAGAGCAACATAATAAAAATAACCTTGCATGCATGTGTGCACATTTGAAAGTGTTCTCCACATTGTTGGTATGAAATCAGTGGAAGGCCTCTTCTGGATACATTTTGGCCAAAAAAAAAGTTTTACATGTAAAAACATTAAAGCCTCTAGTCACAATATCTAGTTAAGTACCAGGCTTCCTTCTCCTTTGTAGCTGTCCGTGCCAAAAGATTGTAGTTTGCTGTCAGTAGAGTTTTGAGGACAAAGATGGCAGCTTGAGAATTTAGGGTGTTGCTCCCTTGTATTTCACATGGAAAGGCAATTGACAGACACTCTTTGTCCTGTCAGCAAGAGCTCAGACACATACACGAAACTTCTCGTCTCACATGGGAGGACCTACACATTGCTCTTCATTTAAACTTTGTAATGAGAAAGGCAGAGGTTGATTACCTGGAAGAACAGTTACCCGAAGGATAAAACTGTCAGGGGTGTATTTTCCAAATACCTAGAAATAAAGTGCATGTTCCCAAACGCAGACTACAGAGACAGTGTGAAAATATTATTGCCGTGGGGAAGATACTTACCTTGTGTGAAAATTTAAGGAAATACATGTATAAGCCTACATCGGTACCTGTGTATACACACACAAATCTAGAAGTGTGGATTTATACGTACCTATATTTGTGTGTTCAGCAAATGCTAGTTCTGCGTCAGGTGCTGTGCTAGTAACATTTTACTACATTAAATTGTTACTTTTCATAGGAATTCTGGGACATTGGCCTTACTATTATACCTGTTGTAAAGGAAAAGAAATTAAAGTTGAATTAAATGATAGCCCAAGCTCACACAGCTAGTGAAGGAGTTGGGATTTGATCCCAGACCGTCCGCCTGGTGCCCCACTGTGCTTAAGCAGCTCTACCATACCACCGAAGGCCCCTCGGGCGGGATGTCTGTGCTCTGTGACGAGGCTACATTCCTGGACACAGCCCATCGGCCAGGAGGGCACCCCTGAGCCAAAGATGATCCCCTGGCTTGCCAGGGACCTGTGACATGATGACGTGACCTGGTATCAGGCGATGAGTTGAACAACCAGGTTTTTCCACTTGCAGGAAACAGACCCAAGAAAAACTAAAGACAATGAAGCAGTTGTGTGAGTTACTCTCCCTTTGGGCAGAAGAACCTCATCAGAACAGGAGGTTGGGAGGAGGCCATTAAAGTCGTGTTGGGGGGCGCCTGGGTGGCACAGTTGGTTAAGCGTCTGACTTCAACCAGGTCACGATCTCGCAGTCCGTGAGTTCGAGCCATGCGTCAGGCTCTGGGCTGATGGCTCAGAGCCTGGAGCCTGTTTCCGATTCTGTGTCTCCCTCTCTGTCTCTGCCCCTCCCCCGTTCATGCTCTGTCTCTCTCTGTCCCAAAAATAAATAAACATTGAAAAAAAAAATTTTAAATAAAGTCGTGTTGGAATCTGTGGGATGTAAATGGTTAAAATATTAACTTTTAAGTTCGCACTCACTTGACTAGTGCCTCTCAAAATGTTTTTTACATATATATGACATTATATATTTATAAAATGGGGTAACATATATCGAACAGTGTATATAATGCTATATATAAACATGTCTGATGTCTGATGGCACAGTGTATAAGGCAAAACAGACAAGGCGCTGTTGATTCAATCATGCAAATATTCCTTTGTGATTGAGTTTGCTAATTTCACTAAAATCGGCTTGAAAGGATTGAAAGTTAGTTGTAGCCTGCTACTCCCCTAGCCATCAGATGCTTGTAGTTACATGTACGGTTATATTGTAACTGTCATTTGTGGTCTAATCTTTCCCAGAAGGGAAACTTGAGAAACCCGGTCAGCTTTAACATTGAGAGGAAGTTTAAACATTGGAGCATAAAATTCATGGTTGTTTAGGTTGAAACTCCGTTTCCTGTCAGACCACATCGATCCAACTCTTCTGCGAATGGAATCGTCTAACTGTGGCCCGCATTCAGGACAAGTTTCATAAGATGCACCGAATGTTTACTCGTGTTGGCTTCCGGAGCCTGTGTAGCAGACCCCAAGACCTCTGCCTATCCAATGGCAGCGTGGTCGAATAAGGGAATTTGTCTAATCACATAACTATTTTATCCCCTTAGCTGCTTTTTGGCAAATTCCAACTTCGCTGTTCCATCCTTTAGTTAGTATTTTGAGTATTTTTAGGTCTAAGGGTGAAAAAACATTTTGGGGGTGCGGGGGTAGTGTTAGTTACGGTCTGGCTATAGGACTAGTTGCCTTTCATATACTCTGAAAAAGAAAGATGGGGACAGCTTTACAATCATCTTTTTGTCCCAAAATACAGAACACTGTCCCTCCCACCTCGCAGGTATCCCCCATGCAATCCATTTTCTAGAACACGTTTGAAATATAACTGAAGCTTTTGCTTAAGAATCTCTTGATTCAAGTAATCTCTAGGGGACCATCTTTAGCCAGCCTCAGATGTTATGTTTAGTTCACATTTTGAAACGTTTCAAATTTTATATCCCAGCAAATGTAGTTTGTATTCTCCAAATTATGTTGTCTCACATTTAATGTATAATTTGCTAAGAGAAGGAAATGAAGAAGGCTGGGAGTTAATAGTTACAGCAACCAAAGCTTCTTAAAATGAAGGCAAAAATCCTTTGCTTATAGAAGTTGAAGAGATCATTACTGATTGGTTTAGCCTTTTCCCAGAAATCTATCTCACTGAGTTGATATTTAATGTTTTAGGCACATGCATTGTAGGCTCTGATTAATTTCGTTGCCTTATTCAGGACCTTTCATTTGCCGGCATGTCACTAAATGATGACATGAATTTTTGATTTGCTAAAAAGGTTGCCTTTGCAATTTTTTCATATTACCCTTTTTAGTTTGTTGCATCTGGTTTCTGCCTTTTTCTTAAACACGTGTAAGATGAAATGTTTTACCCCTGGGATGAAAAGTTTGAAATTTCTTCACCATGATTCTTAAAGTTTGCTGGCATGCGTTGAGCCCTTGCTTTGAGCCAGGCACCCATGCTGTGTGCACTGCCCACATTATCTCACTTATTCCACTTTTCAGGTTGAGGCTAAGAGAAAGAATCATGCCCAGAAGCAAACACTAGTAAATAGTAGAGAGCTGGGATTTGCATGCCGACCCTGACTTCCTTATGCTTTCCAACATCACACTGTTTCCCACCCTCAAAGTGGAACGGATAAAGAAAGGAACCTCCAGCAGCATTAACTTACCCAGAGGCTATGTCATATCAAACCTATCACTGATTCTGGAAGCGAATATTAAGTGAATATTAGGAAGAAGTGGCCTATGTGTTGGACTCTTTAGATAGGGTCTCGCATCTCTATAATCCTTGGTCATTTTCAGTTACCCTCGAACTAATTTAAAAATCTTCAAGATATAGGTATTAAAAATGCTTGATTAGTGGCGCCTGGGTGGCTCAGTCCGTTGGGTGTCCAGCTTCGGCTCAGGTCATGGTCCCGCTGTTCGTGAGTTTGAGCCCCGCGTCAGGCTCTGTGCTGACAGCTCGGAGCCTGGAGCCTGCTTCGGATGCTGTGTCTCCCTCTCTCTTTGCCCCTCCCCCATTCACGCTGTGTCTGTCTCTCTCTCAAAAATAAATGTTAAAAAAAAGTCTTTTAAAAAAATGCTTGATTAGCCAGTATCTTGTTTCCATCAAGATCATGTACGTGAACCATATATCAAACCAGAGACTTAGTTGAGACTCTTCGTACAAAATCATCAATTTCTTTAAAAGTTTTCTTACAATAAAGAGGGAAGACTCTGAAATACTGCAAGTTAAAGCAATGACCTCATTCCATCCAGGTGAAAGTATTGTGCTATTAGAACGTTATCAGTGTTTGAACCTAGACCTGGACTCGTTTATAGCAATTACAATCTAGAAGAATGTTGGTGCTTTAATTGCTTGACTTAGTAAAAGTTTAATCTTCAAGAAGAGAGCAGCGCTGACTAAGAGCAGGTGAGGCTGGACAGGGGATCAGGTGTCCGCACTTATCCACATGACCCCATGTTGAGTCTTGCTCAGAGAGCACAGCAGTCACATTTGGGTTCCTGTCCCACTTGTGATGTATGAAGGCAGAAGAAAAGTTTTCGATGCTGGGTGATCCCGTTAAACCGTCAAGATGGATTTGAGGCAGGGGCATGCCTAGAAAGAGAAGTCTTCTGTGGGTAGACAGACACGCAGATGCTTTCCCAGGACCGGTCCAGGAGAGAGAGGTTAAGCGGGAGGTGACACAAAGACAAATAATTCACCCCTCATAGGAGTCAGGGTCTCTTCTCTATACCTGTTTGGGAAAATTCACTGCTGTGAAATGGGAGGGATCTGGGGCTGAGGGGTAGTGTAGGGATAGCCCAAGGCTGAGCTGTGGCCAAGGATTTCTCAATCCTTAAGGCCTTGAGGCCTCCTCCTCAAGCCTGCCATTTTTGAGACTTAACCCTCAGTTTTCTAGGTACGTTGGAGTATGTCTATAGGGAAAGCCCCTGGCTTGGGATTAGTCAAGCTAGCCAGAGAAAAAATGGATCTAAGCAGGAATATAATTTGCTGACCCCCGTCTGAGAGGTTAACATTTTCATTTATGTTTTACATGACTCATTTTAAATTACAGTGCTCTACAGATATAGAAAGAAGCCTTCCTCTTCCCACCCTCCCCCCAGACACCACATAATGGAAAAAGCAAGAATTTTCAGCATAAGCATTTTTTTTTTTTTTTTTTTTTCTTAAAACAAAAAGCCAGTCTCTGATGGGACTTTTTTCCTGCCAGAATTCCCACTGGTGCACTGTCGCAATTTTTACAAAAGGCCACGATGAAAGAGGAAGGCCCATTTTGAGGCCTTTGCCTCTGTGTTATTTGAAACACACTTGTGTTTCTGTTCTTGGTATCAGAAGAATTGTTATTTTTGAACCTTTCATAGGCATGTAAAACCTGGGCTCTCGGTTAAATTTTGATGAAGAAAAGATTTGTTTGCTGCTATGATTAGACACATAAAACTTAGAAAGGTTTTGATGTTGTGTTTCCTGTTTTAAAAAACGTGTCCTCTCTTACAGTCTCCGACTAGCTGAGAGGATTTCCCTCAGAGAAAATTCATCTCTGGGAAGAATCATCTATGTGGAGGTCATAACCTAGAACATTTTTCAAAGGAAGTTTCAGTGAATTGAAAGAGGGCGGAGTTAGGAAGCTCCAAGTTCTGTTCTCTCACAGCTGTAGCTGAATAAAGCATTTCAGCCTGGATTCCGGAGGTCCCCTAGTTTGTTGCAAACTTGTCTACACACGTCACTGATGTCCCTTCACAGTGGAGGAGAGAGGTAGCCTGGGGGCCCCACCGGGAATTTGTACCAATGGTCCTACCTTTCTTTCCTCCTCAAAATGTTCACTGAAGAGAATATGGGTGAACAGCTGTGGAAGACACAGGTGTCCAGTCGCAGCCTTTCTTTGTCTTTAGAGGCAGTGTAGTTGGCTAAACAAAAAGAAGCTACCTGGGGACTAGGTCCCGGCCCAGGACTGTAAACATAAAGCAAGTGCTTAGTTAACTTCGGTGGCTCAGGGGCAGAGACAGGTTAGCTTTGGGATTCAGATTCCGAGACATCTGCCATTCACCAGTCACGTGGACCAGAGTGACAAGGGACTATTTAATTGAAACTGCATAAAATGGTTCCTTAAGCTTCATGGACAATTGAGTAACTTCAGTTTCCTTTTACTCTTGTTTACTTCCTGCTCCTCTAGAGTCGAGCATTAGTTATTCTGGTCTCTTCCAATGAGAAGATTAAACAGCTGTAGTTTAAATTAAAGCATTAATTTGGAGTGTTGTGTGGCTGCATTAATTATATCTTTACTAAGATGACATTCCTGCGGATTTGACAGATGCGTATATGCAAACCAAAGCTTCATCAGGAGCAAACCGAAATTCTGTTAATCACTGATCCTTGGTGATCTTTTATTTATACATAGAAACCTTTTCAAATTGAAAGAATTTGACTTGATTTTTTTCTTCTAGTTAGGTACAAGAAAAACAAGAATTTGAGCCTGAAACACAGTCACAAGGAGTGCATTTGCATTGGATGCAGGTCTAAGGGGAGGAGGAAATTCTGTTCTTTCATTCAGTGGGACTTAGCCGAAAGCACGCGTTGAAAGTTTCTTACCTAAATGGGTCTTAATTAAAGACTTGAGGATGTATTTCTTTTAATTGGATTATTAAGCTCACTCAGTGGCCCTTGTGAAAACTTGTCTTTTGACTGCATATATCATATCGAGCACCAAGTTAAATTTCTGCGGTGGGGTGAAGAGTATTTGCTGTAACCATAATTGTAGGTCAGGCAGAATGTATTAATGCCGCCGTTCACCGAATAGTTGACTGGTCAGATCCATCTTAATTCCAAGTTTTCTCCCTTTGTTTTCTAATAGTAGTCGTAAGACAGCCTAGGCATTAGAAAAACGTACCTCTTTGAACTCAGATCTCATGTGGCAGTCAGTGGGACTAGAGGTAAGAAATAACAGCTTTAACTGAACCTCATTTCCAGTTGTGTAACGTTTTGTTGACTAGCACACCCCATGGGTTTTATAGACAATTTGTAAAGAAACCCAAAGCAGTGTATAGTTTAATCAACTTCCCTGCATCCGTTTGGCATGAGGAATTATTTTTGTTATTGAAGGGACAAACCAGGGGTGAAGTGACTCACAGTTAATTGCCGGATTAAATCAGGCATCCAAATCACTCACTTCGGGTTGGTTCTCTGAGTCTCAGCTGCTGTCTTCAAAAGGAAGAAATACATTTTAGCATCCTAAAAGAACCTAGCACACAATACGCGATGGGTCTTTCTAACTCTCTTTGTGTCCTATTCCAAAGAGGCTGCCTCCTGTTTTGAGGAAGATTGTGAACTACTTTTGTACATGAGCAAATTCCTATTTCATAATTATTGTCCTGTAAGTGGATCTGTTTAACAGTGGTTGCACCTGTGGGAAAGTTTAGGACTTCTGATAAATATGCTTTCGTTCTTCATTGATTTCAAGCTGGTTGAGTTTGGAATGTCCTGTAAGTTTGGGTGTTTGTGGGCATTTGGAAGATGTATAGGAGAAGGAGTTTGTTACTAATGTTGTAGGCTCACCGAAGCAACCATTGCACTTTTTTGTTCAACGTCATTTTTCATTGTTCTTGCTTATGTTAGAACACTTATGAACAGGCTGGGCTTTGAACAATGCCCTTGGCCAACCGTTAGTCCTAATTACTGAGACTGATTTGCCGTGTGTCGTGAAGATGGTAACATACTTCACTTTGGTTTTCTCATCTGTAAAATAGAATTTAATGATGCTCCGCCAACCAGAGGATTTTGGTGAGGCATCGTGGTCACAACCAAGCCCCTAAAAAATTAGAGTATTAAAAACCTAGTATTTGGCAAAAATCAGCAACTCGTTGATACCATTCAAAAATTTTAAAAACGCGTTTGGCACGCACACAAAAGAAGTTCTTAAAATTAAGTGATGTGTTTAGATCTGAAGAGAATGAGAAGAATTGGAATTGTTTAGCCACAGGAAATAAGGACCTCGAGCCGATTTAAACATCTGGAAATTTATGAAACGATTCTTTTGTATCTTCTTTGTGGCTATCCCAAGAAGAAATGAGGTTAAATGACAGCAGAAATGACAGAAGCTACACAGCCCTGGCGGTGGCACTGACCAGTTTTCTGAGACTCATTCTTTTTTTTTTTTTTTAATTTTTTTTTTCAACATTTTTTATTTTTTTAATTTTTTTTTTCAACGTTTATTTATTTTTGGGACAGAGAGAGACAGAGCATGAACGGGGGAGGGGCAGAGAGAGAGGGAGACACAGAATCGGAAACAGGCTCCAGGCTCTGAGCCATCAGCCCAGAGCCTGACGCGGGGCTCGAACTCACAGACCGCGAGATTGTGACCTGGCTGAAGTCGGACGCTTAACCGACTGCGCCACCCAGGCGCCCCTTTTTCAACATTTTTATTTATTTTTGGGACAGAGAGAGACAGAGCATGAACGGGGGAGGGGCAGAGAGAGAGGGAGACACAGAATCAGAAACAGGCTCCAGGCTCTGAGCCATCAGCCCAGAGCCCGACGCGGGGCTCGAACTCACGGACCGCGAGATCGTGACCTGGCTGAAGTCGGACGCTTAACCGACTGCCCCACCCAGGCGCCCCTGAGACTCATTCTTGAACCTTGTCTTTGCTTCCAAGGAAAGGGGCAGTGCTTTCGCCAAACACCTGTGTGCTGGCATAGTGCTCTCTTCCTTACAACAGTGTCTTCATGTGTGCTTAACAAGTCTGGTCCCCTAGAAGATGTACGCTGGTCAATTCCTGTATTCTTTTTACATTATGCGTCTTCATGACCTATATACCATTTGGGTGTATTCTGTACTTATTATCTGCCTTCCTTTGGTGTAATAACACTGTCAAAAACATACCCAGGAAAAAGTGTCATTTTGCTCCCTCTGTTCGGTATGTTTCTTAATTGAAAAAATCGTCAGGTCGTCGTCTTTTTTTTTTTTCTTACCAAGCCAAAATTACAGTAATGTAATAAATCACAACTATTTCGCCTTTATGATTAATAATCATTTATTAGATAGCTCATTGGTAAATGACGTTCTGAGTCTTGACAGGAGGGAGGAAAAACAATCTTTCTACACTGAAGGTTTTGCTTAAATAGTCTTGTCAATAAAGATTGCCACCTATTGGTTAAAAAAGGAAGTAAAACTAAAAGATGTTTGCCCATCTAACAGATAGTGGGTGTGATCAGAACGGAATTACTTTGATGGTGCTTTTAGCTGAGATATTTGAAAGCGTGTGATTTGATGAGGAATTCTTACTCTCTGCTTTCTTTTTTTCATACCCTGTCTCATTAAATCATAGTAGATATTGATGGAGAGGAGGTGTGTTGCTCTCATGATCCCTTTCTTCAAAGCATAGTTTAGAGATGGTCAGAATTCCACTTTAATGGACTATTAATGGATACATGCATGTTTAATTAGACAAATGTTGGAGGTTTGATTTTGAAAACATTTTTCTAACTTTATTGTTAATTTGGTCTTTGCTTCACTCCAGCCTTTGAAATCCATCATTTCCTGTCCAACCAAAATGGGATGGGCTTGGAGACATTGGCCTTCTGTGCCTTGGTGCCAGGATCTGCTTTTCTAGATCATGAACACTAGACAGAGAGCACTGCCCTGAGTGATGCCATCTCCCCATAGTCTTTGAACATCTTAAAGGTGCATTGATAATAATAATAATAGTAATAGTAATAATAATAATAAAATAATAAAAGGTGATTTTTTTTGAAAAGTCTCAAATGTCTACAAACTTGGAACATGTTTTGTTTTGTTTTTTTTTTAATGTTTATTCATTTTTGAGAGAGAAATAGACAGACCATGAGCAGGGGAGGGGCAGAGAGAGAGGGAGGCACAGAACTTGAAGCAGGCTCCAAACTCTGAGCTTTCAGCAAAGAGCCCAACGTGGGGCTCAAACTCACAAACCGTGGGATCAAGACCTGAGCCGAAGTTGGACGCTTAACCCGTTGAGCTGCCCAGGCGTCTCTGGAAAATGTTTTTAATAAATCATTCCCCACTATTAAGATTGATACATAAATTCAGTTATTAAGAATACTTGGATACAAATATAAAACAGTAGCGCAGTAGAGTTTTTTTATTGTTAATGCTGTATCATCTTAAATCCACCTTTCCACCATATCCCAAATATCTAAACACGCTTCATTCAAATCTTGAGAAAATTAACACCTACATAAATTAGTGTTTTATTTGTGACTGTGTGTGTGTATGTATGTGTTGGTATATATCCTACCAAACTTAGGAATAAAGCCACCGCTCTCCCTGTATTGTGTCCTTATTTTTTGCTCACATGTCTACTCACATTTGGAATTTTAAGCCTTTTGATGTTAGCTACTTCCCAAATAATTATTTAATACCCTTTGGTGGCATTACATATTCCCCAAATTAATTGTTTCGGCAACCCTCCCCCGATTTTGCCCTGGGAACTTAGTACTCTATCAGCTAAAGGAAGAGGTAATATAAGGAAAATGGGGAGAACCATATGTTATTTGCTTTAATTTTTATATAGTACACCTATATATGTGTGAAAAGAAAATATATAAACTGTTATAAAGCAACATATTGGTGAATTTAAATGAGTAGGCACGATAAAAGCAAAAACCAAACACAAGAGTGGTCGGACTGAGTCCATAATAAATCAAGAAATGCTTTCTGAGGTAAGTAAAATATATTTATATCTTCCAGCAGATTTCTGTGGCTGTCTGCAGGAAGCTCGTACCTGGTGCCCGCAGTGTAATTTGAAGAGTTGAGATAGAGGAGGAAAGGTAGCTTTGTGAACGTTGTCAGAAGTTTTAAATCATGAGCATTTTATGTAGGAAAGTTGAAGTGCATTGTTATAATCAGTCTGTGTCATTTCCTTCTGCAAAGACCTGCCCATTTACCAGTAATGATACCTTCTTTCTCTTCTATTTTTGTCCCTTCCTTAGGAAAAGGAATATATGCTTACTCACTATTTAAAATTCAGAGTCATTTTCCTGTTCTGGTTGGTTTTATTCATAACATTAAAGAAGAGTAGAATTAGGTGCATGTGAAACTTGGCTCTGTCTTCAATTTCTGCTTTTTTCAACTACCCAGCTCTTCTCCCCTTTTAAATTCTACTCTCATCCATCAACTGTGTATTGTGGTAGCTCTCCTTGGTCTTTTTGTAGTGTGTTTCCATAAAAGCAGACACATTGGGCCTTTTAAATGCTGCCCAGACAGATTATGTACCCTCTCACTTCAGAATATTGTACTGGGCAGTTCGATTTCATAACTAAACCGTTTTGTTCCCCCCCCCCCCCCCCAATGACATCGGTTAATTCAACAGACCATTCTGGGAATACTGCTGCCCTGTGTAGCTCCTGTTGCTGGGCTAGCACAAGAATGATTTAACCTCCCATAAAGCTACGTTTTAATAGGTGTTTATAGGTGTCACTTACCAAGCATTTCAAGTACTCTGAATGGGAATTCCTAGGAAGAAAAGTTAACACAGATCCTTCCTCAGTTGGGCCATTATTTGAACATTCCACATGGAAGGCAGTCGATAGAGTACTTGTGAGTCAATACATGGGTGAATAGGCCAGTGTCCTGATGTTGTTGCCCTGGAGATTTGGAAGCAGTTCCTTGGGCACCCCTACTCACAGTCATTTGTTACATTCTTACTGTATGCCACTTAACTGGGCTGGATGTGGGGGTCAACATAGTGAATAGGGTATCTTCAGTGTTATCTCTGAAGCTCAAACCCTGGTGGAGGGAAGCAGAGTGTGTGAGCTGAGCTCCGGCTGCAGCCGGGTGAGCAACAGTGTACCTTGGAAACAGGACAAGGCACCTTCCTTCACCGTTACCGCGCCCTCCTCCTTTTGCATCACTGCCCTTTCTCAGGTTGCTGGGGCTGTGTTGCCCCCTCCTCAGATTGTCTGGAGCAGGAGGAGGGAAGTGGGTACCCCCCACAGGGTCTGGGATCTCAGTGACAGTCCCCAGCAGAGGATAGGAAGGCGAGGGGAACCCCCCACCCCCACCCCTTGTTGCTCTCCTTGCATTGCCATACCTCCTGTGTTCCCTTCCTCCTAGCCCTTGTATTTCCCACTGCTCTGCCTGCCCCCTTGGCTCTGACATCATTTGCAAAGGGAGGTGGATTGGGTTACTCCCATGGGTCTTGACATACTTAGATACAGAAATTATCTTAAGTGCCTTAGGTTTCCATATTTACACACTAAAATTTTTATTGCCCATAATGTCACTGAAATAAGCCCATTTGTAGTCATCACCAGTGTAGTTATTCAAAATAACTTCTGTGAAATAGACTTGGGCGGTCTGATCTGGGGACCTGACCACCCTTTATGATATTCCTGCGTTCTGAGTTTTGGACAATCAACTCAGAAATGAGCTTTGGAAACCTAATCCCTATATAAGTTGGAGACTTCCTGTGTTGATATTTAGCCATGCTAGGAAAGTTTCGTTAGATCTTCCGTATCCCCAGACTTCTGTGCTGCTCTGGGAGTTTGAATTGACTCTCTTGGAGTTTTGGAAGTTAGTCACTCATTTTCAAAATGTGCTTACCAGAGCCACTGAGCTAAAGGAAACCTAATTCATATCCTAAAAGGCCCTTTTAAATCAAAAGTGTATATGTGATTACCTTATATGCATATTACTAAAATTAACCTGGTGCTCCAACAGCTTGTTGCCTTGGGACTCCCCAAGGGAGGAGGGAAGTGAGGGAAATGATTAATTTCCTGACACAATAATCAACTCTTAGCTATTAAAGATTTATCTTCAGAACCTAGTCACGTGCCATGGGTTACCACTATTGCTTTCAGATAAGGATTCCATTTAAACTACCATTGGATTTACTTTTTATTTTATCTATTTTTTTGCCAAAGAGCTTCTTTTAAGTAGGTAATACAGTGGTCCTGTTGTCTAACGTTGCCTTTGTCCTTATGGAACTTAAAATTCCTGCATTCTAGATTTGATTTTAAAATAGCTATTTAATGTAGAGGGGAAATGTATTCTTCACAGAACCTTTGCAACACATCTCTCATTGCCGTGCTGTGCATAAGATGACTCAGAGATTCTTGGTTTACAAGATGAAAGATGTCAACGGTTCCTGAGTCAGTTTTTCAATGTACTGTTATGTTAAAAAAAAAAAGTAATAATTTGAATAAGGAGCATGTCTTTATGAGGCCCAATGGCCCTCTAGGTTTTTACTTGTTGAGTAGAAGTAAGGGGGCCCGACATTTGTGAGCCACTGATGGACTCCCAAAGGAAGTGCATAAAAAGGGGCTTAAGTCAGTCTCCCGGTTGGGGTTGGGGGATGCAGAAAGGCGGGAGGTGGGGGTGGGTGCCTGTAGGCCTGGATTAATCAGCCACTGATTCCTGATGGGGGACCCAGCTGCAGAAAATAGGAAGGTTTTCTTGTGAACTAGAACTCCAGGTCCTTCCTTTCAAATCTTCCAGCCTTTTTGTTAGTCCATTCTTCAGACTTTGTAGGTTTTATAATAGAATCTGTCAGTATCCATAGAGGAAAGTGCCCAGGGGACACTGTGGAGAGAGAGGGAGAAAGGAGTGAACTGCGTGTCCTCCGTGTAAGGACTCAGAGTAGATCTGCAGGCCCTGCCCTGGTTGGGAGCTGGTGGAGCCTTGGCTGTGTGCGGAAGGAATGGCCGACCTTGGAGATGTTCTGGTTGGATCATAAGTTTGGGCTTGAAAACACTGCCTCCAGTTCAACTAGCAGGAATGAGGCAGAATTCACGATTTAATGTCTTGAGACCTCACCATTTGCCAAGTGTTGAGCAACCCTTCACATCTCCCCCATTGAACCCAAGAGCTGGGACTTGCCTCACGGTGAGTCCCGCACAGATGAGAAAGGTCGGCTGCTTGCATCTTTCACTCGAGGCTGAGACTCAGATCCAGACTATCTTAGACCACTCTTTACAGCTGTCCTGAGCCCAACGTTCAACAGAATTACAGGCCCAATTTCAGGCCGACTTGAGGAGTTGGTGTCTAATGATGGGCAAGTACCTACATGTGTCTTTCATTATCCCGTTGCCGTAGGAGATGCTGTTTAAGTTGGCAGATGTACTTAGTGAAAGCAAAGCTTGTCACTGGTGAGATTACTGATTTCACCAAAAAAAAAAAAAAAAAAGGATCAAATGCCAAGGGAGAGGGAGGAGAGTGTGTAGCATTTAAAAGTGTGGTGAAGCCATCAAGCTAACAAGAAAAAGTAGAATAAAATGTGGTTTCAATTTGCTGTCCTGGGCTTGGGATGATGATGTTTCAATAGTAAACCGGAGGGAGTGTGTGTGTGGAGTGTGTGTTCGTTCTCTGAATTTCAGAATCCTAGATGTTATTTAGAATTAGAATTTAATTTATTTCAGTCCTCCCTGCCATACTCTGACAGTAAATTGGTGTTTTTCAAGGCACTTGGTGATGATCAGAATGAGGGTTTGCAGACCCCGAAGCCAGAAGTCCCCAACCTTGTTTGTGGAGAGGAGCTTCTTTTTATTTCCCGAGGCTTTGAGTTACGGGGGCGCAGAACCTGGAGTGTTGAGTGACCCATCCCAGCACTTAGCAGCCTACCTGTGTGACACCCCACTGCCATCCAGTGGCAGCTGCCTGCACAGCACAGTAGCTGTGAAAGCTGCCTCCTCCTGCCTTCTCTTCCTTTTTGTTGCTCCCAGTTTTGTGTTTTACCCCAGATACTGCCTGACACAGTATTTAATGAGAGAAATGAGCTATATGTCCGGCTTAAGTAAGTCAGCGTAAATGTAAATTTATTTACCTTGCCCCTCCTTCCAGGCAATACTAATGATTAATCTGCATTACTGTTCCCCCATTAGTAATAATTTGCATACTTTTTCCTTGAATGTGTTTTATTTTTTGGCTAAAGAATTAACGATTAGTGGTATTTCTGCTTGCTAGAGTTTTAATTTAAAGTGGGTCTTCACTGCTGTCTTTGTGTTTGTACTTTGAACGGTGGTTTCCCAGTTTCCAAGTATGTTTCTTGACACTTACCCTACATTTCAGTTGAGGATTTACGTGTCCCATAGGATTGGAGCTGGACTCGGAGAAAGAGCCAGCTAGCAAATGGAATGATTCTGTCTTGTGAAAGGTTCCAGCCCTTTTACACTAGACTCGGAGAAATAGAAAACAAATCTTCTTGGGAAGAAACTGGGTTTGTTAGAACTTGGCTAGAAATTTTAGGAAAGGAAAGAACATTTCCTCTGGCCTCAGGAGCACATTCAATGTGAAGTATTACTCTTTTTTTAAAAGAGCTAAACTTAAATTTATCTTTGGGTCATACGTTTGACTTGAAAATAAATTGATCTGATCCTTACTTTAGAAAAGGTTCAGAATCCTCCTTTTTCCTGAAACGATGGTCTGGAAAGTTCGGCAAGATGCTCTCCACATCAGCTATTAACTAAAAGCAGCTGGGACTTAGAGTGGTGTTTGCAAATATCTACAGGGAGATGGGAGATTGGTGAAACGTGATACAGGTTAATTCCAGCTGCACACATTTGCCTTATTAGAGTCGTTTATGGTCAATGAAATGCATGCTTCTTACATACATCACTGTAGTCCTATTCTCTCAGCACTTGACTAAGCAGGTGGAAAGTTTATTTAGTCCGAGGATTTACTGAAAACAATGAACTATAAACCCATCTATATCCATTCCAGGAGCTAGTAAATATCTACATTTTATCTTCCCATGAATCCCTTTATTTTTTTCTTTCTTTCTTTCTTTCTTTCTTCTTTTTTTTTTTTTTTTTTTTGGTATTTTTATAACCTTTCCAGAGTCTTGAGTCATTTTTAAATGTTTGCCATTTGGTCATAACGTGAGCCTGCACGCTTGAATATTCTACAGATCATTTGCACAGTCCCATGTTTGAGCAAACGTCAGCTGGTAGCTCTGTGAACTCTATTCTTCTGGCACTGTTAGCAAATGGAAAGTTAGACCAGGAGAAATTTGTTGGGGACTAAAGAATGATCCTGCATCCCAAATCTAAATGTGAACTGTGTAGATGTTTATTCGTTTTGTACAGTCAAGTCCCTTCTCTTGGAGCTGGCCTGAATGGACTAATGAGTTTTCCTTAGTCACCATTGGCAACTTACTTTTGACAATTTCAATGCAGTTGAAGAGAAGCCCTCCTTGGAAGTGCTTAGCTATTGTTTGTACCCATAATCTTGTTTCTTTTTAGGTCTTAAAACTTTATATAATACAGGGAAGTTGATTGCCTGAGCACGGTCTTTTCTCCCCCCCCCCCCCCCCCCCCCCCCCCCGCCATTGAGGCAAATTAAGTAGTATTGTAAGTTAAATCAAGGTTTTCTGAGGTTCTGGAATCTTATTCCTAAATTTTCCACTGAGTAGCCTTGAAATCCTTATCTTGCCTTTGTCCCCAGTTGACATGGATCAGGCCACGATTTGTACCATGAATGGACTTGATGCTGCTCCGAAGCTGTAATTGCAGGGGAGAGAAATCTTTCAGGGGATGTAACTCTGGATTGGCCTGCAGCGTTAGTCACTGGGTTGCTCCAGAAGCTTCACAGAGCTTAACTTCTGAGATTTTTAAATGAGTGATAAAATTTAACAGCATCTAATTTTCTAAGGTTACCTAAGGAGAATTGTTTCATCCCCTAATTTGCAAAGTACTCACTTTTTGGTCCTTGCGAAATTTTTGTCAGGTAAAGATTTTTCCATGCCACACATGTGGAAGAAATAACCCTCTCTTGCTGATAAAGGGAAGTTAGTATTGTACGGGAACAAATGGTGAATTCAGGGCTTCTCTGGGGTCTTTGGCAGGATTCATTCTTGACCAAGCTGTACGTGAATAGCATCTTTATCTCGGCCAGCCTCTCATTCAGCCACACACCATCTATTTGAGCAAGGGGCTGGTAACCAAATGTCACTTGTTAGCTACTTCTTCATGGGCCTGCCTTAGGGACCAAGCGTTGACTGGAAGCCATGCTCTGTAAAATGGTCCTTAGGGAAAATGGGCTAGTAATTTTATGAAGACAGTGGTGTTGGGAAAAACAGTGAACCTTACCTTTATTTTGATTGGTGGCTTCACTTCTTTTGTAGTATTCTTTTTAAGATCCTAGTTGATCTTCTTGGGAGGGGATCAGAGGGCAGAAGTGAAACCCACTGGCTGTCAGAGTGAAACAATTCGTCTCTGGAACTGGTATCTCTTCCCATTAAAGCTTGTAATAGAGAGATTGTAATATGCACATGCATAAGTGTTGTTATGTCATTTGGAATATTATTTACGCTTCGCACAATTCCTGAGAAGCGGTGATTGCTTGGGACTTCATTCTGCAAGGCATTTCACATAAAATGCTGATAACATCTTTAAAAACCACAAAGACATGGGCTTTGCAGGCGTGGTAACCGAGTGCCTTTCTGGTGTGGTTTTTATTCTTTTTTTTTCTGAAGCACCTGGTTGCAAGTGGGGAATAGGGGGGCGGACACAGAATTCATAAGGGCGTATTCACAGAAATCTTTAAAATCAAGTATCTGTTTATTCAAAATAAGACATGGTTCAAAGCAACTTTGATGACCCCAACTGGATGTTTTCCTGTTCTTTAATGAAAACAGCCTGAACTTATTTGTTAACCTGTGTCTTTTTCTACCTTGGTCACCACCTCTGCTTTTCTCTTTGACTAGTTGTTGTTTTGTGTGTGTTTTTTTGGTTTTTTTTCCCCCCTCTATTTTGAGGGTCAGAAAAAAAAAAGGTATGAAAGCATTTTGTAATCTTTTAAGTGCTACAGACATTTAAGGTATTATTGTAATATTTCTTAACTTTATCGTGGCAGTATGAAGTTGATTGTTGTTGAAGCACAGACAGTGAGCACGGTTGGTGTCCTAAATGATCATCTGGTCTCAGGTTTGCAAAATCTACCACTGAGCAGAGCATTTTAATGAACTTAGACCTATTCTAATGACTCATTTACAGCACAATACTAAAGAACCATATATGTGGGTGTATGTCTTCAGAGAAGATTACGCCTGGAATTCTACGATTAGAAGAATGTGGCTAGAGACCCTATTAAAATCAACCATATACCTCTGGAATGATAACACATGAAATGTTGCTGGTTATTCCCATTTCACTGTGATCAGCCTTCTGTAAGAGGCTGGTTTTTGAGCCTGGGGGAAACCAGAGAGGCCATGAGGTGCTGAGCAATCTCATGGATCGGGGAGGAGGATTAGTAAGGGTGTGAGATGATAGAGAAAGAATATTGCCCCATTGGGAAAAAGGTTTGGGAAAGGAAAATGGAGATGCTCAAGAGAAGTCTCCTGTTCTTCACTTGATCCTAGGTCTGGCTCTCTTGAAGGAGGTCCGTGCATTCACGCGGCCAGTTGTAGTGTGGTGACCCACCAAGCCAGGGTCAGGGTACCCCCTGTGCGGGTCTGTGGTAGAGGGCCTCCTCTTCAGGGCGTGGTCACAAGAGGGAGCGACAGTGTGCTTTATGGGGGCCTCTTTGCCCACTGCCGTGAGGTGTTCCATAAGGGACGTAGGATGCTGCTCGGGCCACAGTCTGAGGTGGGAGAACCAGAAGTGAGAGCTCCATTGCCCAGTCACTTACCTTTACTTCGGGTTGTTTTCCCACTTCAGCATTTTGAATAATAGGAACAAGTATAAAGGAGTTCATAACTCAATGAAATATGGCAGCTGGATGAAAGAAGCTGCCTCTTCCCACAAATTTCACCCCGCTTTGTCCAGTCTAACAAAGAGCCTGCTGAAAGGCAGATATAACCATGAAGGAGTGACCCTTATTAACATGGGGCTAACCTTTAGTGATTCTCCAGTGGTCCCTTTATGCCTTTGGCTTACTATCTGTTGGAAAGTCTCCACAAGGAGTAATACAGTCACGAGGATGGGGAAAAGGTACGTACTACACTTGAAATTATTCTGTTCTGCTAATAATTTTTCATCTGTCCTATAAAACGGTGTTCTTCTTACTTGGTTAAACAATTCCTGTGGAACAGATTAATTAACATGTTCAGACATTCAGTGTACATGGTCTGTTATTTGGGGTTTTCGTTTTGGTTTTTGATTTTTCCAACCCCCTGATACTTTTTTGTTCGTCAGTAATCCCTGAATTATTCATATACCATATTCAAGTACTGGGTAAGGAAAGGGCTGCCACTTCTGGGTGTTAAAATCTCGATGATACATTTTGTCAGGGCTTATATTCAGTATTGCTGGCAGAAATATACAAGGCGGATGCTCATTTATTTTCAGACAGCAAGTTCAATTCACAGTATTCATAGAGTACTGGAAAGGATCTTAGAAATGATAACTCAGTCCATATAGCTTATATCCAAGAAAACTAAGGTCCAGAAAGATTCCACTTAGAGGAGTCCCAACCAATATTCATGAAAAAACTTCCCTGTGTCAGGCACACCACCAAGCACAGAGTGCTGTAATGAACATCCCTGCCCTACATGTGTGCTCTGGAGACACCGAACCACTGAGGGGCAAAGAAACAGCATCTGAATGTAGCATCACTACTTCGAAAGTGATTGTTCTTTCATTAATTTTTTTTTTTACATTTATTTATTTATTTTGAGAGAGAGAGAGAGAATCCCCAAGCAAGCTCTGCACTGCCAGGATGGAGCCCCGTGGAGGGATAGAGCCCCATGGAGGGCTCGAACCCACAAACCCTAAGATCATGACCTGAGCCAAAGTCAGACGCTTAACCGACTGAGCCACCCAGGTGCCCCTGTGCTTTCATGTATATTAACTAAACTCAGTAAGATCTCTTAATTAAGAATCTCACATGGGTCATAGTCTGTCGTAGGTTTCATCTTCAAATTGTTCTCCTAGACCAAGAATTCTTGAACATTTTGGGAGTAATGGACTCCTTTATCCATGCATTCAGACAACCTGTATTCACCGATCACATCCTCTGCGTGCTGGTGCAGTGGGTATGCAATGAATTCCATGAGTGAGTTTCCAGAGTTTACATTCTCATGGTGATCTTGAGCCCCCTTCTTCAAACATTGGTTTGCATCTAAAATTAATCTTTTTTTAGCTGTTCAATGCAGGCAGCGTGGACACACTGTTACAGACCGCATACTTCCTCCCGAGACCCAATTTCCTGGGTATCATCATCAAGTAGCACATTATACCAAGGTTTGACCTGCATAGTCAAGTGCTAAAACCATTAAAATTGACACCTCAAGAGCCATGTTCACTTGATAAACTCTGTCAAAATGTCAAGTGTCTGATAAGGGCAGACTCTCGTAAACATCGCCTTTGAAATTCAGGCGTGGTGACCCCCACTGCCTTCAGACTGAGGCCTCCTCCTGGAAGAAGCCCCGAGGTCTGAGGAGCACAGTGTCAATCTCCATTCTTGTTGCCTTTCCTGAATAATGATATTTGATTCAGTGCCTTTATACTTTTTATAATGTTATCATCTAATCTGAGCTGGGAACCGCTTCCCACTTCCAGCTTCTGCCACTTCTAAAACATTTTACATTTGGGGAGAACAATAGCAGCTTTGACTTTTTAAAGGAACGAGTTTTCTCTTCTGGGGTCCAAAAGGGAAGCAGATATGTGAGCTGTGAAACTCCTTCCTCCCCGCCCCCCATAGAAGTGTCAGTTATTAGCTGGGTTTAAGCTTCACATTCCATTACTTGGAAAGAGTCACGTTTTAAGACTGGGAGCAAACAGCACAAGCACCTGTCGCCGGAGAGGCGGTATTTGACAGAACGGGATGTCACTTAAGCTGCTCCAACCTTGTCCACAGCCCCATGCCATGCTGCCTTTGTAGCAAGAGTTTGAATCCCGGAACGTGCTTTGTATGGTTCACACAGTCGAGCGATAGTTTCCAAGTTTTTGTAAGAACAGATTGGCAAAATTGCGTGTTTCGGAAAGATGGCTGTATTCAAGGCCTTGAATTTGAAGATGCTGCGCTTTAAAAATAGGCAGGGCACCCTCAGGCACCTCCTTCTGCCTCTGCCTCCAGTCCTCAGTAGACATGGGTGCCCTTCCACCCCTTTCATGTTCATTTGTCTGGTAGCTAATATTGGACATGTTAATGATCAGTAATCTTATAAATGAAATGATTGAGGATCATACTGTCAAGATGTGAACCTAAGCAGACCTTAGATTGTCTCACTTAATAGCTGGACTCTGGCAGCCTTTCCTTGATAATGGAACCTTTTGTCGGCTGTGGTCAACAGACGGCAGCACGCTGAGGGAAAACGAAAGGCTGTGTCTTCTAGGGCAGTGCTGCCCAGGAGACATTGGCTAGTCACAGTCACACTGAGCCATTGAAATGTGACCAGTGTGAATCGAGATGTGCGAGGAGTGTAAAAGAAGAGGTAAAGAATGTAAAATACCTCGTTAATAACCTTTATACTGATTGTATGTTGAAATGATAATAGTTTGGATAAACAGAGTTAAATAAAAGATTACATTTTCTCTCGTTTATTTTTACCGGTAATGTGGCCCCTAGAAGATTTTAAATTACATATATGGCTTATATTTGGACCCCATCATTACAGCGTCCTAAAAATCATTCTTTCTCTGCATTTCTGGGGTAAATTGTACTTGGTGACTGTTCCCATAAATTTCGTTGGATTTCCTTTCATGTGTATTTTTGCCTTTTCTTTCAAAATGAACGATCGTCTGATAGCACACAGGACCATGGAAATGGTTGGTATCACTCTGTGGTCTTCACGGGTTTGAGAAGGTCGGTTGTCCCTCTCCCTGGCAAGTTCTGCCCTCATTTAGTAGGTGTAGATCAGATATGCTCAACATCTTGTAGAATGTTCTAGAATTGGAAGAATATAGTAAATACAGAAATAGGTCAGTCAAGGAGCCTGAGTGGCCCTTCTTGAGCTCTCTGCTTTCCACCTGTGTTCTTTACCTAGAGAAGTCTTCTTTTTCTAACTTTGTTGTCTGGCTCTTAGCAGTCCCAGTTGCCAGGGTAGTGCACTGGGCTGGACCAAAAAAAGATGTAGTCTTTAAGGAAACTATGTGCCCTGAAGGAACTCGGTGAGAGGACACTCCACTACTAAATAAAGATCCCTTGGAAGGGAGCAACCTTTATGTCTAAACTAGATAACCCCTGTCAGTTAAGTCCTGGCTCTGACTGGTATAGCCATGTGAGCCTGGACAAATCACTTACCATCTCTGAGCCTCAGTTCACATCTGCAAAGTGGAAGTGATGAGACAGCCTGCCCCCAAATGCGATAATTTCATTAAAGCAATTTAGCCCAGGACCTGGCACATGTTAAGTGCATCGTAAGTGTTAGCCATTATTATTAGCATGTTGGTAATGAGAGCCTCAAATGTGAAAGGCAGGCCTTGGTGTATTATTTCCGGTCTTGTTTGATTTGAGATTATTTCTTACTACTGCATTTTCGAGAGCATGTCATTTTCCAAGTGACTGAATGCCAAATCCCCTCAGAAGGAAATGGATAAACTTACAGAGATCTAGGTTTTAGGAAATGGAGCACTTTCCCATGAGTATCATTATTTATGATTAACCCCTTTATGTGTTTTATCTTGGATATTGGTACTCACTGACTGTGTAGATCATGAGCCACTTTTGCATGGACCCTCCCTGCTATCTCTTAGAGCCCAGCACGCGTTGGTCAGAAATGCCAAAATGGTAAAAGGGGCTGCATTTACAAGCAACTTAATTCAGAAACTCAGGAGAAGGAACACAGGAGAAATACCTCCCTGGAGAACAAAGGTTGAAGTGGAAAGAGCACTGCCCTTAGGTGCAGACAGACGGGGGTTGTTGGTATCTGATCTGCCAAACCCTGACCAAGTGATTTTGTTGCAGTCGCCTAACCTCTCAGTCTTTGCCACATGTGAAACAAGACTGATGTCCTTCACAAGGTTGTTAGCGTGACTGATGGGAATAAGCTAAGTGACTAGAGCCGTATCTAGGCCAGTGACTGTTCACCCTCCGCTCTCCCTCCTTCCTTCTCTTGGCCTGACTTTTATGTTGCTCTGAATTTCTGAGTCTCTACCCCTGTCCCTCCCAATCGTGCTACATAGACACCTAGGTGAAACTGCATGCTCGGAATTTTAGCGGGTCTGGACTTTGGGATGCATTTAAGAGCATGTGGTCCGTTGTCCTTCTGTTAGATCCACATGCAAAGAAATGGGAGAAATGACCAAGTGAAAGGTTGTATCTCATTCGAAAAGACTGCTTCAAAAAAATTTCCCCCATCGTGTGTCAGAAATTACAGGTTAAGGTAGCCGAATGAAGTCTAATTCAGTTTTGACATTTTTCCATTCTTTTAATTTAACTCATTTAATTTATTTCCCCTCCCTCCCCTTACTTGAAGTAACTTTTTGCATGAAGTCCAGCCTTCCTCTGGAAGTTTTGCCAGCCATGAAATAACATAATGGCTGAAGAGAATAGAGCTATTATTATTGTTTTGATATTTATTTATTTTTTGAGAGAGCACAAGTGGCGGATGGGCAGAGAGAGGGGGACAGAGGATCCAAAGAGGGCTCTGCTCTGACAAGCTGGCAGTAACGAGCCCAGTGTGGGGCTTGAACTCACAAACTGTGAGATCATGTGACCTGAGCTGACCTTGGACACTTAACTGACCCAGCCACCCAGATGCCCCAAGAATAGAGTTATTGTTAAAGCAATCCATGTTGAAATGTAATTCAGTGATTTTATGTTGGCCCAATGATTACCTCAACTTTTGTCTTCCAACTACAGAATTTAAGAACCAAAAGTTGTTTTAGAATTCTTTAGCTAAACCTTATCACTTCACTGATATGCAGTTGAAGGCCCAGAGCTATTAAATGTTTTCCTCCGAGTTCCCAACCTATTATTGATAGAGCCATCTAGAACTCATGTCTGCACCCGCTGTCTGCTGCTGCACAGTAGCTTTTCAATTGTTTTGATGTCATCAAGTAACAATCCAGCATAGGACCTAATAGTATTTTTTGAGACAGAAGAAGCCACAGAAAGGATGCAGTATGTTATAAAAACCCTTTCTGATTTCTTCAATAGGTTACATGAAATGACCCCGAAAACTATTTTATGGGCTACAATGAATCTGGGACTTCAAAAGGATAATGCAAAGAGTGACCAACAGGGGGAAACCTAGTACATCCTTTTGGCTTAATTCGCTTAACTTCTAGCCCCTTTTAAAAAAATTACCCAAGCTCCTGTTGAAGCCAGCAAAAAACATCTGTTGTGTTATTTATAGCGCCGATTTCTAAGAAGCATATTCTATAGCAGATGAAAAAAAGTTGACAGCTCATAATTCATAAAGTTACTGAGGCCTGATCTGATAGAACAAAATGTACAAAACTTCGTCCCATGGTTCAGGCCCTATCACTTCCCTTCCAACGGAAGATACAAGTGGCTTCCCAGAGAAACAGAGCACAGGTCGTCACGGTAGTTAGGACAGAGGTGGCTCTGAGACCAGAATGCAGAAAGGAACACCCCTTTGTGGTCAGGGATTGCTAGTCCCTCCGGGGCGTCCATCTTCCAGGGGTACTTTTTCATTAACAACATCACAGTGACTTCCGGTATAGGCAGCCCACATTTTCTTTACCATGCGGACTATGCCTGAGAAGTTTCAGCAGTGTGAAATCTACAGACTGTTAACAGTGTATTTTCTATCAAGAACCTCAGGGGTTCATTAGAATTACTGACGGAATAGTTTCGTATCTGGGGCCAGCCTAATTTTTGATGTCTCTTCTTTTGTTTGACTGTTTTGCTCTTCGTGTATTTGACGTGGTCCCCTTAATCCCCCTGTTTTAAGCAATTATAAAATAGGCCCACTCCTCATATATTACCCATCTATATGTTTTGTTTAGTTTCTGAGAATCTTTGTAGGAACATGGTCTGATTTCTTTCTGTAATTGATAACGCGTTTTATATTTTGCTTCTGTCTGTAGGGTCTCCTGTATATCACAGTCTTTAAAACAAGGTAGATGGGTCTGGCAAAAATAAGTCTCTGTAGCATATAGGACTATGTATTGTCCTGGCTTTTTTGAGAACGTAATGGTATGGTCCAACTGCTGCCCAGATTGACCCATCTAAAATTGTTACCCTTAAAAGGAAAGTCACAGCCAACGTAAGTCCATGAATTTCTGTAGTTGAGAGGTGAATAATCATTTTACCAGTGATCATAGTATATTGTGAGATAGGGGAACGTATTAGCCCCCCAGAATTAATCACATTTGAGGTAGTGAAAGGATATTGCTTTATTTTATTTTTTTAATTCCAGTTGCTCATGATTATTAAGGGTCGTGTTTACTGTTAAAATTTGTTACCAATTGCCTTATTATAAATGGATAACTTAGTTTTATGTATCAGTGATTTTTAAAAATATGTTTAATTGAACTAGTCCAAATGGACATGTTCTTATGTAATTTTTCTGCAGTAGCTGATAAGGAATTTTCTGTCCAGTACTTTCGGGCCCCTTTTCTTTTTTGCTTTATTTTCTTTTTCTTCACAATCCCATGGACGGCTCATCCGTTTCTTTTTGCATCCCCCTGAGACAATGTATGTGTATTTGTAAATTATTTGCTGGGCTCTTTATGGTCCATCTGTACCTTGCCGAAAGTGATATGTTAGGCAACTATATTTAGCTCAATAAAACCCATTACATCCTTGGGGAAGAATGTGCTTAGTTTAGCCTTATGAGAAAATATTTAATAAATGCTGTCCTCAAAATATTTATCCTGGCTGAGTGAACTGGCAAGGGTTCAATCCTGATAGAGCAGAGGTGATGGCGAGATGCTGGCCTGCCAGCCCAAGCTCAAGTTGAACCCATGCCACCTCTTGTCACCAGGGGTTGTCACTGTGCGTGTCTTCTCTTGACGAGTGCTTTTCCATCTTTGTTCTCTGCTCAGGGCTTTGTAACCCCCAGAATGGAGTTCTGCAGTGTGTCTGCCTGAGGAGGCACCTGAGATGCCTGGAGTGGTTACTGCTGGCTTTGAAGTCGATTTGTTCTATAAAATCATTCCTTTACCACTTAATACTGGCACAAAAAAAGTGCTTAATTTTTCTTAGCCTCACTTTCCTCCTCTGTAAAATGGGGGCAGTTATAATCCTTTACAAGGTTGTGCAGATTAAATGAGATAAAGCCCACAAAGCCCTGAGCACAATTTCCAAAACTAAGTGTTAAGTACACAAGTACTATCATTAGTAGAAGTAGTAGCAGTAGTGGGGCTTATAGTAGTGGTTGTAGGAATACTTCCTATTCCTCTGCTCCAACGACAATCTGAACACCTGAGTCCTCTTGAACATGACCAGTTAGGAAAAGCTTTCTTGGGGACGTCAGGGGAGGTGGGTACTTCTTAGTTCTTGGCCTGAATTTACTGCGGGACTTTGTCGAGTCGTGACCCACGTGACCCCTCTCCCCACACGAAGCAGTGCCCAGGCGCACAGAGCAGCAGAGCCTCTACTGCTCATCTCTCTTTGGATGTGTAATTAGGTATGATATCAGCTCTAATTAGATTTGACAGCTAGAAGCTCTGAGTTAGTCCTGTCATCTGTCCGACACATGTTTAGATGCTGGGCTCCTGGGATCTGGTATAAAACCAGCCCTTGAAGCCCAGGGTGTGTTGGTAATAAGTATCAAGTATGGAACGTTAGCTGTTGGGACTCGCTCTCCCACCGTGATCTGGATTTTCTCTCTGGGACTGGTGGGCTCATCCTTGCTGCTCAGAGTGTGTTCCAAGGGCCAGCAGCATGGGCCTTACCTGGGAGCTTGTCGGATATGCAGAATCCTGAGGCCCACGCAGATCTATCTGAATTGGGCTTTTAGTATGCTCAGTAAAATTTAGGAAGCATGTGCCCTTGTGAATATTCTGACACTCAGAAGATATTTACTAACTCTCTGGAATTAGCCTTTGCCACTGATTTTTTTTTTTTTTTTTTTTTTTTCCCTAGACCTAAGGTTTCCTTGCTTCCTTTGGGTGTAGTATATTGATGTTTTGGTCAGCTTGGGCCGCTATGACAAAATACCATGGACTGAATGGCTTGAACAAGAGGCCTTTATTTGTTCATCTCAGTCCAGGTGGCTGAAAGTCTGAGTTCCGGGGGCCACCATGGTTGGGTTCTAGTGAGGGCTGTTTCCTGACTTGTAGGCAGTTGGCCTCTCTTCCTACTCTCTCCTAGGGCCGGGAGAGAAAGAGGAAGCTTTTTGGAGTCTTAGAAGGACACTAATCCCATCATGATGGCCCCACCCTCATGACCTCATTTAAACTTAATTCTCAAAAATCCCATCTCCAAATACTGTCTTGATGGTAGTTAAGGCTTTATCACAGGGATGAGGGGAGAGGGCGCCCCATGCAGTTCAGTCCACAGCAACTGATTTCTGCCACCTACTTTGAAATGCTTCCCAGAAAGAAAGGTGGATTGATGAATCAATAGGTAATACGACAGATTAGTTAAATGTTGCTTGGAGAATCTAGGAGGAGGCTACGTGGGCGCTCACCGTACAATTCTTTCAACTTTTGGTATGTTTTCAAATGTCAGAGAAAAAGCCCAGCTCTTTCTGTCGTCATTAGAATGGAGTCTGGTGGTTCTTTCCTCTGGTTTCCATCCAGGCTTTGTGAGGAAGCTGGTGCCACCCGGCTGGACGACTTTGCCTCTGTGGCAGCTCCTCCCTCCTTTGGCACTTACCCCTCGAACCTCCAGCAGCCTGCTTCTGCGCAGTTAGTGAGGGGCCAGCCTGGATCAAGAAGCTTCTTTCAGCTCTCTCCTTTCCCCAGGAAAGTAAATCTTTACAGTTTCTCTTTCACTTCTGTGCTCTCCTGATCAGAGGATCTTTAATTCTGGAGAGATGGGGGCTTCTCGGACTACATTGGAAGACCCTGCTTTTTTAACATGGTATTTTTATATGTTTGACTGTGAAATCTATTACCAGACACAAATGAGAGAGAAGTGAGTGCCTCTGCAGGTTCCCTGGAGCCGCTGCCTCTCTCCTCACTAAAGGGACTCTCTTTGCTTTCTCTTTCTGGTGTTAATTACCTGCATTTCAAAATATTATCTAGTGAGGGAGAAGGTGCCCCCTAGGTTATTTGGGGGAAGTGCCGAAACTGGTGTTGCTAGGATAAGTTTACTTGAGCGCACCAGCAAGTATTGGGGCTCCTCGCCTGCAGGATCAAACATTACATATCTGTGCGTTATGCAACACCATTCACGATCGCAGTCTCCTTTTAAATTCAGGAGACTTGCTGGAAATTCTGGGAAACTTCTCACAGGGTTCTGTCCTCAACTGGGACTTGTAGGCTCTGGGGGGAGAAAAACAGGTACAAACTGAACTTCAAGACACTGTTTAACGAGCTTGGCGACCTTGACCAAATGACTCAATTTCTTTAAGGCTCAAGTTCCTTGTCTTTTGAGTTGAGACGTCATTGCGTCTTTGGATGGCTATGAATAAAAAAATGAATGCCATGTCTTGGTGGGAATATGGCTCCTAATTGATGTTCCCTAGTATTCGGCGAATGGTCAGTATCCCTTGTGGTGTGTTATGTGGTTTTGTTTTCTCTCCTTCCCTTTTGGGGCTTTTCAGTCACACTTCACGTGAAATCTTTCTAAGCCAACAGACCAAAAGACCAACTTCTTTTATAAGTCATTAGTCCCGGAACTCCCAGGGACTCACCTATAAATTATTTTCAGGGGTACAAAAACAGGAGTTCCTTTCTTCCTCATTTACCTCCTGACCAGTGTTTTAATTTTTTGTATACACTATAAATTGTAATCTTTAAGTCAGACTCTAGGGGATAACAATCACAATTAATTAGGCTAGCCTGTTAAAGATTAAGTATAATCTTGCATTTCAGTGATCTCTTACCTCTGAATTTTTAGCTAAGGCCATCCAAAGCAAAACTGTAATGTCTTCTTAGGTTTAATAAGATCTTTGAGTGCTGTTTGTTTCCTATATGAGGCTGTGGTCTAGAAATAAAACTAAATGGGCAGAGAACTCCAATCCCTTTCATTTGTTTTTAAGCTGTGGAGCAGAAGGGATAAGTGGGAAAAGATAAAGATATTAAAGACTAATTAGTCTAGAGTATCTGAAAAGATTTGCAAACTTACTGTTTAAACGTGTTGACAAGTCTTTTAATGCCCCCTGACTAGTTATCTCTGAAAATAATGTAGCTATGGCTGGAGATTTATTTCCGCATCGACTTGCTCTTCCTTTTTTCTTTGTCCATCCTTTTTTTTTCCTCCCTCCTCAAAAAAAAGTCCCTATTTCCCCCAAGTTCAGTACCATTCCAACTTCATTTTTCATTTATGTTCAGAAAACTGAAGTATAACTCAAATAGGGGAGAAAGTGCAACATATTGAAAATAATGTGGTATTTTAGATACGACTCCTGAAAAGATACTGTTCATACGCTACAGTGAAAGAAAGGCAAAATGCAAATATCTACTCTGTCAAAATGTTTCTAGTTTGCCACCTTAAAAAAAGTATTGAAAACTCTGTCTCCGTTATAATAGTGTCTGGTCTTAAAATTTGCCATTACAATAGAAAATCTATTAGTAGTGAAAAAGATTACATAAAGAATTCTAAATTAATAACACCTAACCATTAGTTTGTGCTTTCTACATACTAGGCACTGTGCCTACCATGTTTATTTATATTATTCATTTAATCCTTATTACCTTCTTATGCCCATTTTACACATGAAAAAACTGAGGTTCAAGTTAATTAACATGCCCAAGAATACATTCAGTAAGTAAGTGGCATACCCGCAATTAAACCCCAAGTCTCTTTGGCTTTAAACGTGTGCTTTTCTTAATTGTATTACTTCTGATTCAACAGGTGCGTTCCAAAGTTGAGGAACCCATGTTGGTTTTTTGCTTTTAGTTTTTATAAAGTTTCAGATTTTGCCCACCAAAATGTACATTTTTCGTTTGAAAGAATAAGAAAAGTTCCTTCAGACAGAAATAAAGTTTTGACTCAACAACAGTTAATCGGCACACATCTTGATTTAATATTGATCCACGCCTGGCACATATACTTTCTTTTCTGTGTATTTGTATGACATTTTAAAAGGTAAGAGGCAGTTTTTCATGTACTTCCAAGCTACTTCCATCAAGTAATGAAATACTTGGCTTGGGCGGTCTCTGGAGTCCCAGAATTTCAGCTTAAACTTTCCATTCGTCCCTGCCAGGCACTGACTCTGAAATATCTTTTTTTATGGAGACCGCCTCCAAAAGGTGCAGCTGTGTGCTGGTTTCATCTTGCACTTTGTAGCTGTGTTGGCACCATTTAATGTGAGGAATGCCACTGTCTCCCACACACCACTGGTGCCCAAGGACTGTTCGGGCCTGTCCGGGTTAGTGGTTTGGGAAGGGTCTGAGTTTGGAAAGAAGGATCCCTTCTGTTCCATGTGATTGGCTGTCACCAGGGTTAAGGTAGAAAAATAGAACTAATGGAAAATGCAGCATCTGAGGTGTCATCAAAAAATTCTTTCTACAACCGGGGTCACCTAATTCATTGGTATTTGTATCGGTGTTGAAGACTTGATTCCTCTTCTGAAACAATATATGTCTTGCTTCACCACTTCTGGACCCTTCTCCTGTTCTTTCTTGTCTCCTTTCTTCTTAAGTAATACTGATTTCTTTTGATGGAAAATGATTCCACTCAGTCAAAAAGTGGTGTTGGACTATCACAGGGGAATCTGTGAATTCACCCAGATTCTTAAGAGTGGGCTTGGCTCAGACTTAACACACTGGCTACAGCAGGCTTCAGAGCCAAAAAGCATTCCTAATTCAGTTAAAAAAAATTTGTCTGAATGATAAGACCTAATAAAAATGTATATATCACCTTCATGAGGATCATGCTGTGTGATTTTGTGTTTTGTAGATGATCTGTATATTCTGTATTTTTTTCTTTTTTAGTCCCACTATGTTTTAGTCTGTTGTTTGTTGTATATAACGTGGTGCTTTATCATGCACCTTTCAGAAAACAACTTGCCAAATTTGGCAATGCCTCGCAATTATAGTTTCCTGTTAGAATTTCTTAAAATGGAATGTAATGGAAAAGGAAATACCGACCTTGTGTACTTAATAAAATTAGAGGAATCACTGATTTTAGGATTGTTGAAATAATTAATAGTTTGCTTTAGAATACTTTTTTAGATTTTTGATGTTGATTGATCCTCTTACCCGTAGGAGAAAATGTGAACTTGAAAAGCTTCTTGGGTAGGACTTCACATCCCCTATGTTTAAATATTTTTAAGGGGAAACGGATTGAATCACAGATATTGTACTAGAGAATAGGAAATCCTTGAATTGTTATTTAAAAAATAGGGTCTCTCCATATAAAATTTATCTTTTAAAACTCCCATTGCAAAAGCTTAATCAGCAATAGATCAGTGATTCAGACGTTTGAGTAATACAGCTTTTAGCAATATTAAAAACCCAGTGGGAAATTCACTAGCTCTATTATAAGAAGACTGCCCATACTCCTTATATATGCATCTAGTTTTGTTCTTCATATTGTGGTGTGCTCCTTGAGAAAAGTTCCAGAATTGTTATAGGTACCCAATGGCTATCACGGTGCTTTTCAAAACCTTGAAGTAACAGTTTATGAGGGAAACACATGATATTTTGTAGCTCGGGATACTGATGGCAAACTACCATTTTTTTTTTTTTTTTTTTTGCCAAAGAAACCTTGAAAGGACTAAAGAAAGAAGGTTTTTCCTTTTTTTCCTTTTTTCTTCTTCAAGCCAAAGTGAACAAATAGATGGAAACCCTTTTATATGTCGTATTTGCCAACCCAGGAATCTAACAACTGCCGGGTGCATATTTGAATCGCAATTAGGTGAAATCTTTAATTATCAGTTAATTTAACTTTCAAATTTGCCTGCAGAAATGATTGTGTCGATAAGATTGTGGAAGGAGATAAACCTTTATTAAGTAATTCCATTTTCAGGTGCCAACTTTAAAGATTTTTTTTTAATTAAAAAAAAAAAAAGGGCCTAAGTAACTTAAGAGGGCGGGGACAGAGCCAGGCGAGTGTTGCATGGCTATGTGGGATTGTGTATTTACTAGTTAATCTTTAGCTTCTTACATCTTGGCGTGTGCTAATAAGTGAGAACTAAAAGTTTGAGAAGGCCAAGGAGAAACACTACAGTGAATTCTTACTGATATTTCTCTACATCATTTCTACCTTTAGGTTTGCCTCTGTTCCATGTGCTGTTGGGATGATACATATCACTTGGTTCAGCATAGAAGGCATTTATGGGGGAGGACATTTTTGTGAGTTGATAATTTTCTGAGGCAAAAGGAAGTAGTTTATAGTTCATCAGAGAGAATGAAATGGTATGCTCTTTTATTTGATAGTGTATCGTTTTTTATTTTACAATACTTTTGATGAAACAGACCACGTGAAACTTGCAAGACATTTGTATTCTCGGTGCTTCTCAAATATACTGACATTTTAACATTTAGAGATTTGGGGGATGTCACTGATGGGTTTTTTTCAGGGGGTTACCCACATGAATTTGCTTATCATAATAGCATGTCCTAAAACTTAGCACTACTCCAAACTAGATTAGTAGCTCCATTCCTGGATTTTCTGATTCTGGGGGTTTATGGTCATACCTGGGAATCTTTCTTCTTAGCAGGTTCTCCACGTGATGTATAGGCTCCGGTAGGTACAGGGAACACAGGAGAGGTGAAGTTCCCACTCAGCCCTGTGCCTAGTAGCGATCTAGAAGGTCAGTGGCCTGTCTGTCCTGCCTTTATGAAGTCCATAACATGTTTAAGTGGTGTTACAGTAGGACGGAGTCACCTGGGAAGCTGTGACAGACTTTTCGTGCTCTGAGTACAGATGTCACTTAGCCCTATGCCCAGATGTCCTGTCCCCAGGCATGTCTTTATGGTGGGGTCTTAGTTGCACAAAGCCAACTCAGGAATCTTTCATTTGCTCTTGACAAATATGTCCGTGCTCAGGACATACAGGACCCTGATCTCTAATATGGTGGCCGCTAGCACATAGAGCTTTTTAAGTTTAAATCAATTTTAAAAAATTCATTTATTCAGCTGCAGTGGCTACATCTCAAGTGCTCACTAGCCACATGTGGCTAGTTGGCTGGTCTCTGCTTTTTCGGATAGCACAGCTAATAGAACATTTCCATCATTCGCAGAAAGTTTGACTGGACAGTGCTGCTGTGGGATTTTCTTCCATAATTTAGCTCTTATCCTTTTATCCTGAGTACTTAAATGGCCAGTAGAGGTTAGTGGCAAGACCACATGTGTCTGACCCAGGTCATATTGGAGTCTAACAGGCTCTTACACTGCAGGGTTTAGGGTTTGTAAAACGACATAAGTCATACGTCCCCCTCTGAGGGCAGCATCGAAAATAATTTTACTTGATTTATGTGTTGTGAGTTTCTTATTCTGTGATGATTCTTGGTATTAGAAAGATGGGCTTCATTAGAAATTTGCTTAGCATAATAAACGCCGTATAATAATCATGCCACTAAAATCTCCCTGAAACAAAATTATAAATATTTAATCTTTCTTAAGTTATATAAACGATTTATTCCTAGAAAAGAGGGTGCAGTGATGAACCTTAAGTGTCTAAAAAGTTACATGTTGGAGGCTAATAAAAAGGTTGCACCTGTAGGTATTTTTATATAGACTGTCATTTACGTGTATTTTGCAGTTTGAGAAAAATAAGGTGAATATATTTAGCTCCCTCTTCTGGTATATTATGAGATGATTATTTTTACTTAAAATGGTTTCGTGTATTTTTGGAGTGAGAATACAGTTATTAATGTAATGTTCAAGGCCATTATTGGTGTGTTATCCAGTTGGTTTCTTCTTGAATCACCAGGAATGGTAAAATACATAAATAAAGCTTGGAAAAACAGTTTGTGAAGACATCCCATTTCTGAAGATACTAACCGACCGAAATATATGTGAGCAAACCAAGGCTTCGGTAGCAAGTGCACAGGGGCTTAATTTGGAATTAATGTCATGTGGCCAGTGATCATTTGCAAATGCCCTGTGTCTGAATATTTTAAAGTTCTAAGTCATGTTAATGAACAGTTGAGTAAAAGCTGGTCCATCCTCCTACCTGGACATTATGAAGTTGTTGCTTCATAATGGCCAGGCAGCCAGTTCTCGGGTTTCAGTTCTGCCACGGAGTGTGGTGATCTGGGGAGAGCTGACCACTCACCCAACCTAGTCTTGCCCTGCACTGCGGGGGCTCTGGCACATCCACATTCCATCCTACCCTGAGTCCTGCCCACCCAGCCCCCAGCCCCCAACCCAACTGCCTCAGGCCCAGGGGCACACCCCAGCAGGGAGGTCTGCCCCAGGGAGGATAGACCTGGGGAAGAGGCCTTGAGAAGCTAATTGGGCAGGGAATTCCCTGATTCTAGCTAAGTATTCTGAGTGTGTCCCAGGAGAGAAGTAGGCCTTGCCCTTGGGCCCCCAAAACTCCTTAAACTGCAGGAAGAGGCACAGCTGGAAGAGGCCCAGAGAGGAGCCCTCTGAAGTGAAGGGCCCAGCACAGGGCGCCATCTTGCTCAGGCCTGAGTTTGCTGGTAGGACTAAACTGTTCTGTATTTCGGTTTTCTTCGTTGTTGTCTAATGCATTTGCTTGCCCCCACCTAAACATAATCTGATTGTAGGATTCTGTTCATTCGCAGCTTTGACTCTGCCAGATCTTGCTGAGCAGTTTGCCCCTCCTGACATCGCTCCGCCTCTTCTTGTGAAGCTAGTGGAAGCCATTGAAAAGAAAGGTAATCGGCTGATAGAGGGAATCAGTTAATTTGTTATGTCCTTATTTCCTGGGTATTACAATTTATACTTGTCCGTTGGGCATTCATTAAATAAGCTTCTCGCCAACTTGTGCTAGACACATAAGCTCTTTGTTGCTGTGTCCTGGGGAAACAGCCTTGGTCTGATTCCTGACTCCATATTAACATGTAGTTACTGTATGGAAACTATTAAATTCTCCACAATTTAATAAATATAATTAACTTGCTCCTTCGTGGCCAGACGACTTCACCAAAAGTATTGACATGCCAGCTACGATTAATAGCAGGAGTTAACTTCCAAGAATATTTGGTACACGCATCTAGAATAGATAGGAGCTGGAAACTGGAATGTCGTTCTGGCAGCCGGCCCACAGGTTCTCCAGAGAGCTGTGTTTTGCATGCTCAGTCTGTTTTGTGTCTTAGGTCTGGAATGTTCAACTTTATACAGAACACAGAGCTCCAGCAACCCAGCAGAATTACGACAGCTTCTTGATTGTGGTGAGTGTCATGGAGCTAGAAAGACAAATGGGAGACACGGTTCTTACCTTTCTCTTTCAGGTAAAGCACACAAAAACACTTGAACTCGATCATGCAGCGTTCTGAGTTTGAAGGAAGCTCAGAAATCACACACGCTTCCCTCTGCCCTATTATGGTAACAGCCCAAACCAGCGCTGACCTTTGATGTTTGTCTCCTGAGTTGGGGTGTGTGTGCCTGCCTGCAGGCATATTGGCTGTCATCACAGCTAAGAGCCTCTGGGCCCTGCAGGAATTGCAGAGGAGAGAAACACCCTCTTGGGATTTCTCTGGCTCTGCGTATCCACCATCTTTTCTCTGACCATGCATTTGGCTACATCTGATTCATCTGGATCAGCTTAAAAAATATTTATAAGCCTGTGTCATTTAACAAATGTCTCTTCTGACCTTTTCCATTTTCCTCTCCCCCCCCCCTTTTTTTTTCTTTTTGGCCTTCCTTCCTTCCTTCCTTCCAAATGCTTATTTGCTTTTTCATACCATGTTTATATTAAGTAACATCATGATACTGTTATATTCAATGGTGTGCTGGTAAACCCCTCTCAGGGAGGTGGGGGAACCCTGGTTTGTACTAGTTGCCCACTTCCGTGGTGTAAATATGCCCGCCGCGGTCGGTTTCAGGCTGCCAACATGTTATCACTAAACTCCAACTTGGAAAGAATTGAGCGTAGTTGGCGATGAGCAGGCCAGCGCCTGCACACCACTGGTTAAAGGACATCAATTAATTCAACCAATGGTGGCGTTACTCTTTGTTCCCTCTCTCCTTTGCCAAACCGAATAAAACTATAAATGTGAATAAATTCACTGGCCATCATTCTGGCAAATCATCTTCTGTATCAACTTGTAGAATCCCTCCGATCCTTCATTCCCTCTCAGAATTTTTTTTTAGAAAAATAATTTTCTGCCTCACATCATTTCACCGAATTTGGATTTAGGAACCCGAAAGAATGAACCCCTTTTGGGGAGGAAGGTCTTTGAGACATACACTTGTGCAGAGCATGTAGTAAATGAAAAACTCTGAAGTTGAGCAGCTTTCAAATGAGGCAGCTCATGAAAGTTTCTAGAAAAGATGTTTCTGGGAAAAACGAAGATTCTATCTCTGTCAGTAAATAGTTTCATTTGAAATGCACCACCCAGATGTTTGAAGTTTGAAAATAATTTTTTCAAACTTTCATTTTTATTTTGTGCATGGAAACCAGAGTCACGCACATGCAGGGCATGTCCCCTGACAGCTGCAAATCCTGCCTCACCCCCAGACTGGGTCAGTACGAGCTGACTGGCAGAAAGCTGTAGGTGAAAGACGTACCTTTATTTCTTACAGCCTGACCAGAGTGGGAAAGAAACAGTGAATTTTGTCCTTAGCCGGTTGGAGTTGAGATACATGTTTTGGTCAGAAAATTGGTCAAACTGAACAACAGTCACAGGAAATGTTTAGACATCAGAGACCGATGAAATGAGAGTTATTTGAGAAATAGTGGTTAAGCTTTTCAATGTGACTGAATACAGATGATGCAGGCTAGGCTAAGAAAAAAACCTTCACCTCACCTCTGAGATGGAATACCTAACCAAAATTACGTCAACAGTATGTTTTGACAGGCAGCTTTTCTGCCCCACTTGAGAGCAAATCACACAGGTAGAAAACTGGTTTCCTTTGGATTCTGTCTGATAAAAGTGAATTTGTGAGAAGAGAAGGCGTAAACATTATCTAAATTTAGGAGTAGATCCTCGGACTTTTAATAGCTTGAGGATTTTTCAGTCCATAAAAATATTGTAATACCTTGGAGGAAGCTCAGGGTAATCACTTACACTAAAAAGAGAGAGAGAGAGAGAGAGAGAGAGAGAGAGAAAACATGGCTTTTTTTTTTTTAATGTTTATTTTATTTTTGACAGAGAGAGAGACAGAGCATGAGTGGGGGAGGGCCAGAGAGAGAGGGAGACCTAGAATCCAAAACAGGCTCCAGGCTCCGAGCTGTCAGCACAGAGCCGGACGCGGGGCTTGAACTCATGAACTGTAAGATCATGACCTGAGCCATAGTCGGACGCTCAACCGACTGAGTCAGCCAGGCGCCCCTGGAATTCATGGCTTTTAACCAAACTTGTGAATTACCAGTGTCTGAAAAGGATAGATGTGAAGGACAACATCCCACTTTTATTAGTACTTACCAAGTTATTTTATTTCATCTACGTATTACCCTTGTGATATTAGTTATTGCTGATGGCAGTACTCTGACTTACACCCAAATTGTTCCAACTCAAAGATCTCTACTCTTTTTTTTTCTCACTGTATTGACCCACAGTGAATTGTTTCTTTGTTGTTCTCATTTGAATTTTCTCCTGATTGTTTTGGTTTCTCTTAACCTGAAGCAGGTCTTTTCTTTTTAAAAAAATTTTTTATTAGTTTTCTTTATTTTTGAGAGGCAGAGAGAGAGACAGCGCGAGTGGAGGAGGGGCAGAGAGAGAGAGGGAGACACAGAATCCGAAGCAGGCTCCAGGCTCTGAGCTGTCACCCCAGGCGCCCCTCTTTTCTTTTCTTTTTTTTAATGTTTTTATTTGTTTTTGAGAGAGAGAGCGTGCCCTCAAGCTGGGGATGGGGAGAGGCGAGAGAGGGAGACACAGGATCTAAAGCGGGCTCTGTGCTGATAGCAGAATGCCTGATGTGGGGCTGGTACTCAGGAACTAGAAGATCATGACCTGAGCTAAAAGTCAGATGGTGAACTGACTGAACCACCTCGGCAGGTGCCTCATCCTGAAGCACACCTTTTCTTTAAAACTTCTCCTAACAGGGACGCCTGGGTGGCTCATTCCGTTAAGCATCCGACTTTGGCTCGTGGGTTCAAGCCCCACATCGGGCTCTGTGCTGCCAACTCAGAGCCTGGAGCCTGCTTCGGAGTTTGTGTCTCCCTCTCTCTCTGCCCCTCCCCTGCTCACACTCTTTCTCTCTCTCTTCCTCAAAAATAAACACTAAAAAAATTTCTTTTAAATAATAAAAGTTCTCATGAAAAACCCTGTAACTATGGTGATGGATGTTAATTAGACTTCCTGTGAATGATCATTTTGTAACATAAACAAATATCAAATCATTATGTTGTTGTTAATAACAACATATATAAGGTTATATGTTAATTATACCGCATTTAAAAAAAAAATCAGGCTTTTTTAGCCCCAGCACACCTGTCCACTACTCACTAGATGCCAGTAGCGTTGTCCCCAAGTTGTAACAATCAAAAATGTCTCCAGATATGGCCAGATATCTCTTGGGAATTCAGGTGGGGCAACAATTCAAAACCCCAACTGAGAACTACTAAGTTAAGGGAGAGATGAGCTGGGAAGGGGACTCCATTCCATTGGGAGGAAGGCTGAAATGCTAGAGAGCTTACTAGTTACCTGTCCTGAGCAGACTCAGTGAAAAGGGGAGGTTGCAGAGGGATGTCAACTCTCCCATCCCAGACCCAAAGATGGTGTAGTTCTCGCCTAGCTCACCACAAAAGTCATCACGTGACCGATGCCTGTGGCTCTTAGAAGAGCTTGTTAGGATGGTTATAATGCAGAAAAGGGGATTTGCAGAATCATAGAAGCTCCAAGGAGCCTTAGAAGCTACAGTAACAGAAAATAAAATCTATGTCATCAACTCTAGTGGATTTGACATAAGGTGAGCTTATCCAATGACTATTCCCAAGACTTGAAATAAGATGATTTTGTTCAAAGGCTATAAAATGCTCTTTGGAATACATCTCATGTGTTCAGGAAGGTCTTAGGAGAATTAACATTACTCTAAGGTTTTTTATAGCTCAGTCCACAAACATTGAGCAAGCACATCCTATGTGCTGGGCCCTGAGGGGAGCAGGAAGAGCAGGAAAGAGCCGCAGCCCATGACCTTGAGGTGCTCTCAGTCTAGCAGGGAGACATTTAATTACCGTACCATCTGGGAAGTGTCATGGAAGAGACGTGGCCCTCCCTTGAGGGAGGGCCCTGCAGAATCCTGAACATCTTACTATCTTATAGCACATCGCCAAATGGTATTGCATTCTTTATGATGAGCAAATTAAGTAATTTTCATTTTCTGGGCAAAGAGACCTAGTAAATGAAGTGTATAGGGTGTGAAGGGTATGGGGTCCAGCAGCTTGTGAATTGGACAGAGGCTGTGGAATGTTCCTCGAGTGATGCACACACAATTTCTAGTAGTTGTGTTCCTTCTAATGTGGATCCTTTATGCAAAGACGTAATATTGTCTCTGCCACCCTTGTTAGAGATGCGGTAAGTCCGCAGGTGGTTCTCTGTTGGACACTTAAGTGATATAAGCCTTTACCTCTCCACTTCCTGAGATTAATAATTCTTTTCCTCCATTTCCCCTACCACATTTTCTACCACATGGAATTTTCTTAGCTTCATTGGTGTTGCGTGATTCTTTTGTCAATTCTGCCTACATAGTGGGGCGCGTTGGGTCTATGATAACAATGTGTCTAAAGACCTTAGATAACTTCAGTTTCAACCCGGAGTGATCGATAGTATCACACTCCCTGCATGGCTCTCCAGGACACCACCTTCTCCTCCAGCTCGAACACCTTGGACTGAATGGATTCCTTCTCATTCTCTCCGAGGCCACAACCTAATCCAGTCAATCACCAGGTTATGTTAGTTCTTGATCATGTCTCACACATTTCTAACCGTTAAAATTGGAATTGCCAGAAGTGTTATTTTCACTTCCAGCAGCGCCCTTTTCCAACTTCTTTTTAACACCACAATTAATAAAGCTGTTGGAAAATGTAGCATTTTGCTCATCAGCTTACCTTTTGCCCATTGAGTACACACATCTCCAGACACTCTTCCTCAAGGTAGCCGTCACATCACTGGGTGCAGTCCTTCAGCAGCAGCTAGATGGTTCTCCTCAGATCTAGATGCCTGTGGTCCATCCTGCCCCAGCATCCCTTCTTTCTGCTGGACATGGTACCTTTTTCTACCCTGAGTACTCAGAGTGGTTTGGGTTAGTATCACCCCATTATTGAATTGCCTGACCTCTTTTCCAGCTGAGGAATTTACTGGACAGATGTGCTTGTCTTCTCTTTGTTCTGAGCTAGTTCAGTGCCCACAGGTTAGATGAGTCATATCCTAATCAGAATACTCTGTCAGAATTGGGGGGAGCGTTCTAAAAATGTTATAAATATTTTTATGACTATTCTTGAGATTGTTAAAATTCTGTATATCTTACTGTTTGTTCAGACACTCTGTTGAGCTAAATATATATTAATTGTGAGATGCAGTATTTAGCGACTCAAAATTTAGGAAATTTAATGGATGTGCATTTTATGCTTTCCTGTGGAGGTTTTAGGAAGCATTTACTCTGATTAGCCATCCCTAGACAGAACTCTTCTCAGAGCAGAAGCACCCTCCAGAAGGTATTTGGAAATATTTGCGGGGCTACTTTAGTTTGCCAGGGCTTCCATGACAACCTTCCACAGACTGGGTGGCTGCAGACACAAACCTGTCTTCTCACTGTTCTTGAGACTAGAAGTCCCAGATCAAGGCCGGTTTGGTTTCCTCTGAGGCCTCTCTCCCTGGTGTACAGATGGCCACCTTCTCACTGTGTCCTCACACCACATTCCCTCCGTGCATGTACTCCTGGCACCTCTGTGTGTCCAAATTTGCTCTTCTTACAAGGATACCAGGGGCACCTGGGTGGCTCAGTCAGTTAAGCATCCGACTCCAGCTCAGGACATGATCTCGCAGTTTGAAAGTTCAAGCCCCGCGTCAGCCTCTGAGTGTGGAGCCTGTTTGGGATTCTTTCTCTCTCTCTCTCCGCCCCTCCCGGGCTCATCCCTAATGGCTTCATTTTAACAAAACCACCTCTGTAAAGGCCCGTCTGAAGGCACATGGGTGGCTCAGTCGGCTAAGTGTCCAACTTCAGCTCAGGTCATGATCGCAGGGTTTCTGAGTTCAAGCCCCGCATCGGGCTCTGCACTGACATTGTGGAGCCTGCTTGGGATTCTCTCTCTCCCCCCTCGCTGCCCCTCCCCCGCTTGCTTTCTGTCAAAACAGATAAAAATAAACTTAAAAAATAAATAAATAAAGGCCCTATCTTGAAATACACCTTCTGAGATAGTGGGAGTTAGGGCTTCAGCATATGAATTCAGCTCATAATGGGAACATTGTTTTGGGGTGCCTGGGTGGCGCAGTCGGTTAAGCGTCCGACTTCAACCAGGTCACGATCTCGCGGTCCGTGAGTTCGAGCCCCGCGTCAGGCTCTGGGCTGATGGCTCAGAGCCTGGAGCCTGTTTCCGATTCTGTGTCTCCCTCTCTCTCTGCCCCTCCCCCGTTCATGCTCTGTCTCTCTCTGTCCCAAAAATAAATAAACGTTGAAGAAAAAAAAAAAAGGAACATTGTTTTTCTGTTGTTGTCAACCCAGAGTCTGGGCCTGTGCCCCTGGCATCCTGGGGAGAGGCCATCATGCTAAATGCTTATAACTTAAGGGGCGGACTTCCACAAAGAAAAATTGTTCTGTTTGAAATGCCAGGAGCAACCCCTGTGAGAAACCCTGCTGATAACCACTGAAGTCTTTTACATCTGTCCTCACACTGCTTACTTTTCATGTGTCACAGTTTAGTCACACATACAGAAAATTGGCCCTGCCGATGCATACAATGTTTGAAATGCGTTTTAAAATGTTTCTGTCCTAGATGCCGCCTCCGTGGACTTGGAAATGATCGATGTGCAAGTTTTAGGAGACGCTTTCAAACGCTATCTTATGGACTTACCGAATCCTGTCATTCCAGTAGCCGTTTACAATGAGATGCTTTATTTAGCCCAAGGTTTGTTTTCTGTTCTGAAAACCTCATTGAACATACAGTGAGATGTGGATGCGCCTGTAAACTCTATGAAACGCTGCCTGTAAAGAGAGCTGTTTTGGAAAATATTAGTAGGAATCTGCCGCTTCCCTGACACCCTCTCCTTTGGCACAAATTCCCTCCCTTACCCGGGCGTCCAATGGAAGACCCAGACCCTCGTTTGCTTAGGAAGGCTGTCCACATGTTGAAATGGCTAATTGTTAACCTTTTATCAGTACTAACAAAGTTCACTACGTCACTGAAGGCCACAGTGTTCCAAGTGCCATCTTGGGATTCAGGGAACCAGGGACTAGGACCGTTGACTAGCGATGTTCTTTCCTCGAGGGGCCATTACAAAATGTGTTGAGAGAGGAGGGCTCTCAGGCTTAGGAGCCTAATGCTCAGTTCAAGTGCTCTGGGGACAGGAAATTGTGGTTCGGAACCTTCAAAGTTAAACCGTGTGATACTTATCTGATGCTCCTCTGAATTAGCCAATCACACTGAGAGCTGCTCAATAGAGGGCCGATCTCTGCCAGCACACCCTCATCCTCTTGTGGTTTTTTACACCAAAAGTTTCTTGCATTTTCATTTGACTTGAGATTTCTCCTTTCTCACAAAGCCTTTTGTGATGAGAACAAACGTGCTGTCTGCTGCTCCTGATGACTTTGTTTTAAAGGACTTGTTCTTCTGTAGCTAGAGCAGAAGAACGTTCTAGGTGTTGAGCTACTGAGATCTAGAATCTCTTACTCTTTTTCGCTTCTTTCTTTCTTTTTTTTTTTCTTTTTAAACTCTGTAGAAGTACAAAGCCCTGAAGAATATATCCAGCTGTTGAAGAAGCTCATTAGGGCACCTAACATACCTCATCAGTATTGGCTTACGCTTCAGTATTTGCTAAAACATTTCTTCAAGCTCTCTCAAATCTCCAGCAAGAATCTTCTGAATGCAAGAGTACTCTCTGAACTTTTCAGCCCTCTGCTTTTCAGATTCCCAGCAGCCAGGTAAGGCGAAAGGAGAGAAGCATGTATTTTGGGGTGATGGGGACAGTCCTAAGGGGATCGATTGATCATTAACCTTATTCTGAAGATACTCGCTCACAGATTCATGGGCACATTTACACCAGACACGTTGACTTGAATGTGTAGAAATGAAGATGAGTTCGTTGTTGAGAAAAAAAGGTTTCTAATCAAGCTCTCTGTTTTTGTAGCTCTGAGAATACTGAACACCTCATAAAAGTTATAGAAATTTTAATCTCGACCGAGTGGAATGAACGACAGCCTGCACCAGGTAATGCCTTTTGGATTTCTCAAGTTTTCTCGTGGTTCGTTTTTTAGAGCCTGAAAAATGGTGGCTTTAGAACCCCTGTGGAGTAACAGAAGTTTCTTATAGAACGAGATCCATAACGTTTTGCCTTGGGATTTAGAGACACAATGGCTGAGTGGTATCCTATATGGTAAATGTTACCTGGATTTCAGTGTCTGTGGATTTTAGATGACCTCCGTCTTAGACGAGGGTTGTTGGGAGTGCTCCCCCTTCCCGTCAGCTTTGATGCCTCCCGTTGTTGCATAAATTACGGGGCTCGTTTTAGTTGTTGACATTCTTGTTTTTCTTTCTAATACTTCTAAAGTAGGGGACTTATAATTACTATATAATTTCAAGTATTTTGGAATGTGTGTTTTGGAAGCAGGTATGCTGAGCAATGTCTGTCAAAATAAACATTTTCAATAATGCAAGCAGTATGAAACCAGGGTGTTCACTGCAGCAAGTTTGAGCAAGCCAGACACTTCTTTGAAAGCAGGCTGGCATTCAATTAGCCATTTAACAAAGCAGGAAATGTAGACCATGTTAGCAGTGGATTTAATTTAAACTGATGTATTTTTCTTCTGTGGAAAGTCTAAACAACCTTCCTTTGCCGTATACTGATTAGAAGTTAGCCAACAGAAGCTGGTCATTTAGCATAACGATTCGAGTCCAGTAAGTGAAGTTTCAGGACCAGTCAAAATGTGGCTTGCATCTTAATTTATGCCCAGAGTTAAAATAAAACACCATGCATTTACTCTTCGTTATAGGTAACTCATACAAACTACCAAATTTGTCTCTGGATAAACAGGCATAGGGACCCACTGATCAGTGTTAATTAAGCAAGGGGAAATTAAGTTGTGCTTTTATAGGTGTTAAATAGCCAGGCTTGGTTGTTCGCAGTGGGATGGTGCAGATTGCGAGAGGCAGGGTTTAGGCTTGAAGGATTGAAGGATGTGAGGATTGAAGGATGGCATAGGTAACCACTCACAAGGCAAGTATTTGGAAGGGCTGTGGTGGGCAGGCTCAAAATATGGTATCCAAAGGTAAGAGAGGCAGCGGAAATAGTATATAGGGCAAGTGTGGTATGTTCCAAATGTTCCAGATCACAACAAGCAGGATGTTCAGTGGGGATACTCTGAATTGTAGGTGAATGGCATCAGAGCAGTGTGTCAACAATAGCCAAGGACTTTAGCCCAGGGGGTGGCCAGAAGGTTCATCTCATGTAACTACTTGGGGGCACTTGTTAATGGATTTGGGAACTCTTTGTTGGTGTTCAGAGGCTGCCTTTTGGCTCAGTATGAAAGAGTCCGTGGTCGGTTGTTAAAGGTACCCTGTGATGCGGGGACAGGGGGCAGGTGTGAAACATGGCACTTGAGTCCTTTATTGACTAGTCCCCACCCCAGACTAAACACATGGGCGGGGAATGGAGAAGACTAGTAACAACAAAACAGGACCCTGGGCCAACGGGCGGGGCTGTGCTCTCCCACTCCCTCCTGGCCCATGGTGTACATGTGGAGGTTTGTCTCAGAGGAGGGACAGCTGAGTCCCGCTTGTAGAAAGGGCCAGAGGTGGTGCCCCTCTTCTCAGTGCCCGCCCCTCTGGACACGGGGAGGTAGGAGAGCTAACAGCCAGACAAGGTTTGATAGATACCCACCAGTGAATTTAACCGGAGTATCTTAAGAGTATCTCCTACATACCTGGGAGAGTTACCGGTGGAGTTTAATTAGTCTGGTGTAAGCTGGTTAAACGTCCTTATCCGTTTCAGCGAGATTCCACCGAAGAAAGCATTCACGTTCATCCATTTTCGTTACGCGCGCTTCGGACCGCCTGCTGTGTCATAGACCCTGGTACATTCTTCCAAGAAAGTGGTGTGCCAGTTTCCCAGGCGGGTTCGTTCTATCAGCGCTGTTGAATAATGAACACTGCACTGAATGTTTCCGAGACCATCCCAAGATTCATGCAGCCTCTTCAAGAAAATTGAACCCAAGTAATCTCTAAACCCTAGTTTGAGCTATTTTTCCCTTTGTGTGGTATCTCTCAGCTATTGTAAGGAATGTGTAGGCCCTTTGGAATGAAATAGAGGCTTCAGTGTCCCTCACTTGTGGAAACACACCACCTACTTCAGGAAGAACGTCGTCCTGAAACACCTTTGTATTCAGGGGTGGCTTTGCTGCAAATGATTGGCAGGGCACTCTTGGTTAGAGAAATGATTTCTTAGGCCTGGTGGAAATCCGACATTTTCCTCGAGTCCTTCATCATTGCCCCAGCGTGTGCTATTACCAGAGGGGTCTGGAAACTCAACACCAGTGCATCTCCATTGAACAGTCTTAAATCATTCATTTGAACTGCCTTTATTGTTGTGAATAGAAATAAGTCTTGGAGGGGAGCCTGGGTGGCTCAGTTGATTTAAGCATCCAACATCAGCTTGGGTCATGATCTCGAGGTTCATGAGTTTGAGCCCCGCGTCAGGTTCTTTGCTGACAACTCAGAGTCTGGAGCCTGCTTCGGATTCTGTGTCTCCCTCTCTCTGCCCTCCCTTGCTCGCACTCTCTCTCTCAAAAATAAAAATAATCATAAAAAAAAAAAAAAAGAACGAAGTACTTGAATGATTTTAGGGGGGGAGACAGGGAAGCAAGGCTATCATGTAATAGATAGGCATCTTTTGTAGTTTTTACCTGGTAAAACTTGAGGTGATAGGCAAAACTGATGATGACTGAGGCAGTGTGTCAATTCCTATAAGACCATTAGCACACAGTATCTAAGTGCTAGGCTCTAGGGTGCTTACTCTGAATATAAAAAGAATGTTAGAAATGTGATGGGTACTTGGTAGGGTAACTGAGTAGACTGAAAAGGCTTGTAGAAAAAAATAGGACTTGAAATGGGCTTGGAAGAATTGCTAGAGCTTGAAAAGGGGAAGAGGAAATAGTATTCCAATTCGACGAGGTTCAGAGGTTTAATCAAAATAAGTTGCAAAGTACAAAAATAATGGCTGGATACACCAGATTTGAAGAGGTAGTAAATGTTTGGGTTTTTAAAAATTTTTTTTAACGTTTATTTATTTTTTTGAGACAGAGAGAGACAGAGCATGAACGGGGGAGGGTCAGAGAGAGGGAGACACAGAATCTGAAACAGGCTCCAGGCTCTGAGCTGTCAGCACAGAGCCCGACGCAGGGCTTGAACTCACGGACCGCGAGATCATGACTTGAGCAGAAGTCGGCCGCTTAACCGACCGAGCCACCCAGGCGCCCCGAGGTAGTAAATGTTTTCAATGACAGTGTCGTGGAAAGCATCATTTTAGAGTCAAAGGCATAGTCCAACGCTTCATTTGCTCAGTAGGAAAGTGAAGCGCCCCCAGAGGTTGAGAGCTCTCCCTGGTGCTACCCAAGCAGCGTGTGCCCGAGCTAGGTCTGCAGGGGGGACCTAGTCCTGGACCCCAGCCTGCTGCTTGGTGCTGCACCTGCTTCCTGGGTTTTGGGAAGCTTCATGAGCAATGGGACCGCTTTTAGTGTCTAGTCCCAAGTCCTCTGAGGTTTCCAGTAAGAAAGAAACTAAAGATAGATGATACTGGCTTCTATGGGTCCCCATATAGTGGGGAGCCCCACGGTGGTTGTTATAGCTTTCGGGGCTAAAACTCAGAATCGCTCCGTCTGCCTTGCACTGGTAAGAACAGTGAGTCAAATAGATCTGCGTTGACTCAGTTCTTGCTACTCATTTGCCAAGTTCCTATCAAGTAAGTTAGCCATTCCAAACTGTTTTCTAGTCTGTGAAATGGGAATAATGCCTCTCTGTTGGGGTGGTTGTGAGATGTAAATGAGGCGATTCGTACTGCTGCTCACCACCCTATAGCCTATCTCTCCTGTGGCCCAGCTCTGGTTTTTAAGGACCTCTCAGAGCACCTCCCCCCCACCCCCATTCTGCAGCCCCAGTTCCTGAGTCCTCTCATGCCCTTCTGTCCACTGAGCCCCCATTCCCAGCCAGCAGAGCCAGGCCTCCAGGTACCTGCCTGGGCTTCACTGCTAATCTGCAAAAGACACCCTCTCCCTTGGCATTTGCTGCTCCATGGGTGCACTGCTTGGCGGGAGGAAGGTACCTTATTTAGTATGATGCCCTTTCCACTGTGTGCGGCTTGGTGAGTAGAGGGGCCTGGATTTCAGTACCAGCTCCCCTGCCACATGCCCTTATGCAGTGCACAGAATGCACAACTGAACACAGCCCCCCCCCCCCCCCCCCCCGCCCCGCCCCCAGCAGTCCCATCCACTTTATTTCACAAGTAGGTCTCTCCCTGCTAGGTGTGCAGTGTAAACCCATTCAAATAGGTCTATGCCCTTAACACCTTGTCTTCTTAAACTTCACTTTTCTGTGGTGCTTCTTGTTCTTTTCATCTGCTCAGCTACATTCCTCAAGGGCAAAGGCTGCTTCTCCTGTTGAGCTCCTCCTAGCATAGAACGAAGCACAGCATAATAAAATTTGTAAAAACGTTTTGATAAACTAACCAACTTTCAACACGCTTTGGCACACCCACTCATTGAATGCATCCAGCAAAACTGAAGCAAGGATCTTCCCTATGTTTGGAGGGAAACTAAGGTTTCAAAGGTGGAACAGAGAGTAAGTTCTCACAACTTTGATAGTCTGCTGTTCCCCTTGTTACTAAAAGTCTTAAAAATACCTAAAGCTGAACAGCAGGTTTTCTTGAATCATTACGTGTTATGCTTACCCTACTAATATTTAGGTAGCTAAAGCAGCTTTCTATAGGGCAGCTAGGGTAAAATTGGGACCATTTAACACAGGGTGCCTTTGAATGAAACCCATTGTAAGTGTATTTACATATTTCAGATTTCATGGATATATTCAGAAATATTAATGCAGCATAATTGAAGTCTAATATTGCACCCTCAAGCCCAGAGTGGAAAATAAATGACTGTTTTTCCCTCCTGCCCCTTCTACACCTGTCAGAGTTAATGTTTAACCACTGGCGCATTGCAAAACATTCATCCTGAAGAGCCTGATTCATAAATCTTGTTTTAAATGCACTGGGCTTGGTTTTCAACCAAGACTAAAGCAAGCACTAAGGTAGAGGGAAATGACTTTCAAAGAGTTTTACTTTTCTCTGATTTATTTTTTATTGGGTTTAAAATGTGGTCTGACATTAGAGGGTTGTTTCAAAGGTGAGAAATGAAACCTTGAAAAAACTTCATATATTTACATGGGTTGGAATAAACAGAGAGGCAAGCCATACTAGGTTTTATCATGAAATAGGAAGTTTTGTTTGTGCTCTGAAAAAGAAACCCATTTCAGGGTGTATATATTGGTGGGGTAAAGGTCAACTTTTGTTTTCACAGTGCTGTCTTCTCTTTCTCTCCAAGGACAGCATCTGAGAGGGAAGGAGTGCTTTATTCTGCTGAGCAACGGTCCCACCTTTTATACATTTCGTAGAATGTAGCCTATGTAAATCTGGATTTATTTAGAAGTTCAAATGGACGTTTTCCTTAGTGCAGGGTCATTAAAAGCACTGGATATGGAGTAAAGAATTTGCATCATACTGAAAGGCTCTTCTGTCCTAATTCGTGTTAAGTTAAAATTATGAAGGGAGGTATTCATTTAACCCTTAAACGAAGATTTGGGTTCGTTTATTTTTTCCTTCTCACTGCATTTTTTTTTAGAGAAGTTGTGCAGGGTGCAAGCTGGTTGTGGGATAGTCACTGTCTGATGGCGATGTGCACATGGCAGATAGTGTTCAGTGTATTCTTTCAAACGTATTTTAATGATTAAGGATATTTTTCCTGACAAGATCACACCTGCTGAGAAATGAAATGTGGCCTCTTTTTGCCTCTGAAATGAGTTTTACAAAACTTTGAGGAAAGGAAAAGTAGTAAGACATAGTGTTTTGAAGACTCTACAAGGTAAAGTTCGTTTTCAGTTACATGTGTAAGTTTTCCAGTTTGGGTCTTTGGGTCTCCAATAAATGTTGGCATTAAAATACAAGTTTTTTTTAAAAAAGGGCTTAAAGAAGGGGCACCTTGGTGGCTCAGTCGGTTGAGCGTCCGACTTCGGCTCAGGTCACGATCTCACAGTTTGTGGGTTCCAGCCCCACGTCGGGCTCTGTGGTGACAAGTCAGAGCCTGGAGCCTGCTTTGGAATCTGTGTCTCCCTCTTTCTCTGCCCTTCCCTTCCTCTCCCTCCCTCTCTCTCTCTAAGAAATAAACATTGAAAAAAATTTAAAAAGGGCTTAAAGAAAGTGAAAAACATTTCCTAAGCTGTTATAACATCTGTGTGTTCCATTTATTAGTTATTTGTAAGTGAATCCTATGTTTGTGTGATACTTTGGACATAGTGGGAGATGAATGAAATACAGTACACAGAAAGTTGATCATGTTCTCCCAAGGAGAAGTTACTGATTCTGTTCTACCAGCAGAGGGCTCCCTTTTTAAGCTAATAAAGAAGCAGTATGTGTCTCGCCCATGACTTTTCAAAGACTGAAATTGAACGGGGGAAAAAACTCAGCTCACACTTTCAGTAATGTAATAGAACCTCTGTGGTAGAGGATTGGACATATCGTGAGACATTAGAAGCAGAGTTTTCAAATCTCTCCAAGTTGAAGCTGTTAGGCTTTCCAGTGGCCAGTGTTCTGTGACAGAATACTGTTGGACTAGTCAATATTTTAATCTTGGGGAAGTTTTGACATGGAACATCATGTAAATTTAGACAGACGCTTAAGAGACCGGTGTTTCCAAGGTTTCTAGCTTTAGAGAGACTATTTTTAAAAGTAGGACAAGATTCTGCAGCTCAGGATGCAAAGGTTTTCTCTGAACTCGCCTTACGTCCCTGTGATCAGCAGGCGGGAGCTGCAAGATTCACTTATAGACTCTTTTCTTCCCACTGGCAAGTAGGTTTTTCATGCTTTATCAGTCACACCAAAGGCAAGTTTGTAAAGACCCCTTGCCTATGTGGACTTTATGGTCCCCACCTAGATCTTCCTTTAGCACTCTCTGCATATGACCCTGGGGTTGGTTCCCTTCCTGTACAGAATCTGAGGGTCTTACAGACAGATCCTTGTTGCCTCGAAGAGAACTAGAAGGTGGTTTTTTTTTTTTTTTAAACCTTTAAATAAGCTAAAAATAGAGAACAGAAAAAGTCAGTTTTGTTATAGGTGTGAATTTTTTCACATGTGGCCTTTAAGACATTAACTTAAGTTTCACTTGTTAATTTTAACTTTATCTGGCAGAGGGAAGTAAAGACAGGGCCAGTGGGTGGAGAAAAAGGAGTTTAGGACTGAATGTCAGAAGGCTAGGTTGTGGCCCCGGAGCTTTGATCTTGTGCAAACCCCGTCGATCCCCCTGGATCAGGATCTTTGTGTGTGTGTGTGTGTGTGTGTGTGTGTGTGTAGCATGAGGGATTTGCTCGAAGTGGTCTTTGGATTACTTTATGGTTTTAAAGTTAGTGATTCTGTGATTTTCCATTGTTAAGGTTCTTGGGATATTAGTAAAGCCATCCATCTATGCTGATGCAGAGCGAAAATTTTCTTAGGTCAAATTTTAGTGTGGTCCATTAGCACTTTCTCAAAGGACACAGATCCTCTGGAAAGGCTCATGGGCTCCTCACCCTCTCCTTTGCTCCATTTAGCAGTCAGACACAACTTTTAATTACCAGACACTTCTAGGGCCAGTTAAACGTGAGTGGAAATTGGCTTCATAAAAGTAGCTCTCAGAGTGGGGTTTTTCTGCTCCTCTTCACGAGGTCGTGGAGCGTATGGGATCTACGTCTTCCCCACCAGACTCTCCTCCCAGGATCAAACGTTTTTTCCAACCCTGTACCCCTGCTCAGTTCCTCCGTAGGGCTTTCCTCTTACACCTGCGGGGCTGTCTGTGCTGGTGTGTGGGAGGAGGTGGACACGAGCAAGGCACGGTGTTCTGGGCTGTTAGGAGAGGTTCAGGCCTTTACAAGCAAGGCTTTGATTCTATTTTTGCTGAACTAGCTCAGCCACTTCCTGTGTTTGGCCGTGCATAGTGCCTCGCTTCACTGTGGCCACTTGAGCCCCGCGCGCTGCCGCAGCCAGTTAGACTATTTTAGGTCCCCTCACAATGGCCTTCTCATTTCCTTGGCGAAAATGAGCGAGTTGGGCTGGCAGTGGCCACTTGTTAGCCGATGACAACTTTGACTTTGACTTGGGCTCCCCTCCCCCACCCGAAATCCCTAGCTCAGCAAATATTTGAACCTGCCCAAGTTAATCATGAAGCCGTGATCTTTATCTGCGAGACGTGCGAGCGCCGGGGCTTTCTCCCTCCCGCGTACGGCACCACCGGCAGCCAGTGGCTGTGTCCATGGGGAGCGGGCGGTGAGCGGCGCTGCTGTGGCGGTCCCGTCCCGACGTCCGTGTCGCGCCGCGCGAGCCCGAGGGTCCCGCGCCGCCGCCGCCCCTGCGCTCGGCGGGCGGGAGCGCTGCCGCGGAGTGGGCGCCACCGTGGGGGCGGCGGGGAGAGCCGGGGGCGGCGTTCGCATTGCCGGAGACCGGCCTGGCCGCGGGAAACTGCAGACATGCATAACCTGCAAAGTAAGTTGCCTTTAACTTGTACCCCCCTCGCCGCTGCCCTGCTTTTGTGCTTGTGTGCCAGGTTCCCCTCTGTAGTTTGTCTTTGCGGGTGTGTCAGTGAGACAAAGTGCTGTCTGGGGAAGGCAGATACGAGATTAGCGGAGACACTCCCCCCTTTCCTGGAGGGGCACAGTGTGCGGAAAAGATGGGCTTTAGGCTGGAAACGGGGAAGGAGGTAATTACAAAGTGCTTGGCTGGAAGCTGGTGCCCGGCCAGGCTTTGGAGAGACGTGGAAAATCACCTGTCTCCCTCCCCTCCTCCCCTGGTCGGTTTGCCACATGGGATCCAGCAGCAGGACTGGTTTGCACCAAGTGCTCCCAAAGACATGGGGTAGCCCTCTGGGCTGTTAGCCTGTCCACAGCTGCTGGCGGGACTCCTCCTGGGGGAGAGAAAACACGTTTTTATTAAAGTCAAAAATTTTTTCTGACCCTCAGTCGAGGACATATCCCAACCACTTGGACCATTTTTGTGCGTGTGATTTTGAATTTAGGAATAGAAAAGTGGCCCGGGCCGTCCGAGGGTGGGTATAGGTTGAGACTGCCTTCCTCATCAATGGGACAATAAATCCAGCTAGACAGGATTCAAGCAGAGTGCTCGGTGAAATGACGTGCCTTTGCTCTACTATTTTATATGATTCTAAATTTGATAGAGGGTCTAACAATAAATTTTAAGGGGTTCTGTGTTCTTTAAATGGTCACACAAATATGTGACATACATAAGTGCATTGATCACAAGCCCACTATAGTTTTTTTCAATCAGCTACTAACTGGGGATGGGGACTTTTCCTCCTCACCTCTTCATAATAATGTAAATGTAAAGAGGTGGTTTATAATGGAAATGTACATTAAGCTCTAGTAAGGATGGGAAGACTATATGCAGAATGGCTGTAGAGAACTGAAATTAACAGATTTATAGAGGAATTGATTTCTTTACATTAAATATTGCTAACCAGGAATAATAGTCCCCAGGGTAAGGCATTTGAGATGGGGGTGGGGGGGGGCGAACAACCAAAAGTGATTACATCACTCTCCCCTCAAGCAGTATTAGCACAAGAAGTCCGAGGATGGGTTTATCAGTGACAGATAGTTTGCAAACATAACCCTACCTCTGCTCTGCATTCTTGATATATATGGCCCCTTTCTTTTTGGAAGGCGTAACTCACCTGGACTAGTCTTGTTAGACAGTAACATTAAATGTGTGCTGGTAATAGGCAGATCTTCATTCCTGTTGAGATGTTGCATTATTATTCCCTAGTGGCTAGTGTTAACTTTAGTATGTTTGGTAGAAGGAGATTTTTCTTTAAATTGTGCTTTCTAATGTGGTACGTTTGTAACAGTGTTTAAGTTCTGAGTTGTCAGTGAGTTATGCAGGAATGAAATTAAACATCCTGAGTTCTTGATCCCTTCTGCTTTTAATATATACAGGAGGCATTTAAGGACTGTAAAATATACCTTAAGTATACCATTCTGATGCATTTGTAAGATTTTTAAACCAAGGCATGACCAGGCTCTCCATAAACCCAGATGCACTAGGGAAAGAAAAAAAAAAAAAAAAAAAAAAAGCTCCGGGCTGCAGCATATCAGCTTTTGTCAACCTGCCAACAGCGGAGCGTACCATGCTGCAAGGAGTAATAAAAAAGGAATTAGAGAACTCAGTGCTGGAGGAGAAGAGTCAAATTAAACACCTTTTTGAAACGATGAGCATGTATACATTGCAGTTCTATGAAATGTGGGCTCTTCCTGAGGCTGGGATTGTGTTAAGACTGGATCTAGAAGAGAAATGATGGAGCAGGAGTGGTCTGGTGACATTTTTCTGACTTGATTGGCTGGGGTGTGTGATGTAATAGGTTACAGTGCAGCCCCTTATAGGTTTTAAAATGAATTCCAAGACACCATTACAAAGAAAGCCGGACTCTTTTCTTATAACTGAGCTCAGCCAAGGAAACTCTCGCACAAATGTACAACACTGTTTGGAATATGGAAGACCTGGATTTAGAATATGCTAAGACAGATATAAATTGTGGCACAGACTTGATGTTTTATATAGAAATGGATCCACCAGGTAACACTGCAGTATTCTTTTAGAAAGCTAGTTAATTTTGCGGATTTTTGGGGAGGGGGGAGGTTGACAACTACTGTAAACCGATCCTCTTGAGTTTTCTATTTTTTACTAATTCGTTGTAACTTAATAAAAATTAGTTTGATCATAGCTTGGACATTAAATCGTTTGCCTGTGGAAGCAAGCAGATCAGGCTGTCTGTTGGTAAATGGTTTTTTTTCTTACTTGAATAGATATGAATTGAATTCCAGTTTTTCACTGGTGTCTTTTGTTAATCGAGGTCCTTTGGTATTTGTGTTGTATTGTTGTGTATCTTTCATACTGTTCCTTTAATTAAAATGATGCGTCCTTTGTGCTGCTTTTCTCTTTTGACAGTGGATGGGAACAGTGGTACTTTGCAGTGATAACACTTGGTACTTTAGAAGGCGTGTAGAATGTAGCAGGGATTACAACTCAGTTGTAGGTGACCTGAAACTATTCTAAATCAGACGCTGAGACTTTGCCTACTCTTATATTGAGACACTATATTGAGAAAAGGAGTTGGCTTGCCCTTATTTCATCCTAGTCCTTATACAATGTTCTTGATAGAGTCCTGAAATAATTTTTGCATGAAATACTGTCCTTTAAAACTTAACGACTTAGAATTCACTTACAAATCCTAGCCTTATTTTGCTTCCCAAATTTTCTCCCCGTATTAGCCCTGCTCCCAATTAAGAAATTCAGAAACACTTGACATTGAGGAAGAGGGATATGGTTTTCAGTCAGTCTTGGCATATAGAGCACAATCTATCCACTAGAATATTAACATGAATGCTAAAGAGATTTAGGTCACAGATGAGTTTCTTAAAGTGGCTTTTGGCAAAAGAGGGCCTGAAATACTAAGATTAGAGAAACCCAATTCCTCCTCTTAAAACATATTGCTGTAGATGAGCTTTTTTCTTACAGCAACAGCATTTGTGGAGGACAGAAACCAAATTTGTCTTTTATAATTAAATAAGAGGAGGAAATTAAAGCCAACCCATGTGATTCCTCCTGCTCATATGTTCATGGTTTCCTATTTTAGATGGATTTGATCAGGCCTGAAACTTTAATATAACTAGAGCCTAGAAGCAGAATGCCGGGACTCAGGATTTACTCTGAAATACACTCACATGGCCAGCCGGGTTTATTTGTTCATCTCTAAGCCGTTCTCTCTTTTTCACTTCCTTTTCTTTTTGATCCATGCTCTGAGAGATGCCTTTTTTTTTTTTTTTAAAGCAAACGATCATGTTTCATGGAGTTGTGAATTACTGCTGTATTTCATAGTATTGTAAAGAAACTTAGTTCTCATTGCAACCTTCCACTGTAGTTGGGATCGCAAACAACTTTTTGTTTCTCTTTAATCTACAGCATTGCCTCCTAAACCACCCAAACCCACTACTGTAGCCAACAACGGTATGAATAACAATATGTCCTTACAAGATGCTGAATGGTACTGGGGAGATATCTCAAGGTAAGGCTCCACAAACTCTGGAGTTTTCGCTATAGAGACAGAGCTCTGGTTTTAGAGAAAGAAACACACCAGCTTGCTGAGTTCCATTTTTAGGATATCCTCCAACATAAGCATGAAGCATAGTTGGTTGTCTTCCAAAGAAGACCAGAGAAGTCCCTGAGCACTGGGGAACTGTTGGGTGCTGGATGCCACAGGAAATTAAATACTCGAGAAGTTTCGTTATTGACAGAGAGGTCAGGAAAGCACCAGGGAGAGGTGGCCCACCGCCTTAAGGGAGGGTCCAGGGTCGCTTTCTGTTAGGCAGAAGTGTAAGAATTAATGTTAGTATCTTGTACATATGAAAAAGGCCTGTTTATTCGTAGTTTTTTTTTTTTTTTTTTTTTTTTTTTTTTTTCCTGAAGGGGAGGAAGGAGTCCTTTTCAGGATCATGACTTTGTGAGCTCATTGGCCAGAGTGATTAGTGTGTTTGGACCACTGATAGACCAGTAATGAAAGGTTTTTTGTTTTTTTTTTTTCTTTCAGCTCCCAGTTTGTAATGAGATGAAATTTGTTACATTTCTATATAAACAATACATATAATCAGAAAATGCAATTAACAAAGGGGTGGGGAGATAGAGGCTCTCTACATAGTTGGTGCTTAATTTTGCTGTGAAGCTAAAACTCTAAAAATGAAGCCTGTTTTAAAATCCTCAAGGTGAGCTTTGTCCTGTGTCCTTTTTGTTTCAGGGAAGAAGTGAATGAAAAACTTCGAGATACAGCTGATGGGACCTTTTTGGTACGAGACGCATCTACTAAAATGCACGGTGATTATACTCTTACACTAAGGTGAGTCCGGGAACATAGCAACGCTTGAGGTGTGTAAGTAGACACTGGAACACATTTCTAAAGAAGATTGTAATAATGCCCTTTATTTTATTGTGTTTACAGGAAAGGAGGAAATAACAAGTTAATCAAAATATTTCACCGAGATGGGAAATATGGCTTCTCTGACCCACTAACCTTCAACTCTGTGGTTGAACTAATAAACCACTACCGGAATGAGTCCCTAGCCCAGTATAATCCCAAACTGGACGTGAAATTACTTTATCCAGTATCCAAATACCAACAGGTATTCAAAACTGAAATGCTCACATTACAATGTTTAGACAAGACACTTTCAAATCCTTAGAAAACATTGTGAAGCAGGTGAATTGCATGTAATAAAATTTCAAAAACTTTATACCTGTGGTCACAAAATTACAGTTTGAGAATGGCCAGTTACTGGACTGCATAGCCGATGAACTAAAGTTTTCTCTCTTCCCATCTCTCATTCTTCCAGGATCAAGTTGTCAAAGAAGATAATATTGAAGCTGTAGGGAAAAAATTACATGAATATAACACTCAATTTCAAGAAAAAAGTCGAGAATATGATAGATTATATGAAGATTATACCCGTACTTCCCAGGTGAGTTTTTTGCTAAAATCAAATTAAAATCTCAGAACTCTTAGTTACTAGAATCGAACATGTGTCAGTTCGGTTTAGGAAAAAGAAAGTAAAGTTGAGGTTTTGCTCATCAAGTGGGGAGAAAGATCATGTATTTGCAGATCGTTGTTTAATATTCATAGCATCTCTAATAAACCTTTTAAATGAAGCTGGTAAGTGTCAGAATGAGAAGTTCTCGTGATGATAATTGCAGAGGTCGCTGGGAGTTTCAAGTGGATTTGACGTAACAACTCAAAGTTCCACAAACCTGTCTGACCTCCAAAATGAAGATTTAACTTTTTGATGCCCTGTAATAAAAAAAAAATAAAAAAGTATAGAAGCTCCATTTATGACAATGTTTTCCTGGAGAGGTAATCTTCTCTAGGCTATGATGTATCTAGAACCACCAGAGGGAGTAGAAGGCAACATGGATTCCTTAAATTGCTGATAAAGGGGAATGGCTTTTAAAATGAAAACTATAGGAAATTGTTAGGCAGTCTGCTTTCATAGACTGGGAAAATTCCCAAAGGAAATGTGTGCTTCTGTGATACTATTTTAATGGGTTTTATGAATTAGAGGCCTTCCTTGCTAACACAGTCCCTTCCATGCTAGACAGGAATACCATCAAATGTCCCGGCAGTGTCTCACAATAACAAATTATCCGTTCTGTGAAAGGTATGACATTGTCTTATTAAACATTGTGTTGTAGGAAATCCAGATGAAAAGAACAGCTATTGAAGCATTTAATGAAACCATAAAAATATTTGAAGAGCAGTGCCAAAGCCAAGAACGGTACAGCAAAGAATACATAGAAAAATTTAAACGGGAAGGCAATGAGAAAGAAATACAAAGGTTGGTGAACCATGAGGGTTGTCCCTGTGCTCAAGATAATAATGCAAATCCTCCAACATCTTGCTTTCTGCCCTTTGAATAATTTTTAAAAATGGCAGCACGAGAAAGCATTCTTTCTGACTTTCTATAAGCTGTGGGAAACCATTGTGGTGAAGCAGGTCATGACCGATGCCTTACTCTTGCCTATAGGATTATGCATAATTATGAAAAGTTGAAGTCTCGCATCAGCGAAATTGTGGACAGTAGAAGACGACTGGAGGAGGACTTGAAGAAACAGGCAGCTGAGTATCGGGAGATTGACAAGCGCATGAACAGCATTAAACCAGACCTCATTCAGCTGAGAAAGACAAGAGACCAATACTTGATGTAAGTCCTCGAGGCAGAACCCTGGGAGCAAATGACCGGCCCGTTGCCAAAACCAAGGATCCATGATTAATGCATTTTCCTTTTCTAACTGTCTTCCAGGTGGTTGACTCAGAAAGGTGTTCGGCAGAAGAAGCTGAACGAGTGGCTGGGCAATGAGAACACTGAAGAGTGAGTACTCACCGTAGGTGGGAGGCTGGCGGGGGTGGGGGGGGTCTTCATGGTAAGAGAACTCGTGACTTGCTTTGTTTGCAGACTCACATCGCATTATCCAGAATGTTACAAAAAAGGAAAGTTTAGTGAAGGATGCAGAGTTAGTTTTTACCCACAGTGCAATTGAGTGACTCTGTCTAGAAGGAAGGCCCCAAACCTGTAAAAATCCCCAGTGGGTTTCTGGAACAGTCGGGAGGAAAAAGACACAATTCTGTTCAGTGTATCTCTCAAGCTTAAGGCTGGGTTTTGTTTGAATTACATGAGAAACTGGCAGTCCTCCTAGTCAGTCGGTTTCCTGATCTGAACTGGACAAACAGGATCGTTTGATACCTTCCCCTCTGCCCAGCTGCTTACATGTAGCTCCTGACTTACAAAGAGGAAGACTCTTACTACTGGGGCTCTTTGTCCAGGGAGGTCACATGGAAGGCTGAGCTCCACGGCCAAGTGCCACCTGAGTCAGAGCCGCGGTGGCTGGCCTGACGGGCTCCGTGGGAGAGGTGACCTCTCCCAGGGCTTCATGTCCCACCTTTCTTTCCTGCCTCCTTAGCCAATACTCGCTGGTGGAGGATGATGAGGATTTGCCGCACCACGACGAGAAGACATGGAATGTCGGCAGCAGCAACAGAAACAAGGCTGAAAACCTACTCCGGGGGAAGCGAGATGGCACCTTCCTGGTTCGGGAAAGCAGTAAACAGGGCTGCTATGCCTGCTCGGTAGTGTACGTATCTTTCTCTCCTGTCAGACAGCTGCAGATGTGTTTCATTCATTCAGCCAACCAAGCTTGGAAGAACCTCACAGTGCCATAACCTAGAGTAGGAAGTAAAAAAGATACAACGTTTTTCAGGTCTAGGCAGAAGCATAGAAACCTGCTGTTGAGTTCAAAGACTGGGGTTTGGGTCTCAGTTTCACCAACTACTTCATCTCATCATGAGCAGTCTCGATCTTCTCATCTTTAAAATGGAAGTAGCAACACGGGGGGGTTTTTTTGTTTTACTTCCCAAGGTTAATAGCATTAGAATATGAGGGAATTCACAAGAGAGCTCCACCCGCAGGTCAAGTCTGCACCAGGAACAGGGTCCAACAGCTACAGAGAGAGGTCATTGGCCTTGAGATCAGTGTACCCAAGAGAAGAGCTTTCTGGCATGTGGCGCATTTTCTTTTTATGTCCCATGTGTTTGGGGAATACTATGAACACTAAGTTTCAGATCACTATGAGTTAAGAAAAGCGAGTATCCTCTGGGAAGGAAAGGTTCTGAAAATTGCACCCAGCCATCTCCCTCCATTTAACCGGAGAAATATTCCTACTGAACAGGAGGGAGAGAGTTGAGGATAAATGCAACGTGAGAGGCTGGTCTGCAAGAATGCAATTCACGCCTGTGCTAACCATAGAGCCCTGCTCGCGTGGCAGGGCCGTCGGTGATGGTAGTGCGCATGTCCTCTACCCGATCTCGTTTCTCAAAGTCACCCTGTGACACGTCTGCCACCTTCAAGATGAGAATACAGTGGCTCAGGGAAGCTGAGGTAGCAGCCCAAGCCCGTAGCTCCCCCGGGAGTGTTCCCTTCCTGAAGCAAGGCCCGCAGAAGGTACTTTTTCACGAGGACCCTTTTCTGAAAACCCTGTTCTCTCTCTCTGTCCTCTGCAGGGTGGATGGCGAAGTGAAGCACTGTGTCATCAACAAAACGGCAACTGGCTACGGCTTTGCCGAGCCCTATAACCTGTACAGCTCCCTGAAAGAGCTGGTGCTACATTACCAACACACCTCCCTCGTGCAGCACAACGACTCCCTCAACGTCACACTAGCCTACCCGGTATATGCACAGCAGAGGCGATGAAGCACTTGTCCTCTGATCCTTCTCCTGGAGCTCAACCACCCCGAGGCCTCTGGAAAGCACAGGGCTCCTCTCCAGCCTGACCTGTAATTGAGCTGAGGAAATGCAGCCATCTGCCTTCAGATGGGACTCGAGCTTTCGACAAAAAAGTAGAGGGGAAGATACGCAGCCTAGCACTGTGCCAGGACCACACGTTTCTGGAGTCCTTGTCCTTTTTTTTAAATTTTTTTTTTTATTTTTTATTTTTTGGTTTAATTTAAAGCCACAAGGACACACGACACAAAGAGAAAAAGAAATGCAAAAATCTCTGCGTGCAGGGACAAAGAGGCCTTTAACCATGGTGCTTGTTAATGCTTTTTGAAGCTTTACCAGCTCAAAGTTGGGACCTTGTAGACCAGAGGGTGGACGGGCTCAAGAGCCCTGGCCTGGGGACGCTCGAGCCGGGCTGCTTCAGCCTGGGTATGGGCTGTGCACGGTGGACCCAGACACATCGCACTGTGGATTATTTCATTTTCTAACAAATGAACGGTATGTAGCAGAAAGGCACTTCGGCTCACCAGAGACGTTTTGGGAGAACGTCCGCTCACCTACGTTCAGAGGAAATTCTGGTGTAGCTGAATGCCAGAAAGTGTTTCCTTTAAACTTCAAAAACCACCACGCCAACAGAAAAATGGAGCTTGGAAAACCGGACTTTAAAGGACATTCATTATATAAAATATGTACATAACAATGGATGACTAACTATCAAATAGATGGATTTGTATCAATACCAAATAGCTTCTGTTTTGTTTTCCTGAAGACTAAATTCACAGTGCTATGCAATTCTTAATTTTCATTGTTCTCAGTTTTAAATGTACCTTCAGAATAAGCTTACCCCATCCCAATTTTTGTTGCCTGAAAATATTATTGTCCCTAATTTTTTTTTGTTAATATTCATTTTGTGATTCTTTTTTTTTTTTAAAGAAGAAATGTGTACAGGATGCCAGTAAAAAAAAAAAAAAAAAAAATGGCTTCAGAATTAAAACTATGAATTATTTTACACTTTTTCTTGTACAGAGTACTTGGCTGTTAGCCCAAGGTTAAAAAGTTCATAACAGATTTTTGTGGACTAAATGTTTTGTTGGGCAGTGCCTGATAAGCTTCAAAGCTGCTTTATTCAATAAAAAAAAGAGAAAGATATATGAATATGACAAAGTATTGCTGAGTTCAACAATGTTGTTTCAAAACTCTTAAAATACGGTACCAGGTAATGTGTGCTTCATTAAGAATTGTGAACTTCTTGAATCTGGGGTGGGGGTGGGGGGGAGAGGTAGCAAAGGGATGTACAGGTGGGGGGAGGGAGGGCTAGGATGGTTTGCACTTTCTCCTGATTACAGAGAAATGAGTAACTACGTCACTCTTTTCCCACTTGGATCTGCGAGTTATTACACATTAATTACAAGTACAAGACCTACTGGAACGCTAACACCATGGAGCAGGTCAGAGCATCTAGTTCTTAGGAAGAAAGGGAGCCTCCTGGGGCAGTGTCTGCCTTTGTTTGGACCACTGTTTTCAAGGTATCATCGCTGCATTTAGACCATGTGTCTCTCCAACGTTAGACTACCCATTGCAACCATAAACCTTCATTTTGGAAGAAGCATGATCTGAAAAACTATTTTCAATCTGCCCATGTGTTATTTTCCTAGCTTTCCATTCAATTGAGATCATAAAGCAAATAAACAGGATCCTCACCGTTACCGCGTTGGGCCGTGTCGAGCTCGTTAAGGTCCTGGCCGCTTCAGGAGTCCTGACAGTGCTTCTCATTCATCAGAGTCACTGTGTGTGTTACACATCACTGTGGGGAAAGGAAGAGGTTTTAGAGTGTTCTTTCCAATTCTGGGCAAGAGGGAGAGGTCTCTCTCCCTGACTGACATATGCTAAGTCCATTCTGTTCCACGGAAACTGTCCATTTTTGGGGGGAGCAGCACAGGATCAGTGTGACGGTCCCTTTCCGGGTAGGGTCAAACAGGATCTTAAAAAAAAATCACAGTTTTCCTTTCCCAGGAGTGGTTCAGCCACGGCTTGCTTTCTGACACTGGGGAGGGGTTTTTGTTTTGGTTTTCAGTGTTGTTCCTTTTAAAACTTCTTCTGAAAATAATCAGTCTAGCCGCTGACTTCATCAACTGTAGAATGTATTTCTTTCTTCTTTACATGATGCTATGATGCTATCCATACCAAGAGCAATAGTCAGTCTTAACGGCCGGACTGTCAGCCTTCACACTTGACTGTACTGATCTGACCGCCTCCCTCTCATCACACAACTGAGGATCCCCCTGGGTGTAGTCTGTAAGTGTCAACTTTAAAAACACCCTTCCCCTTCACACACAAGTCTGACGACTAATTAAGAGTGGTTTATCAACTAGCATTTTGGTGGGGTTTTTTTTGATAGCACATCCACGTATGCTGTTAGGTAGAATTTTCATTTACTATCTGAAATACAAGACTGAAGATGGAATGTTTCATGCCAAGTTTTGTTAATGTTTCTGGTTCAACACTCTGGTGAGGTGGCATGGTATTCAGGCACCTGCCTTATTTTTGCGTTTCGCAAACATAAATGCAAGAGGAAAGTTTCTCTTTGAACAGCAGAGGCAGGATTCATCATTCCCTGTTATGTCGTAACTCACTAGATCTGTGATGTTACATCTCTGCCAAACGCCTTTTTAATTGCGTGTGGCATACCCACCACATTCGTCCTTATAGATGTTTGACCAGAAGGGCTCTTTGCGTTCAATCAGACAGTCTTCTCCTAATAACACTGAGTGGCTCGTGAGTATGAATGGATACAGCAGAGGCATTCCTGATAACATGCTTTTATGCATGCATTGATTCTCCCCACCCAGTGTAGCATCCTAAAGATAAAAGCCAGACGCTAAGCTAGCTGCAGAGAGGCTGGGATAGGGCTGTACAAGTGGGAGCACCGGGACCTGATCGTACACACGGAAGAAAAATCAGAACCGTGTGAAAAGGCAAAAAGCATGTGTTTGCAACATGTGACAAGTTCACAGCCCTTGATATATGTATATATGTATATGTGCATGGACTGTTTCCAGTACACCTTTCAGCCACAACAGATCCACAGTCGTCGAGTTCAAGTACATAACAAGCAAATGTCTAGTACAATTCTTGTGTATGTGTATGGGTGGTTCGTTGTTTTTTTTCCTTTGAAGTTGCTTTGTCTTAAAAAGGTGAAAACTTTGCAAGTGAGGTGAGAAGTTCATAATTCTTTGGCTTTTTTTCTGCTTTTAAAAGTTACTCCTTTGGGGGAGCTGGTCTGGATGACTCACTTAACTTGGAAATCCTCATTTTCGGTGTGTCGAGTCACAATGTGTTTATGTGAGCTGTCACTGTGGGGAATCAATTGCTTTGTCATATAGCTGGTTATGAACTAGTGACGTGTTTGGGAGTCCTACTGATGTTCCTTAATGGGAGAAAAACTCTGCTGGTTTTAACACCTGTGCTTTTGCTATGCATGGTATCCAAGTAGTTGGAGAACAGACCCTGAAATCTGAGTTCAGGGCCTTTTAAGAAAGGGGCAGTTTAAAGCACAATGCCTCACATGGGACAAAGTTTGAAAATACCAAATTCCCACTTTTTAAAAATCTAGTTGTATAAAATATTAGTATTATGAGTAGCAAGGGAACAGAATTGGGTTCATTGGAAACACTATTCAACTTAAGGTTAAACTTGTCACCATGAGATAGCATTAGCTGCCCGGGATGCTGCTATTAAAAAAAAGAAAAAAAGAAAAAAAAGAAAAAAAATTAAAAAAAAAAAAAAGCAAAACAAAAAAAACTCATTTATATGTGTGTATTTTTTAAAAGCTACGATCTGTTCAATGTTTTTACAAATCTGTTTATATGACATTGTTAAAATAAAGTTGGTCTTTTGACGAGAGGGAGGATGTCATGGTCAGTTGTAATTTTGCCTTTACAAGGCAACGGGGGTGGGGGAGGGCGGGGGGAGTGTGCCTCCTTGACATTTTGTTCAAGCTATAGATTCAATGGAGCTATGTCTTGTTGTTTTAAGTTGCTTTGATGCATTGTATTAGGTCTTCAAACAGAATAAAGGTTGTTTTGAAACTGAAGTTATGGTTTGAAGTTTCAGTGATCATCTAAGAAGCGTTTCTAAAATTGCTCTCTTGCTCTTCTGGTTAACAAACGTCACTGCTGTTCCCAGGGCTTCCCACCTCCGTTTTCATCCTATTACCACATTATCGCAAGACGCCACTTCACAGGAATGATAGGTTAGTGTTACTGGCGTAGTTTCACCATATTCTCAATGATGAAAAGAAGATACCTCTAGGTGATGTGGTATCATTGCAAAGCATGTTCTTGCTATAATGGCCACTGTCCCTCAATTCTTTCCCCATCCATCCATCCCACTTTGTTACGCCTGCTGGTTTTGTCTCTATTCTGCAGTCTGCGTATATTGAACACCCACAGGACAAGGACAGCCTGAGGCACTGTTCAACACGCCTAAGTGTGACACGGGATGTGGCGTGAGGCTTAGGGAGCAAAGCTACACTCCAGAGTGAGGTTTCTCATTGTAGCATCTAGTTAATACATACAGACCATTCTTAATCTGCAATACCTTTCCTATTTGTTTTTATTGCTGAGTGAATTTACAGCGATGCTACTTTGCATGTATATGGCACTCATTCACCATGTAGGCACAGCAAGGGTCCTGGACATGGAGGCGTGGTCTAGTAATGGAAATGAGAAGGGCACGTAAATACAGTCATGGCAACAATGACTAACAGAGTATGGCAGGAACTCTGATCCCTTCCTGCTTTTCCCCTGCTCGGTTCCGTATCCCAGAGAACTACATTCCCAGGGTCTTTTGTCATCTGGCTTCTAGGTCCTGAGTCCTCCCACGGCACTAACTCTTGCCAGATCAACCCTCCCGACCAAGGTTTGAGGGGCCCCAGGATGCTCTGCCTCTCAGAAGAAGCCTCTGGCTTCTGAGTTACATAGAGCCTCAGTGCCTCCTGCCATTTTTAGTCTGGCCCCAGGGGTGGTGGCAGCTATCGGCTATTGCTAGTCCTCAGGATTCTCTCACCCCCACCTGTCTGGTTTCTGAGACCTTCCACCATGTGAGTAACCTATTCTCGTCATTCAATTCTTCTTATCACAGCTGTAATTTTTTTTTCCTGGCTGACCTTTGATTGATAAACCATGTAAGTTCCATTCAATACTGTATATGCATCATCTCATATAATCCTTCCACAATTGTGAGTTTGAAGACAAGCTTTCCATTCTACGATCAGAAACTGAAGGAGACATGTTACATGATTTACTCCAATCATGTAACAATTAGAGCAGAGTGGAATACTAAGCCGTGTGACTCAAGCCAAAGCTCTTCACGCTGTCACAGCCTTCCAATGGGAAATGCTAGGAAGTTCAAAGAAAAGTTTACGGGTTACTCTTCCTGATGAGGCGCTGAAGATGTGGTTTCCACTGGTGGACAGTGCACAAGGGACCAGTAACGAATGGCAGGAAATGGCAAAGGTTTGCTTTCGACCAGAGGTTCCTGACCAACAGCATTATCATCAGCACTACTTGGAAATCTGTCCCAAGTGCAAATTCGAGGTTCTCACCCTCAAACTACTAACGGAGAGTAGGCCCAGCAACCTTTCTCCACAAGTTCTCCAATTTAAAAAAGGTTTTTTTCAATGTTTATTTTTGAGAAACAGAGAAAGAGTGTGAGTGGGGGAGGGGCAGAGAGCGAAGGAGACACAGAATCCTAAGCAGGCTCCAGGCTTTGAGCTGTCAGCACAGGGCCCAACATACAGCTTGAACTCAGGAACCATGAGATGATGACCTGAGCCAAAGGCGGGTGCTTAACCGATAGAGCCACCCAGGTGCCCCAGTTCTCTGACTTTAATGCAAACTCAAGTGTGAGAATCACTAGTTAACATCACCTGATTGTCGAAATAGTACTACCAGTATTTTCATTAGAAGCCACTACTATTATTGAGTGACAGAAACATATTTTTACTTTATGATATAGTTTACATTCATAGCATAGGGTCTATACAGAAAATAGACTGATTTTCAGTTTAGGAGATCTAGTCTTGTCTTCGGTCTTTAATTAGCTGTGGGAACTTGGTCAACTCAGTTCACCTGTGTAGGCCTCTAACTCCTTATCTGTAAAATAAAGTTGTGAGTCTAAATATGCTCTAGTAAGAGTCCCAGAGACTGTGGTGTGATTTAGTAGACTGAGACTATTCAATCCCCTGGTTTTCCATTAACCCACAACATAAATGGTGACTGCAGATCACTGAAGTTTATTGAGAACTGGCCCCTTGTGTTGCCAGTGACCATGGCCAAGAATGCATTAGCAAAATTTGGGTCCATTTACCTGAAGTCTTAAGGTTACACTTCAGGTGACTCCAAGTAGAAAGTTAAGTTCTCAATAATGTGAAGGTGAGCATACTGGGAAATGACACCGGCTCTCCAAAGCATGAAGTACTGAGTCAGAGAACGTGGCCTACCAAATCCTCTAGGATGTGCCAAGACTATAGTCATGTTGTAACTGACACCGTCTCAACACATTAAAAACTTCTTTTCTGAACTTCTCCCTTAAAGTCTGCCTAAAAATAAGAATTTTCTAAAGACTTACATGTAAGACTGGAGGCCATGAAACATCTAGAAGAAAACAGGAAAAAGCTGCCTGACATGGGTCTTGGCAACACATTTTTGGATAGGACATCTAAAGCGCAAGCAACGAAGTAAAAAATAAACATGGGACTACGTCAAACTAAAAAGCTTCTTCATAGCAAAGGAAACTATCAACCAAGTGAAAAGATAATTTCCAGAATAGGAGAAAATGTTTTCAATCTATGTATATGAGAAGGAATGGATTAATGTCCAAAATATGTAAAGAACTCATAAAACTTAATAGCAAAAAGAACCCAAATAATCCACTTTAAAGATAGGCAGAGGACCTGAATAGAAATTTTTCCTAAGAAGACAAATGAATGACTGAAGGCACATGAAAAGGGGGTCAATATCACCAATCATTAGGGAAATAAGTCAAAATCACAATGAGATTACTATTCTAACAGGTGTGAAATGCTATTATCAGCAAGTGACATAACCAAGATCAGGACATATGTCATTCCTGATTTTGCTCCCCGTCACAACTAACAACTATTCATGAACAAAACAGCACTGAAAGAATCCTAGAATGCTAAAGCACCCCGAGTACCGCAGAGAACAAGATAGACTGCATTACCAGGGTAAGAGGAACAGCTACCTTCTGACCACAGTGCCCTTCCCCTAGGCCAGCGCCACAGCATGTCAAGAGATCTCTCCTGAGCCTACAGGTCTTCCAGTGGAAAAAGAGAGCCCAGGGGTGACATCCAGCCCTGCAGCACTGGGGGCAGTTCTTGAGAGCCGCTATTCGGGTTCTGTCCCATAGGGATCACAGGGGATTCTACAGCACGTAAACTCTGGGAATCTAATCATAACAGAGAAAAGGGGAGGGGATTCCATCAACCAGCACTTGGATGTTGGCAGACCAGATTCCTACCAGTAGAGCCCAAGTAGTCATTCCCAACCAGCAGTTTTGCTCATCTGCAAAACCAAGCTGGGAGTGTAGTCTGACCAAGGTACTTGACACGGTCCAAGTCTGCCTGATTACAGTTCTCAAACAAGAGGTCTCACCAGCTCTGAAGTCTGGTCTGCCTATGCCGAGGCAGAAAGGCTAAGTCATAGCCCCATCCACTGAAGAGCATGGCCCTCAGCCCCATCTGAAAGGAAGAGCTGATGAGAACACCTGGAGGCTGCATAATCCAGCATCATTCAAGCCAGGAGATAGGCAAGTTAAGCTGATCACCCTCAGAGCAAAGTCAGGGTTGTGATTGGGATCAAGGGGCATAGGTCAACTTAAATCAAGACCACAAAGAGTTTTAGTGGCCTTGGACTTCCTCCTCCCACTGCACTAGGAAGAAAAACTAATTCATATACCGTCTTTCTGGTGTATACAGTCTTCAGCCTGCCTGACCAGAGAACCTTACCAAAACACATCAGGGGCTGCATAACCCATCCAAGAGCCTTGCTTACAGTTGGACTTGCACAGAGAGCGTAACTCATGGCTTTCTATGTCTATAGAACAACACCAGGGCCCCGCCTGACCAGGATATTCAGTGTGCATGCTTGCCTAATTTGGATCCCCAAACAATGAGCCAAACAGGCCTTGGGACCAATCCTATTGCTCTGCCAGGCCAGGGAAACCAATTCACAGCCCCACCAACTTCTGAGTAGAGTACCCAATCCAATTGTAGAATAAGCCTGACCAAAAAATCCAGGAACTCTGGGGCCCATCCTGTAGCCCAACTTGGGCACGGAACCAAAACAGCAGTCCTGTACAACTGTTCTCAGTGTCATACCATCCCTCCCACTCCTCCTGATGACCTCAGAGCTTGAACAGTTGCCTCACCCCAAAATAGACCCTAATACCAGACCCCATCTGCCCAAGAACGTTACTGGCAGCCATGTCCCAGAACCCAAACTCAACTGGCTTGTCAAAATCTGTCTTTGCCAAAGGGAACCAGCGAAGTCCGGAAGAGGAAAACACTCACTCAAATGTGCAGATACAAATGTAAGAAATCAAAGATCATCAAAAGTTAGGTAAATATGACCCCACCAAAGAAGACTGATAAGACTCATATAACTCACCCTAAAGAATTGGAGATGTACGAACTGTCAAAGAATTCACAATAATCCTCTTAAAGAAATTTAATGAATTACAAGAACACGTAGACTACTAAATGAAATTAGGAAAATAATGCATGAACAAAGTGAGAAGTTCAACAAATAAATAGAAACCATCAAAAAAAAAAATCCAACAGAAATCCTACAGTGGAAAAATATAATTACTCAACTGAAGAATTCAACAAAGAGCTTCAAAAGCAGACCCAACTATGAAGAAATAGTCAGCAATCTGAAATGTAAGACATTTGAAATTAACCGGTCAGAGGAACCAAGAGAAAAAGGAACCAAGAAGAGTGAAGAAAGCCTAAAGAACCTTTAAAAACAAAGAAACATTACTCTCATGGGAATTCCAGAGGGACAAGGCAAATGACAAAAGGGATATTTAAAGGAATAATGGCTGAAAACTCTCCCAAAATAAGGAGAGAAATAAACATTCAGATCCAAGAGGCAAAAATACCACAAAAAGTTTGAAGCCAAATAGGGTTACATTAAGATACATTATAATTAGATTGTCAAAAGTCAAAGACAAAGAATTTTAAAAGCAGGAAAAGAATGACAAGGGAGCCCCCATTAAGTCTATCAGCAGTTCTCTAAACAGAAATTTTTCTAGACAGGAGATAATGTGATGACATATTCAAAATATTGAAAGGAAAAACCTGCCAACCAAGAAGACTGTACCTAACAAAGCTGTCCTTTAGAAATGGAGGAGGGATAAAGACTTTCCTAAACAAAAGCTGAAGGAATTCAACACCAATAGACTTGCCTTACAAGAAATGCTAGGGGCACCGGGGGGCTCAATCAGTTAAGCATCCAACTTTGGTTCAGGTCATGATCTTGCAGTTTGTGAGTTCAAGCCCTGCATCAGGCTCTGAGCTATAAGCACAAATTCAGAGCCTACTACAGATTCTGGGTCTCCCTCTCTCTCTCTACCCCTGCTGGGCTCGCTCACTTGCTCTCTCTCTCTCTCTCTCAAAAATAAACATTAAAAAAATGCTAATGGAGTTTTTTGAGTGGAAATAAAGGGATGTTATTTAACACATAAAAATCTAAGAAAGCAGTGTAAAACCTACTGGTAATGGTAAAAACATAGTCAAAGTTAGATTCCATAATATGGTAATGGTTGTGTGTAATTCACTTATAATTCTAATTTAAAAGTTAAAAAAACAAATACAAAAAAGTAACCCTAAGTACAAAAGTCTGTTATTGCACAAAATTAAAAAAAAATATAGGGGCGCCTGGGTGGCTCAGTCGGTTAAGCGTCCGACTTCGGCTCAGGTCATGATCTCGCGATCCGTGAGTTTGAGCCCCGCGTCGGGCTCTGGGCTGATGGCTCAGAGCCTGGAGCCTGCTTCTGATTCTGTGTCTCCCTCTCTCTCTGCCCCTCCCCCGTTCATGATCTGTCTCTCTCTGTCTCAAAAATAAATAAAAAAACATTAAAAAATAAAAAATAAAAATAAATTTAAAAAAAAATTAAAAAAAATTAAAAAAAATATGTAAACTGTAACATCAATAACTTAACATGTGAGGGGAAGAAGAACTAACATTATAAAGCTTAGGAATTCTATTGAAGTTGTTATTAGTTTAAAATAAAGCAGTGTTAATTTTAAGATATTTTATGTAAACCTCAAGGTAACTTGGGAAAAACCTGTAGTAATTTCACAAGAAACTCCCTGGGAAGATGGCAGAGTAGGAAGATCCTATGCTCATATCATCTGATGGATACAAATACATAATGCCCACATCAGTGTAAACAACCTAGAAAAAAAAGTGGACACTGGCAGAACAGACTCTCCACAGCTCCCATGTAGAGATGAGGCCAACTTGAAGTGGGTAGGAAGGGCAGAGACACCATCGGGAGCTAAAAAGAGCCATGAGACTGTCCACAGAAGGAAAGGGCATTGTGGATGCAGGGAAGAGAAACAAAAAAAAACACTCGCACCAGGGGGCCTAGGCACGAGGAGCCTGCACAGGGAAAACAAATCCCTGTAACATTTGGCTTTGAAAACTAGAGGGGCCAACATGCAGGATTTCTTACCATCCGCAGACTTAACACAAGGAACTTTAAAATTCTGCAGTCTCGGCTCTAGGACAGCTGAGGGGTGAGAGGAAACTGAGTCCCTGCCCTTCAAGACATAGCACAACAAACAGTCTTGATGAAGTACAACATAGAAACAATAGTTTGACAACTGGGATGTAGGAAAGGAAGGTGTGTTAACTAATCTGAGAACGTGTGCTGGAGGGGGCAGGGATCATTGGGAGCCTTCTCCAAAAACAAAAGAGCTTCTTCTACCTCACCTCCCAGCCTAGATACATGGACATCTACAGGAACCAGTGCAACATCAACACTCTCAACCTAGCTTGTTAACAGTGCCCTGCACTGCCATTTTCCTGCAACCATGACCCCTGCAGCCAGGGCTTTGGTCCAGGTCCCCTCCCATAGCAGACCTGGGCAAACCTTGCTAACACTGCCACCCTGTTCCCAAGTTCTCCTGCAAACCTTCCCCCATCCAGTGCACCTGTGGCTGGAGCCCATCCAAAGCAGTGTCACAAGCCTGGTGGTGCAAACAGCCCCAAGAGGGGTCAAAACCACTACAAAGTGACTCCTACTCTGGGGAGAAGGGAATAAAACCACACACACCAGTCCAAATGCAGCCCCAGCAGTGGAATGGTGGCATGCATCTGATGTGACTGCAGGGCCTGCCTACCAACAAAAGCATCTCAAGGGAAAACATGCTACTCCATCTCTGGCAAATGGCCGATTTGACACAACTCAAGGCCAACGTGGCCCCAGACTAGCCCACCAACAACAAAGGAACCAAACCCTGCCCATAACAAAGTGGGCTGTTGCAAATGACTGGAATAAAGGAAAAAGTGGCTCAGCCACATTAGAGTGCATGCAACACAAACAGGAGACACCCCTAAAGCACCAGATTCTGGCGATTAGGGACATTGCATTTCAGGGCTTTACAGGAACTCTTCTTTATAAGGCCACTACTTTCAACAGTAGGAGATGTAGCTGACTTTTCTAACACATAGAAACAGATAAAGAGAGTTAGACAAAATGAGGAGACAGAGGAATATGCCCCAAATGAAATAGGAAAAAATCACAGCAAGAGAGCTAAATGAGACAGAGATTAGTAATATGCCTGATAGACAATTTATACTGATTGTCATAAAGATATTCACTGGACCTAAGAACAGAGTGGAGGACCTCAGTGAGATCCTCAGCAAAGAGATAGAAAACACAAAGAACCAGTAAGAGATGAAGAATGCAATAACTGAAATTAAAAATACACTAGATGGAATAAAGAGTAAACTAGAGAAAGCCAAAGAATGGATCAGTGACTAGGAGGACACAGTAATGGAAGGCAATCAACTTCCACAGGATAGAGAAAAAAATAGTGAAAAATTAAAATAGACTAAAGGAACTCAGTGACACCACCAAGCATAATAACATTCTTATTATAGAGATCCCAGGAGGAGGAAAGAAAGAGGGGCAGAAAATTTATTTGAAGATGGGGCACGTGGGTGGCTCAGTCACTTAAGCGTCTTGCTTCGGCTCAGGTCATGATCTCATGGTTTGTGGGTTTAAGCCTCGCATCGGGCTCTGTGCTGACAGTTCAGAGCCTGGAGCTTGCTTCAGATTCTACGTCTCCCTCTCTCTCTAACCTACCCTGCTTGAGCTCTGTCTCATTCTGTCTCTCAAAAATAAATGTAAAAAAAAATTTTTTTAATTTATTTGAAGAAATAATAGCTAAAAACTTCCCAAATTTGGAGAAGAAAGCAGAAATATGGATTGAGGATGCACAGAGAGCCCCTAATAAAATCAACCCAGGGAGGTCTACACCAAAACACACAGTAATTAAAATGGCAAAAACTAGTGAAAGAGAATTTTTAAAGCAATAAGGGAAAAGAAAATAGTTACATAGAAGGGAAACCCCAGAAGGTGGTAAGCTGATTTTTTAGTGAAAACTTTGTAAGCCAGAAGGAAGTGACATAATATATTCAAACTGATGAAACAAACAAACAAAAAAAACAAACAAAACCCTGCAACCATGAATACACTTTACAGCAAGGCTATCCTTAAGAATAGAAGGAAAGAAAAAGTTTCCCAGACAAACAAAAGTTAAAGGAATTCATGACCCCTAAACCAGCCCAACAAGAAATGTTACTGGGGAAGTTTTGAGTGGAAAGAAAAGATCATTAGTAGGATTAAGACAAGTAGGAAGCACAAAAACAGTAAAATTACCTGCATATACAAAAACAAAATCAAGGGTTTCACAAAATAAAAACATATAAACTATGACACCATATACTTAGTATATGGAGCAGACAGAGGAGTAAAAATTTGGTGGTTTTAGAATGGGTTTAAGCTTAAGCAACCATCAATTTAATATAGACTGCTTTAAGCAGATGTTATACATAAATCTAACTGTAACCAATCAAAAAGAGTGATATGCAAAAACAGAAACGAATCCAAGTATATCACTAAAGAAAGAGAGCAAAACATGAGAAAGGAACGGAGAAGAACTACAAAAATAACAATACAAGAAATCAAAAAACCAGTAATTACATACTTATAAATAATTAATTTGAATATAAATGGATTAAATGCTCCAAAAGACATGGAGTAACAGGATGGATTTAAAAAAAAAGAAAAAAAGATGACTCATCTATACGCTCCTTTCAAGAGATTCATTTCAGACCTAAAAAAGCATACAGATTGAAAGTAAAGGGATGGAAAAGCATTTATCATGCAAATGGAAGAGAAAAAAAATTAACAGTACTTATAACAAACACAACTGGTTTAAAATAGATTGTAACAAGAGACAAAGAAGGACACTACATAATCATAAAGGGAACAATCCAATAAGAAGATGTAACAATTGTAAACATTTATGCACCCAACATGGAAGTACCCAAATACATAAAGCAGCTAATAATAAACATAAAGAAAGTAATTGATAGTGATACAGTAATAGTAGGGGATGTTAACACTCTACATCCATCAAACAGTAAATCTGTTTAGATCATCTAAACAGGAAATCAACAAGGCAACAGTGCCTTTGAATGACCAGATGGATCTAACCGATATTCAGAACATTCCATCCTGAAATGGTACAATGCATATTCTTTTCAAGTACACAAGGAACATTCCCCAGAAGAGATTACAAATTAGGCCACAAGACAAGTCTCGACAAAGCAAAAAAGAATGAAGTCAGACCATGCATCTTTTCTGACCACAATGCTATGAAGCTAGAAATCAACCACAAGAAAAAAACCTGGAAAGAACACCAATATGTAGAGGTTAAATAACATGCTAAAAACCATAAATGGGTCAATCACAAAATCATGGAAGACATCAAAAAACACATGGAGACAAACGAAACTGCAAACCCAATGGTCCACTATTTCTGGGATGCAGTGAAAAAGCTGGTCTAAGAGAACAGTTTAAAGAAGAAATATAGGCCTACTCAAGAAGAATAATCTCAAACAACTTATCCTTACACCTAGAGGATCTAGAAAAGAAAAACAAAACAAAATCCAACACCAGAAGAAAGGAAATAAAATTAGAGCAGAAAAAAAAAACAGGAACTAAAAAAAAAAATAGAAATGGTAAATAGTATGTTCTCTGAAAAGATCAACAAAATTGATAAATCTTTACCCGTTGTCATTAAAAAAATAAAGAGTATTCAAAATCAGAAATCAGAGAAGACAACAACCAACACCACAGAAATGTAAAGGTTATAAGAAAATATTATGAAATATTATAGGCCAACTGACAACCTAGAAGAAATGGATAAATTCCTAGAAACATGCAACCTACCAAAACTGAAGCAGGAGTAAAGAGAAAATTTGAACAGAATGATTACCAGCAATAAAACTGGATCAATAATCAAAAAAACTCCCAACACACAAAGTCCAGGACCAGAAGTCTTCACAGGTGTGTTCTACCAAATATCTAAAGATGATTAAGTATTGGGGCACCTGGGTGGCTCAGTCAGTTTTGAGTGTCCAACTCTTGATGTCAGCTCAGGTCATGAGCCCAGGGTTGTGGGATCAAGCCCACATCAGGCTCTGCACTGAGCGTGAAATCTAATTGGGATCCTCTTCCTCTCCCTCAATCCCCTCACACTTCTAAAAAAGTTAGTAATAATAAATGAAGACAGGTAAATACCTATTCTTCTCAAGCTATTCTAAAAATTGAAGTGGAAGGAGAGCTTCCAAATTCATTCTATGAGACCACTATTTCATTGAAGCCAAAATGAGATAAAGACACCACAAAAAAAGAGAGAACTAGAAGCCAATAATTCTCATGAACATTGATACAAAAATCTTCAATAAAATATTAGCAAACCAAATCCAACAATACATTAAAGAAACTATTCACCACGATCAAGTAGGATTCATTCCCAGAATGCAAGGGAGACTAAATATGCTCAAATCAATCAATGTGACAAATCACATCAATAAGGAAAAAACAAAAACCATATGATTGTTTCAATAGATGCAGAAAAAGCATTTGACAAAGTGCCACATTCACTCATGATACAAACCCTCAACGAAAGAGGTTTAGAGGTTACACACCTCAATATAATAAAGGCCATCAATGAAAAACCCACAGCCATCATTATCCTCAATGGTGAAAAACTGAAAGCTTTTCCCTTAAGGTCAGGAAGAAGACAAGGATGTCCACTCTCACTACTTGTATTCAATATAGTGTTGGAAGTCCTACCCACAGCAAGCTGACAAGAAATAAAAGGCTTCCAAATTGTTAAGGAATAAATAAAACGTTCACTCTTTGCATATAACATGCTACTGTATATAGAAAACCCTAAAGACTTCAACAAAAACTATTAGAACTGATAAACTCATTAAGATTGCAGGATAGAAAATCAGTAACAGAAATCCATTAAATTTCTATACACTAATAATAAAGTAGCAGAAAAATAAATTAAGAAAACAATCCCGTATACAATTGGACAAGAAAGAACACTCATACAGAAACTTAACCAAGGAGGTAAAAGACCTATACTATGAAAACTGAAAAACACTGATAAAAAGAACTGAAGATGCCACAAATAGAAAGATGTTACATGCTCGCAAACTGGAAGAAGAAATATTGTTAAAATGTCCAAACAACCCAAAGCAATCTATAGATTGAATGCAAACCCTATCAAAACACCAACAACATTTTTCACAGAACTAGAACAAACAATCCTAAAATTCGTCTGGAACCATAAAATACCCCAAATAACCAAAACAATCTTGAAAAAGAAGAACAAAACAGGAGGTATCACAATCTCAGATTTCTAGAGGTACTACAAAGATATAATAATACAAACAGTATGGTACTGGCACAAAAGTAGACACAGTGATCAATGGAACAGAATAGAGGCACAAAAATAAACCCAAAATTATAAGATTAATTAATCTTTGACAAAGGAGACAAGAATATACAATAGGAACAAGAACAAGGCAGTCTCTTCAACAGTGGGGTTGGGAAAACTAGACAGCTATATGCAAAAGAATGAAATTGGACCACTTTCTTATAACACACACAAATATAAACTCAAAATGAATTAGGGACCTCAAATTGAGACCTGAAATCATAAAAATTCTCTAAGAGAGCACAGGCAATAATTTCTCTGACACAGCCACAGCAACGTTTATCTAGGTATGTCTCCTGAGGCAAGGGAAACAAAAGTGAAAATAAACTATTGGGACCACATCAAATTAAAACCCCCTGCAGGGGCACCTGGGTGGCTCAGGTCATGATCTCGTGGTCCGTGAGTTCGAGCCCCGTGTCGGGCTCTGTGCTGACGGCTCAGAGCCTGGAGCCTGTCTCAGATTCTGTGTCTCCCTCTCTCTGACCCTCCCCGATCATGCTCTGTCTCTCTCTGTCTCAAAAATAAATAAACGATAAAATAAATTTTTTTAAAAAAATAAAAAAATAAAATAAAACCCCCTGCAAAGGGAACAATCAACAAAACTCAAAGACAACTTACTGACTGGGAAAAGCTATTTGCAAATGACACATCCAAGCATTAGCATCCAAAATATTTAAGAACTGGTACAACTCAACACCAATAAACCAAATAATCCAATTAAAAATGAACAGAAGACCATGCCTCCAAAGAAGACATACAAATGGCCAACAGTTGCATGAAAAGATGTTCAATATCACTAATCAACAGGGAAATGCAAATCAAAACCACAATAAGCTATCAGCTCACACATGTCAGAATGACTGAACTAAAAACAAAAAAACAACAAGTATCGGTGAGGATGTGGAGAAAAAGGAACCTCTTACACTTTCATGGGAATGCAAACTGGTGCAGCCACTGTGGAATATGGTCTGGAGGTTCCTCAAAAAAATTAAAAATAAAATTACCACATGATTCAACAATTCCACTAATTGATATGTACCCAAAGAATACAAAAACACTAATTCAAAACCATATATGCACCCCTCTGTTCATTACAGTATTATTCACAATAGCCAAATTATGCAAGTAGCCCAAGTGCCCACAGATAGATACACACACACACACACACACACACACACACACACACACACACAGATATACAACGAAACATTAATCATAAAAAAGAAAGAAATCTTGCCATTTGCAACAACATGGAGAGATCTAGATAGTAGAAAGCTAAGTGAAATGAGTCTGAGCAAGATAAAAACTGTATGGTTCCACTCATCTGTGGAATTTAAGAAACAAAACAAATGAAGAAAAAAGAGACGAACCAAAAACAGACTCTTAACTATAGAGATGAAACTAATGTTTACCAAAGGGGAGGTAGGTTGGGGGAGGGGTGATATAATAAAGGGGATTAAGAGTACACACATCATGATAAGCACTGTATAGAAATGTTCAATCACTATAACAAAAACCCCAGTAGTAAGTCCTTACTTATCAATAATTACTTTAAACATAAAAGGATTAAATTTGCCAATAAAAAGACATGAAACAGGTGAATCAATTTTTAAAAAATAGATCCAATAAGATGTTGCCTACAGGACACACATTTTAACTTTAACATAACCTTTAATTTTAACATAAACTATGAGTGAAGAGACAAAAATATATATTTCAAGCAAATGGTAACCAACAAAAAGCTTGGAATATATATATATACACATATACATATATATATACACATATACATATATATATACATACATATATATATACATACATACATATCCATCCCTTCACTCTCCTCTCAGTTTATGTTCTTATTTGAAGAAATAGCTGAAAATTCCCCAATGTGGGGAAGGAAATAGACAACTAGACTGAGGAACCACAGAGAGCACCAAACAAAATGAAACCAAGTCAAAAATTAAAGAGAGAATCTTAAAAGCAGTAAGAGAAAAACAATTAGTTACATACAAGCAAATTCATATAAAGCTATTAGCTGATTTGTCAGCAGAAACTTTGCAACTCAGAGGGAGTGCCATAATATTTTCGAAGTGCTAAAAGGAAAAAAAACTGCAACCATGAACATCATACAAAATTGAAGCGGAGATAGAGATTTCTGGACAAACAAAAGTTAAAGGAGTTCATCACCCTGAAAGAGCCTTACAAGAAATGGTAAAGGGAGAATTCCAGTCCAAGATGGTAAGGTAGGAAGATCCTGAACTCATCTCCTCCAAAAGCCATGGCTTAAAAGAAGGAGAATATAAAAGATCCAGCCCTAAAACCCTGCCAAACAGTGGAGGAGCTGCTGAAACTCTCTTTGGGTCAGTGGAACTGGGAAATGCCACAGTTTACACTCCCCTTCCACTTTAATATCACAGACAGGAGGAGGGTTCAGAAGCCCTACCCAGCCTACTGTCTCAAGGAGCCCCCAGCTCCTAGCGCTCACCAGACCCAGCTGTTCCACCAAAGTGGCCCCAGGGTGGTGTACATCAGGACACCCACGGTCAGTGCTCACCACAGCTCCAGCCATCTTGCCAAAGACACAGACTCAAGGCAGACTTGAACACTCTAGACCTCTACAACTTTAGCTCCAGGCAATGTGCCAGGGCACTCCCAGTATACAGCACCCAAGGACCCCACAGCCCATGCCTGCTTGCCCCACTAGGGCAACCCCCTCATGAAGCACCTAGAAACCTCTGTCCTGTGCCTGCTTTGGCTACAGCTCTTCTGCCAGGCTGCCTCCAAGTAGAGTGCCTCAGAATGCCCTATCTATGCCCCTGTAAGCTTCACCTGCCAGGGCACCCTCTGCAGTGGGAGCCCCAGCATCCCCCAGCTTGCATCCAGGGCACCTTCTGTGCAGAAACTGACAACTTAGAAGAAAAAGAAAGGTCAAATTTCGTAGAAACATACAAACTACCTAGACTGAATCAGGAAAAAAATACAATGTTTGAATAAACCAAATTATTAATAGGGGTGCCTGGTTGGTTCAGTCAGGTAAGTGTCGACTTTGGCTCAGGTCATGATCTCGCGGTTGGCGAGTTCAAGCCCCATGTCGGTTCTGTGAGGACAGCTCAGAGCTTGGAGCCTTGTTCGGATTCCATATTTCCCTCTCTCTCTGCCCCTCCCCTGTGTGTACGCATGCTCTCTCTCTCTCTCTCTCTCTCTCAAAAATAAACAAAAAAAAAAAAAAAATGAAAAAACGAAATTACTGGTAAAGAGATTGAATCAGTATCTCCCAATAGAGAAAAGCCCAGGTCCAGATAAATTCCCTAGTGAATATTACAAATATTTAAAGAATTAACATTAATCCTCCAACTCTCCCAAAAAAATGAAGAGGAAGGAACACTCCCAAACTCATTTTATAAAGCCAGCAAGAGCCAGGGCACCTGGGTGGCTCAGTTGGTTGCTTAAGCACCTGACTTTAGCTCAGGTCATGATTTCATGGTTCATCAGTTTGAGCCCCATGTAGGGCTCTGTGCTGACACCTCAGAGCCTGGAGCCTGCTTCAGATTCTGTGTCTCCCTCTCTCTCTGCCCCTCCCCCACTCACACTCTGTCTCTCTCTCTTTCCCTCTCAAAAATAAACATTAAAAAAAAATAAAAAAAAAATAAAGCTAGCATTAGCCTTCTACCGAAGCTAGAAAGCCCACTACCAAGAAACACAACTACAAATCAACATTTCAGATGAATATAGACACAAAAATTCTCAATATAATACTAGTATACCAAATTCAGCAGTAATTCAAAGGATCATTCACCATGATAATGTGGGATTTATACCTAGGATGCAAGGAATGTTCAACATATGTATCAATCGATGTGAAATACACATTAATAGAACAAAAAAACTTATCATCTCAACAGACACAGAAAAAGCATTCGACCAAATTCAACATCCATTCACGGTCAGCAACTTTTAACAAAGTATCTCTCAACATAAATAAAGGTCATAAATGATAAACCCACAGCTAGCATCATACTCAATGATGAAATGTACAAAGTTCTTCCTCTAAGATCAAGAACAAAACAAGGATGCCCAGTCTCACCACTTTCATTCAACATAATACTGGAAGTCCTTGCCAGAGAACTTAGGCAAGAAATAAAAAGCATCAGAATTGGAAAAGAAGTCAGATTGCCTACATTTGCAGATGACATGATTTTACATGAAGAAACTCCTAAAGACTCCACCAAAAAATTGCTCTATCTCCTCAATGATTTCAGTAAAATTGCAGGATATAAAATTAACATACACAATTCAGCAGCTTTTCTATATACTAACAACAGATTGTCCTTACAAGAAATAAGGAAACCAATTCTATTTACAAAAGTATCAAAAACAATGAAATACTTAGGAATAAACTTAACCAAGGAGGTGAATGAACTCTGTCTGAAAACTACAAGTCATTGATGAAAGAAAGCAAAGAAGATAAAAATAAACGCAAAGGTATCAGTGTTCATGGATTGAAAGAATTAATACTATCAAAAGCTATGTATAGATTCAATGCAATTCCTATCAACATTCCAAAGGTATTTTTATAGGAATGGAAAAAAACAATCCTAAAATTTATATGGAACCACAAAAGACCCTGAATAGCCAAAGTACTCCTGAAAAAGAACAAAGTGGGAGATGTTACACTTCCTCTTTCAAGTTATGCTATAAAGATACAGTAATCAAAATATGATGGTATTGGCACAAAGGCAAATAGATCAATAGAACAGAAATGAAAGCCCACAAAGAACCCTAAGGGAGCCAAGGACTCTCAATGGAGAAGAGACAGTATCTTCAATAAATGGTGGTGGGAAAATTCGATATTCACGTGTAAAAGAATGAAACCAGACCCCTATCTTACATCACTCAAAAATTAACTCAAAATGGATTCAATATTTAAATTTTAAGACTGAAAACCATCAGAAACCTAGAAGAAAACAGGAAAAAAGCTCCTTGACATGGTCTTGGCAGTGGTTTTTGGATATGACCCCTGAAGCATAAGCAACAAAACCAAAGGTAAACAAGGGGACTATATCAAACTAAAAAGCTTCTGCAGACCAAAAGAAAGTCAACAAAAGAAAAAATAGAGTATGAAATGGGAAATAAGATTTATAAACTATATACCTGATAAGCAGTTAGTATCCAAATATATATATAAAAAAAAAACCACACAACTCAATAGCAAAACAGCATTAATCTAACTGAAAATGTACAAAAGACCTAATAGACATTTTTTCCAAAAAGAGATCTATGAATGGCCAATAGGTACGTGAAAAGATGTTCAACATTTCTAGTCATTAGGGAAATACAAATCAAAACCACAAAATCACCTCACACTTGTTGAAAGGTTATTAGAGAAGAGGGTGGGGGATGACTGGATGAGGTAGTCAAAAGTTACAAACTTTCAGTTATAAAATAAACAAGTACTAGGGATGTAATGTACAATGTGATGGCTAGAGTTAACAAGGTATGGTATATTTCAAAGTTGTTAGAAGAATAAATCCTAAGAACAAATCCTAAGATTAAATCACAAGGAAAAATATATTATCTATATATAATATATTTGAGAAAGAGCATGGGGGAGGGGGAGAGGAAGGGGAAGTGGGAGAGAAACCTACCCAGGCTCCATGGTCAGTGGGGAGCCTCAAGCAAGGCTCCAACCCACCACCCTGGGATCATGACCTGGGCTGAAATCAGGAGTCAGACGCTCAAAGGACGGAGCCACCCAGACGCCCCTTTCTTGTATTTTTATCAGATGATGCATGTTAACTAAACTGACTGTGGCGATTGTTTCATAATATATGTAAGTCAAAACATGCTGTAGACCTTAAATTTATCCAGTGCCATGTGTCAATTATATCTCAATAAAACTAAAACAGTAAAAGAATCCTGGTGTGTTCGTTTACGTGTAAATAGATACAATTGATAACCATCTAAACTTCAGATAGAAGAACAAGAGAACTTTGTTCTCTCCAGCTTGATACTGCTGTCATAAATCAGCTCCCCAGAAAACTACTAAGGCTTTGCAGGGAAGGGGGATAAATGAGTAATCACCAACATGCTTACGTGCATTTGCTCTCCAGAAGGAAATTTAGAAATTCTCTCTGCTTTGTGTAGCACTCAATCACAACTGTCTGAAGCATGACCTCAGACTTAGCTTGTTGTTAAATAAAAAAATTCTAAAGCTACACCTAGCTTGACACATGTAGAGGTCTGGCCTATAATACGAGAACAGGACAATCAACCTCCAACTACCAACCGTCATCACCTTAAGAGCAAAGTTACAGGACAGCTCCATTCATCACCAAGACTGCTCACGAGAATTATGGTTTTGACTGGAAAATATACCATACGTTCTATGACTAACCTACTGGAATCTATTTACGAGTTTATTTCAGGTTTCAGTGATTTATAGTCCAAGCCTTTCCAGACCAAAAAGTATAGATAACTTCATCACACTGGAGAAAATGTGTTGGTCACTTTACTTCCGATTTTCTGTCATCTTATGAGAGGCCCAGTAACACGTGGTTTAGGGCTTTAAATAGGTTTTGCTGGCATGGTGATGATCTGTTTCCTTGCACTGCCGAGGATGAGAGGTCTAACGAGGGCTTCCTGATTTATTTGACAAACTTTATTGAGTGCCTATTTTATTCAGGACACTGGGCTTTCTGGAAGCCCAATGACCAAGAAGACAGGTGGCTGCCATCAAAGATCTCAGTCTGCTGCTAGTGAAAGCACACTCTATCATCGTGGTAAGAAATGTAGTGGAGAGGAATGAACAGTAAGTTACAGGAGGCCAGAGAGAGGAGTTGGGCAAAGGTTCAGAAAGGAGATACCTGAAACCTTACCTAGTTTAGAAAAACTCCCTGTCTTCATTCTGGCTGTCATCACAAAACACCATAACTGGGGTAGCTTATAAATAAGAGAATAAAAATGTATTTCTTACCATTCCAGAGTCTGGGAAATCCAAGATCAAGAGGCTGGCAAGGTAGGCTTCCGACGAAGCCTCCTCTCCTGGCTTGCAGGCAGCCTCTGTCTGTTACATGCTCTAACGACCTCTGTTGCACCTGCACGCATGCGTGTGTGCGTGCGTGTGTGCGTGGGTATAGGGAGCAAAAGCTGAGGTGTCTCTCTACGTGAAGGACACCTACCTGAGTATCTCCCTACTTCTTCTGACCCTAATTACCTCCCAAAAGTCCATCTCTGTGGGGACATAGGTTCAAGAATTCCTTATACTTACATAAACGGGTTAGAAAAAAGCTTGGGGCAGAAAGCCGCCACCATGGGGCGAAAGCGCCTGAGGTTAGCGAGCGAGATACTATAATGGGATGAGGAGTAACTTGTTACATCACCTGCAGGAAATTACCCTCCACCTGGCGCCAATCTACCTTGATCACAAACTCCACTCCAACCCCCACCCCCCCGACCCTTTGCTTCTTACACACACAAGTTAATGATTACTGTCTGATTGTTTTTCTCCACGTTCACGTGTGTAAGATCTTGTTTTCCTCAAGTTCGCCATGTGGGTAACACCTTGTGAGCTCGATAAATATGGAGATGAAAGCCCGGTTTGGGACTCTTGTCTCCTCCTGGACATTAGGCTCTCTTGTAGCAGGATTCTTACACAGAGAGTCGTGACACTGAGGCTTTTCTTTCCAGGAAGCAACTTTATTCCTGCCAGCTCGGCTCAGCTGGGTTTGTACCCAAAGAAGTGAGCCCTGAAGGCCATGTGGCATGGGTTTTTTTAATACATTTTCTATTTCTTTGTCTCCCCTATATGGTAACACACAAACATGCAGTCTGATGAAGTGGTCTCATGTTACAAGGTTGTGAGGGATGTTGTCACCTACGCATATAGCCAGGTTGCCTTGAGGGTTTGGGTTTTTTTTCCCTCTCCTTAGGGTGGGGACCCTACCGCACTCCCCTATTCAATTCTGTGTCCGCTCTCTTGCTGGACAAGAGAGAACTCGAGACTCAGTCTGCAACACATCTCCAAATATCACAATGGGGGCTAGGGTTTTCAGCCCTTAACACTCCTCTCCAGCCTTCAGGAGAGCTACTATTTTTGTGGCAAGGCCACAGTGCCTCTTAGTACAATCACTTTTAAGGTGAAGTGGTTTTGCTTTTTCCTTAAGTGCTGTCACAGGCATTATCTTCGTTCCCAGTTCTCCTCCAGAATTGAATGTCCCCATCTGTGGTTCCATCAGCTGACCTCATACTTTCCTCTCTCCAGGCAGGCTGCTGTCCTCCATTCATGGGCATATGTCACGGCCTCACTGGCTTCTGCCTGGCATCGGACGTGAAGTGCATGCAGTTACACCTTTTGCTTTGATTCTGGATTAGAAACTCTCAGTTCCGCCTGTAGGTAGTGATTTAATAGGAAAACTGACCTACTGAAATAGAATCTCGAGGGTGTAGAGTAAATAAGATAATGTCTAGAATGCACCCGGAACATGGCTGGCATCTAATAATGGAAGCTAATAATTATAATTGTTGGTAAGACTTCCCCATCCAATAAAATTAGATTCTCAGTAAACTGTATCTACAACTTACAATTTACTATCATTCTTAGCATTGGGCTGGACATACGGTAGACCATTGAAAATGAGTTACTTAGCTTCTGAAGTATTTGTTTACAACCTTAATGACTTCCAAAAAAATATTTTATTGTTTTACTTTCATTAGATCGTAGGTACCCACATTGCATTACCCATAATCCAACACACTAACTTCACTGATCCATTGGCCGTTCTATTATGTAATTATCCTTTAAAAATATTCTATAACATTTTTTTTTAATTTTTTTAACGTTTATTTATTTATTTTTGAGACAGAGAGAGACAGAGCATGAACGGGGGAGGGGCAGAGAGAGAGGGAGACACAGAATCGGAAACAGGCTCCAGGCTCCGAGCCATCAGCCCAGAGCCTGACGCGGGGCTCGAACTCACGGACCACGAGATCGTGACCTGGCTGAAGTCGGACACTTAACCGACTGCGCCACCCAGGCGCCCCATAAATATTCTATAACATTTAACATATAACAAATACAAGTATGACAAGATTAAAAAAAAAAAAGGCCAACATAAAATAGACACAAGACAAGTAGTGAAGGAGGAGGAGAAGGGAGAAGTTATTAAGAATAAAAACAAATCATGTCTAAGGAAAGTTCCAATAATTAAAGGAAAACAGAGCTTCCTATCAGCCAAGCAAAAAAAGAACCACGCTATGGTTTCATAGACTTAATGCTCCAATAAGAGGAACTTGTAGTTCATTGTGAGTTAAGCATCTGCCTTGTCCAGATAATACTTGAGAGGAATCTGCCTACGGGACCTTTGTAAAAACCACAGTATCTCTTACACAATGTTCTTGATTTAAAAACGTCTGAGAACTATTTCATACAGTGCTTTCTTATTCAAACTGTGGCAGAAGCCTGGTGCTCATCTAGAAAGGAGGTCCTCTGGCTTGGCTCTAAAACCCTGTTCATGGTACCGGTCCATTTCCTAGCACCCTTGGGCAGCACTCACTTTAACATGCCTGAAAAAGCTGATCTGCAAAGCTCTTCAAGAGGAAAGGCCAACAAAATTGCAGACCACAGCTCATTCCCTAGACTGTTCCAGGCCAGAATCTCAGTGGTAAATCTCTTTTGCCAATTAACATTACTTTTGGCACATGGGGAATAAACGTTACTGCAAAATGAAAGTTAATGCAACTTTTCAAGAGGTCCTTGTGACATCTGTGGCAGAGGCAGGTCTCAAAGCTATGGGGAACCAGACACTGCCTCCTCTTATCTAGTCGTCAGCTTGGTCTGGTTTGGAGCCCGCCTCCACAGGCAGCTACTTTCTGTTCATCATTCTCCTATGGGATGTTCTAGTTTCAGTTCATCTTTAACGTCACCTTTATTTTTTTTTTTTACTTCATCTCTCAAAGATAGATGCCAATGATACATTTTAGCTCAATAACACCCCTGAATCTTTGGAAGTCCAAGTATTCTGGTCTTTTCTTTGGAGAGGTGGTGGGGGGCGGGGTTCGGGGAGAGAGCCTTCATCAATACGTAGAACTTTTGAAGAATTTCGGTAAAAATTTTTGAGGACAGGATAGGGTAGAAAGAGGTTCTGACCAGCCTACGATTAAAGGCGTTAGAAGGAAAGGTGTCTCGGGGAATGAAGTGGCTATCGAACCTCAACAGAATTCCACAACATATCCCACCCCTCCCCAGTTCAGAGAAACTGAGGCTAGAAGGGTAGGTCAGCAGGGTGTGACGGAAAATATTCAACCATCAGCTCTCCCTAATGTCACTGAATGTGGAATAGGGAAGATACGCAAAGCAGCACACTAATACAGAGCATTGTCACCATACGGATACTCCACATGAAAAATGCCCTCAAGGTCACGTACAATAACATAAAGTAAAACATTGGGGAAGTGATGAGTGGTGGATATTTATTTGGTTATAAGTTTATATGATTTCATTGTTACCTAAGATATAATTTATCTGATTTTAAGTTTGTATCCTTCAATTTTAATAACAGCCGTGTAGAACAACCAGCTTGCGAAATAAGTGAAAATACAACAAGTTGAGTTTTGAGTCAGCTCCAGCATAACCGCTGGCAGTCGGAAAGAGCCTTTCTACCAGATATGTAGTGGCATCTCATTGTTGCCTTCATTTGCATTTTCCAGATGACATATGACGTGGGACATCTTTTCACATGCTCACTTGCCATCTGTATATCTCCTCTGGTGAGATGTCTGTTAAGGTTTTTGGCTTCATTCTTAGTTGGGTTGCTCTCTTATTGGTGAGTTTTAAGGGTTCTTTGTATATTTCAGATAATAATCCTTTATCAAACATGTCTTCTGCAAATATTTTCTCCCAGTCTGTGGCTTCCCTTTGTATTTTCTTGATAATGTCTTCTGCAGAGCAGAAGTTTTTTATTTTAATGAAGCCGAATTTATCAATTCTTTGAGGGATACTGCCTTTGGTGTTTTATCTCTTGTCTTCTTTAATCTATTTATTTTCCTTCAGGGAGCATGGAATACCTGTGGGATTTTGAAATGTGAAAAGCAAGTATCTAAGGGAGAACAAAAGTAGTACATTTTGATTGGGGGTGTCATACAGGCTTTTAAGAAATACCATGGATAAAGGAGGGGAAATTTTTGAAAGGCACCCAGTTTGAAGCAGGAAGAAATGCGTGGAGGTGAGAAAATGTATGCATTTGTTCATGTTAATGCTCAGAGGGTTCAATCACTTACCTGAGTAACCGTCGTCTGGAAACCCTTGGAGAGTTTTCAAGAATTCAAAAGCACATTCAGATGGCAGCTTCCAGGTTTCTTCTTGACTTGGCATCTTTTTCCTACTCTCAATCTCCCCATATATCCTTCATCTTTTGTTAACAGTGAACACCGGATACAATACAAGAAAGTCTTACTAAAAGAGACAACTTCATGACCCAGAATTTTCCAGAGCATGCCTTGAGGTCCAAACTCCTTTAGAAACTGTTAATATCTAAGACAGTTTACTTCGGACTATAGCAACCCTGAAACATTCACTGAATGTAAAGGTCATTGTTTAAAGACTTGATCTTTGTCTCCTTGTCTAATTCTTGTATCCTCTGCTGGGGAAAAAAAAAAATCACATAGTGATTTTTAGCTCAAAAGTGTATTTAAAGGACTAAATAAAATAAAATAAAATAAAATTTCATGTTATATATAGGCAAAATTGCTTCACACAATTTCACAAGGACCTTCATGAATATTTAATGCACCTTTGAGAGATGACTTCCTTTTTTTTAAATTTAACTTTATTTTTTTATTTTGTAAAATATACATCCAAATTAGTTAGTATATAGTGAAGCAATGATTTCAGGAGTAGATTCCTTAATGCCCCTTAACCATTTAGCCCATCCCCCCTCCCACAACCCCTCCAGCAACCCTCAGTTTGTTCTCCATATTTATGAGTCTCTTTTGTTTAGTCCCCCTCCCTGTTTTTATATTACTTTTGTTTCCCTTCCCTTATGTTCATCTGTTTTGTCTCTTAAAGTCCTCATATGAGTGAAGTCATATGACTTTTGTCTTTCTCTGATTTCACTTAGCATAATAACCTCCAGTTCCATCTACATGGTTGCAAATAGCAAGATTTCATTCTTTTTGATTGCTGAGTAATACTCCATTGCATATATATACCACATCTTCTTTATCCATTCATCCATCGATGGACATTTGGGCTCTTTCCATACTTTGGCTATTGTTGATAGTGCTGCTATAAACATGGGGGTGCATGTGTCCCTTCGAAACAGCACACCTGTATCCCTTGGATAAATGCCTAGTAGTGCAATTGCTGGGTCATAGGGTAGTTCTATTTTTAGTTTTTTGAGAAACCTCCATACTGTTTTCCAGAGTGGCTGCACCAGCTTGCATTCCCACCAACAATGCAAAAGAGATCCTCTCTCTTCACATCCTCGCCAACATTTGTTGTGGCCTGAGTTTTAATGTTAACCATTCTGACAGATGCAAGGTGGTATCTCATTGTGGTTTTGATTTGTATTTCCCTGATGATGAGTGATGTTGAACACTTTTTCATGTGTTGGTTGGCCATCTGGATGCCTTCTTTGGAGAAGTGTCTATTCATGTCTTTTGCCCATTTCTTCACTGGATGGTTTGTTTTTTGGGTGTTAAGTTTGATAAGTTCTTTGAAGATTTTGGATACTAACCCTTTATCTGATATGTCATTTGCAAATATCTTCTCCCATTCTGTCAGTTGCCTTTTAGTTTTGCTGATTGTTTCCTTTGCTGTGCAGAAGCTTTTTATTTTGATGAGGTTCCAGTAGTTCATTTTTGCTTTTGTTTCCCTTGCCTCCAGAAACATGTTGAGTAAGAAATTGCTGCGGGCAAGATCAAAGAGGTTTTCGCCTGCTTTCTCCTCGAGGATTTTGATGGCTTCCGGTCTTACATTGAGGTCTTTCATCCACTTTGAGTTTATTTTTGTGTTCATTCTTCTGCATGTCGCTCTCCAGTTTTCCCAGCACCACTTGCTGAAGAGACTGTCTTTATTGCATTGGATAGTCTTTCCTGCTTTGTCAAAGATTAGTTGGCCATACGTTTGTGGGTCCATTTCTGGGTTCTCTATTCTGTTCCATTGATCTGAGTGTCTGTTCTTATGCCAGTACCATACTGTCTTGATGATTACAGCTTTGTAGTATAGCTTGAAGTCCAGGATTATGATGCCTCCTGCTTTGGTTTTCTTTTTCAAGATTGCTTTGGCTGTTTGGGGTCTTTTCTGGTTCCATACAAATTTTAGGATTATTTGTTCTAGCTCTGGGAAGAATGCTGGTGTTACTTTGAAAGGGTGAGAGATGACATTCTTATTTGATAGATGGAACATTCAGGTTCCAGAGGGTTAAGAAAGCATCCCCATAACCACAAAAGGCCCCGAATAGTCAAAGTAATTTTGAAGAAGAAGACCAAAGCAGGAGGCATCACATTCCCAGACTTTAGCCTCTACTACAAAGCTGTCATCATCAAGACAGCATGGTATTGGCACAAAAACAGACACATAGACCAGTGGAATAGAATAGAAACCCCAGAACTAGACCCACAAACGTTTGGCCAACTCATCTTTGACAAAGCAGGAAAGAACATCCAATGGAAAAAAGACAGTCTCTTTAACAAATGGTGCTGGGAGAACTGGACAGCAACATGCAGAAGATTGAAACTAGACCACTTTCTCACACCATTCACAAAAATAAACTCAAAATGGATAAAGGACCTGAATGTGAGATGGGAAAGCATCAAAACCCTAGAGGAGAAAGCAGGAAAAGACCTCTCTGACCTCAGCCGTAGCCATTTCTTACTTGACACATCCCCAAAGGTAAGGGAATTAAAAGCAAAAATGAACAACTGGGACCTTATGAAGATAAAAAGCTTCTGCACAGCAAAGGAAACAACCAACAAAACTAAAAGGCAACAAACAGAATGGGAAAAGATATTTGCAAATGACATATCAAACAAAGGGCTAGTATCCAAAATCTATAAAGAGCTCACCAAACTCCACACCCGAAAAACAATCCAGTGAAGAAATGGGCAGAAAACATGAACAGACACTTCTCTAAAGAAGACATCCAGATGGCCAACAGGCACATGAAAAGATGCTCAATGTCGCTTCTCATCAGGGAAATACAAATCAAAACCACACTCAGATATCACCTCACGCCAGTCAGAGTGGCCAAAATGAACAAATCAGGAGACTATAGATGCTGGAGAGGATGTGGAGAAACGGGAACCTCTTGCACTGTTGGTGGGAATGCAAATTGGTACAGCCACTCTGGAAAACAGTGTGGAGGTTCCTCAAAAAATTAAAAATAGACCTACCCTATGATCCAGCAATAGCACTGCTAGGAATTTACCCAGGGATACAGGAGTACTGATGCATAGGGGCACTTGTACCCCAATGTTTATAGCAGCACTCTCAACAATAGCCAAATTATGGAAAGAGCCTAAATGTCCATCAACTGATGAATGGATAAAGAAATTGTGGTTTATATACACAATGGAGTACTACGTGGCAATGAGAAAGAATGAAATATGGCCCTTTGTAGCAACGTGGATGGAACTGGAGAGTGTTATGCTAAGTGAAATAAGCCATACAGAGAAAGACAGATACCATATGTTTTCACTCTTATGTGGATCCTGAGAAACTTAACAGAAACCCTTGGGGGAGGGGAAGGAAAAAAAAAAAGAGGTTAGAGTGGAAGAGAGCCAAAGCATAAGAGACTCTTAAAAACTGAGAACAAACTGAGGGTTGATGGGGGGTGGGAGGGAGGGGAGGGTGGGTGGTGGGTATTGAGGAGGGCACATTTTGGGATGAGCACTGGGTGTTGTATGGAAACCAATTTGACAATAAACTTCATATATTGAAAAAAAAAAAAAAGCATCCCTATGATGGCATGTAAAGAAGGACAATATAATATCTGGTCACAGTAATGATAATAACTGCCACTCATTGTCTTGACTGCTTTGTACTGAGCTCTATGTGCCATATTTGTGTTACCTTACTTAGTTTTTTTTGCCTGGAGTTTACAGATGAGGAAGCTGAAGCTTTAACAAGGCTGTATAGAATGTTAAAAACTCATGCAGCCAGTTTGCGATACAGCTGGGACCCAAAACCATGTCTACCTCATGCCAGAGCCTGTGTTCAGACACGAGAAGCCTGTATTATCTTCAATTATATGAAATGTCTTTAGCCGTGTGTCACATCTTAGGGAACAGGGACTCACAACAACCTCGTCTTCAAAGATACAGATTTGGTGACAACAGTAAACAGATTTCAGTGCATCCATTCTAGAATGCCATTCTTCATCCCTGAGCTACATTTCCACCTATCCAAGTGCTCCCCATGGACTCCGATTCCTCTAACCAGCCCTCCCTTTACTCTCCACTCCTTCTCACTGATTTTTCATTACATTTACTTTCTAACACTCTCATTTGGCCTTAAGTTCTATCTTCCATTTCAGTTAGGAATAATTTTCAAATATGAGAAAAGCCACCTAAAAAGTGGCTTCAGTAAATATTATCAGAGGGGCGCCTGGGTGGCTCAGTTGGTTGGGTGTCCAACTTCAGCTCTGGTCATAATCTCATAGTCCATGAATTCGAGCCTCGTCTTGGGCTCTGGGCAGACTGCTCAGAGCCTGGAGCTTGCTTCGGATTCTGTGTCTCCTCCTGTCTCTGCCCCTCTCCCACTAACACTCTCTTTCTCAAAAATGAATAAATGTTAAAAAAATGATGAAACAAATATTACTAGAAATCTGGAGGCAGGCAGTTGGGGTCAGTTTGGTGATACAACAATGCCATCCATGACTGAGGTTCCTTTCATGCTTTACATATAGTTTTTTTGGCCTCATCTTTGATGCTTCATGGTCACAACTCCTCCATATTAGCCATTAGATCCACATTCAAGGCAGGAAGGAGAGGAAGGAATGAGTCCTCTTCTTACACTGGGTCCCTTTTATAAAGGAAAAGGAAACTTTCCCAAATGCCTTCAGCAGACTTTATATCTCCTTGGCCAAGACTGGGTTATGTGGGCATTCCCAGCTTCCAGTGAGGCCAGGAAAGAGAGTACGTCACTTCTTAATCTATAGTGGAAGGTGGGCAAGGAGAAGGTACTAGACTGACTCCTGGGTCAGCCAGTCAATGGTGTTTGCCCCTGTGGCTTCATAGTCCCTTTCAGCTCTTTTCGTTTAATCCTCTGTCATTCCCACACACACCATACATTTCCTGAAGGCAGTGTTTTTCATTCTCTCTTCACTGTGCCCCCTCCCCACTCTCACAAAGGCCTCGGGCACATTAGTGGTATCATATAAATACCTGTGAAATTCATTTATTAAGTTTAAAAAATACCTATAAATATAAGGAGTATTCTTTTTTGACTTTTTATTTTTTTTAATTTTGATTGAGACACAAAAAGTGAAAGGAAACCTTTGAGAAATTCCATCAAGATTAAAAAAAAATTTTTTTTAATGTTTATTTTTTGAGAGAGAGAGAGAGAGAGAGACAGAGTGTGAGCAGGGGAGGGACAGAGAGAAAGAGGGAGACACAGAATCCGAAGCGGGCTCCAGTCTCCGAGCTGTCAGCACAGAGCCCGACGCGGGGCTCGAACTCGCAAGCTGTGAAATCATGACCTGAGCCGCAGTCAGATGCTTAACTGACTGAGCCACCCAGGTGCCCCCGTCAAGATTTGATTGTATTTCACTATTGTGAAAAAAAACCATGCAATTCTCAGAGCAGAAGGGAGGTCGCTGAACCTAATGCTTTCTTTTCTGATTTGGCCACTTTTGCCAACCATTTCCATGATGTCTGCCTGCTTACGGAGCCTGCGCTGGACACACCACGAGAAGTCAAGCCTGCATTTGCCTTTTGTTGGCAGAACTAATCACAGGTTTGCTGGGGTGGAAATTTGAAACTATTGGTTAAGGTTGGTTCTGTTACTGCTTTGTCTCAAGGGTAGGCACAGTGAAGGCTCACAAAGACAATATTGACTTAGCATTCCTGAAACTTTTTTGAGCCCCTTTACCCAATCCTTAGTCATTGCTCTTTTTAAGTATCCATGATACTTCCTTGCCTTTTCTTTCCCATCATTTGCATTGCCTCCCTACTCGCCCCTGCTCTCGAAATGGCCTTTAAAAAATACATTTTGAAAAATAAATAAATAAAAAATACACTTTGGAGTCATAAGTTCAGTGAACAGAAAGAAATTCTGTGCTGAAAGAAAGCCTGAATTTTAGCCAAAGTCAACACGTAAGCTGGAAAAGTTCCACCTTACAGCAATATTCTCAGTGATAAAGCTGATGACAATGGCAGTAGCCAGCTTACAGAATGGCCTCTATGATGGTTCCAGGGATTCTTGACCCCTGGTATTTATGGTCCTAGGTAGTCCCTTCCACACTGAATCTGGCTGACCCATGTAACCAGGGGAAGTCTGCACTGGGGGAAGCATGCTGGATGTCATGAGAACATTCAAGTAGCCCTGAGAGGTCCATATGGTGAAGAACTAAGGCCTCCTGTCAAAAAAAAAAAAAAAAAAAAAGCCAGCATCAACTTGCCAGCCATGTGAGGACACTGTCTGAGAACCAAATCCTTAAGCCCTAGTCAAACCTCAGATGACACAGCCCTGGAAGCTATATTGACTGCAAATTCCTGAGAATTCTCAAACCTGAGCCACTCAGCTTAACTCCCCCCAAATTTCTGACATACTACAATAAACGTTTATTGTTTTTTGGAAGCCACTAATCCTAAGACACTACCATACTCATTCTCTCAGTGTTTAATATTCAGCCTTTCAAGTTCAACCTCATAACCACCTGATACGAGGTAGGAAGAATGGGTACAACAATCTACACTTCACAAACAAGCGTGCACAGGCTCAGAGAGACGAGGCAGGATGGCCAGGATCACATTGCTAATGCATGATAGTGCCTGGCCAAGGACCCTGGTCATCTGACTTCTAGTTTGGGATATTTTCTACCATGGCCCTCTGTTAAACCAGTGGGGTGGAAGGAAAGTAGCAACAGAGCTTTCATTTCATTCCCTGCCCCTGAGTAATGGATCATTGGCGTAACTACTAGACTGAGTAGGGTTCAAGCTGACACCAGCTCAGATCTCTAGCCTCTCACTGGGATCACAGACAATTCACCTCTTGCCCTGGGCATCCTGAGCACAGGAGCCATGCTACCTGAGCTAGGTGATGGAAATGTACATGCTATCTCCAAATTAAATTTCTTTTCCTTCTCCTTCTTTAGCCTCATCCTTCCTCTGGACATCTTTGTCTCTCTCCAAAGAAGGTTTTGAAGTCAGACGGAAAGATGATGACTCAGGTTGCTTCCTCTTAGCTCACAGTTCCCATTAGAATATGCCATTCTCACCCGGTTCAAGAGCTTCCCAGCTATTTGGAGCCAAGCTTTGGGTAGAGAAGAAGCCCCCGTGCTTTCTATGATTTCTTTTTTCCACATTCTCCCCATCATAGCTTCTTTCCAATGCTACCTCCATTTCCAGAAGAACCCAGTTTCCAGGAGATAGGAGATGGCACTTGGCCACAGGATCGGGCTCACACTTTGTAAATCCCTGATTAGAGGGCAGCTCTCAAGGCTTTGGATGTGAAACATGTTTTCCCAGTTTGGACCATAGCAAAGAGAGAAGGCACGTAGAGGTAAGAGCTTTAAGCATCCCTGTCTGCAGGACTATAAAACAGGAATTTAGTTGAGTAGAGTGTTAGCAAACCATTTCAGCTAAATTTTCCTTTCTGCCATTGGATACTCCCCTCATGGCAGAGAATGATCAGCCACACCCTCTGCGTCACTCAAGGTCATACGCCTCACTGGTCTACTAGTCCACAGGAAGGCTGGACTCCCTGTTTACAAACACAAAAGGGGAGCAGCTAAGATCAAACGGGACTTCTACTTTTCTAAAGCTTTTGTATATTTATAGGCTTTCATAGTTGGGCACATTCTTGGAAGTAATATACCTCAACCATTGCATTTTACTAAACAAGACACATAGACACATCTGGGGTTGACGAGAGGCCTGTGGCACTGTGTCTTGTGCTTGTTCCCCACACATGGTATGGCCTTCCCTATAACCTACTCACCTTGCCAACAGATAACTCAGAATAGCTCCTTTTCTGTCATCCCTCTAGCTGAAGCTCACAGTATGGGGACTGACCACATGAAAGTTTGGGAGTAACCTACCCTTCGGACCTCCTCAATGGGAATCTGCTATAACATTCTGGAACATAACACATTTACTAAAAAACTGTCACTTAAACTCTCTGTGACCCCTCTGATTTCTTCTTCATCTGTGAAATGGGTTCAATAATAATACCTGTTTCATGCAGTGTTAGGAGAATTAAATGGAAACAAACAAACCTATGTAAAAAACAGCTCAGTGGGGCACCTGGGTGGCTCAGTTGGTTGAGTATGTGACTTCGGCTCGGGTCATGATCTCACAGCCTGTGGGTTCGAGCCCCACACTGGGCTCTGTGCTAACAGCTTGGAGCCTGGAACCTGCTTTGGATTCTGTGTCTTCTTCTCTCTCTGCCCCTCCTCACTCATGCTCTCTCTCTCTCTCTCTCTCTCTCTCTCTTCTTCGAAAATAAATAGATATTAACAAAATTTAAAAAACAAAACCAACGGGGGTGGCTGGGTGGCTCAGTCGGTGGAGCGTCGGATTTCGGTTCAGGGCATGATCTGGCGGTTTGTGAGTTGGAGCCCCGCGTCGGGCTCTGTACTGACAGCTCGGAGCCTGGAGCCTGCTTGGGATTCTGTGTCTCCTCTCTCTGCCCCTCCACCGCTTGTGCTCTGTCTCTCTCTGTCTCTCAAAAATAAATAAATAAAGGTAAAATTTTTTTTTTTAATTAAAAAAAAACAAAACAAACAAACAAACTTAGCTCAGTGCCTGGCATGCAGAGAGTGGCCAGGGACTGTGGCATCGATAAGAAACAATCACACGGAGAAGGCATGTCTGTGGAGTAGTGAAGATGTACCAAGGAGGAAGAGTCATACAGAGAGTGGCCAGGGACTGTGGCATCGATAAGAAACAATCCCACGGAGAAGACATCTCTGTGGAGTAGTGAAGATGTACCAAGGAGGAAGAGTCATACAAAGAGCCATTACTCAGAGCATTTATCAAAAGTTGTTCTAGCCAACACAATATTACAAGAGGGCTGGATCAGGCCAAGGGGAAAAGAGAGGCCCCTGTAAGGGGAGGATCCGAGGAAGCAGCCAGCAGGTGGGAGAAGGCAAGCAGATCAAATGAACAAGAGGGGGAAAAGAAACAGAGAACCAGGCCGACACGTTTACATTTTAACTCTCCGGTGCAGCTGGAAGAAAGCCTTTATCCTCCTAACCACCCTGAGAAGGTGGCCTTAGGTAAGCCCTGTGAGGAAGAAGGAAGGGATAAAGGAAACACGCACGACTGATGGCAGTGAAACCCTTGGGCTACCCACCTATTACCAGGCTCTCTGGAAAGCAGTCACTGGGCTGGGACCCACGAACAGGCCCTCGTATCGTTGGCGTTCCCCACTCACTCTCTCTCAGCCTTAACATTCCACTTCCCTGGGGGCTGCTAGACAGACGCCAGGGGCAGCCGTGGGCTCCAGCCTGGAAGCATGCAGAATCCCATTCCTCCTTGCCCACTTCTGCAAGCTACACTCCAGGCTCCTCCACTTACCTCAGTGACATTTTCTCCCAGGAGGACAGCTGGAGCAAGCAAGCCTGAATGGATGGCTTATTTGTTGAAAAGCCCTTAGGGGAGTTTGTGGGTAGTGACCAGGCCTTAGCACCAACTTGCTAAGTAACTTTGGGCAGGTAACTTAGCCGTAGATGCCACATCTATAAAATGAGACTTATGGCTGCTGTTATCCCAGGGAAGAGGTTTGGATCAGGAAAATTTTAAAAGAGATTGCCACAGGACAAGGTGGCAGTTAATTGCAAGCCATTCTGATGTAACTAGGACTCTCTGGTGGGCAAAAAAGTATAAGAGAGGAAAAAGAGAGAAGTGGAACAGAGGGAAGAGAGGGGGGAAGGAGGAAGGAAGGACGGACGGAAGGAAGGAAGGGAGGAAGGAAGGGAGGAAGGAAGGGAGGAAAGGAAGAAATGAAAGAAGGAAGGAAGGAACGAAGAAATGTTTTTAAAATGCTAAGGTAACTGCAAAGTAAGTGGAGTCATTCCTACACTCTAGCCTGAGGGGAAAGAAGACACTGGCTTTCTACTTCCAAGAAAACCTAAAGAATGACGGACATCGAAGGACTTTAGAGGGGAAGGTGAGTAAATTCTGCCCAAGACTCATTCTGTACATTCCTGCTCTTAGGACCATCTCCCTGCCTGGCTTTGCAACAATTTCTAGGGTCACCCTGAAGAGTTTGGGGTATGTGAATTCATCTATTTGCTCGGAGAACCAACTAGCTCAACAGAATAGATAAGCCAAGAACATGGTGTGGTTTGCCTGGAAGAAGTGATGCCTCCTCAGAACTTTCTCGTGCTCTATATAAGTGGTTCTCGAAATGTGTTTCCCCAGGAACTTGTAAGAAAGTCACATTCGTGGACCCCACTGAGACTTACCAAATTGGAAATTCTGGGGATGGGACCCAGCAATCAATGTTATAATAAGCCATCTGGGTGATTCTCATGCTTGGCTAAAGTTTGAGAACCATTGGTCAACACCAGTGTTCTTGGAACTTTAACCTACGTACAAAATACCTAACAGTGTGTTAATCTGTAGGGTTTGATTCAGAAAGTCTAGGTGAGGCCCGAGACATCTAATGAACTTCTAGCTCCTTATGCCCTGGTGTCCGGACAGCACTTTAACTAGCAGAGCTCCACATCAGTGATTCGCATAAGAAATCACAGGAAAATCATCCAGGGAGATTTATAGACTATCAGGGCTCAAGCCCACCCACAGAAATGCTGATTCAGTAGGTTTAAGGTTGCATCCCAGCACTGCACTCAGAAAAAAAAAATCTTCTAGGTAGTTCTGACTAGGGTGAAACCTGTTGCCTACGCTTTCAACTTTATTGCATTCGATTTATAATACTTGAAGTCCTGTTTGTTTTACATTTGCTCAAGAGTGTACTGGGCCATTGTAAATGCCTATCCATAAGGTGGCTTAGTGACACAAGGGTGGGGAGAACAGAGGCATTTCAGAAGGGTGGGAAGACAGAAGTTCTATGCAGCTGGGAGGCGGGAGGTGCTGATGCCACACCATGGGTGTTTCAAGTCTTATCTGGGGTTGCCCCATGTTTCTTTGAGGATTACAGGGAATTTTTCAGTTGTAGGAGGTGTCAGGAAACAGTGGGAAAGATGGAAATGGGCAAAAAAAGGTGATTGGGTATCTGGGATAGTACACTGGGTTATCTCTGCCTTTCAACGAAACCACAACTCTTGTCACTTGTAGAATACAAATAGTGATACAAACCATTTTCTTCGTAGAAAGAATGTACAGGCAGATTATGAGGGGATGTACTCAATTATTGTTCTGTATTGACCATTTTATATCAATTGATTAAATTCATTTCAGGATTCCTGAGGGCCTATGTATATTCTGTGGTTTTTTTTAAGTTTATTTATGTATTTTGAGAAAAAGAGAGAGAGAGCAGGGGAGGGACTAAGAGAGAGAGAGGAAGAGAGAGAATCCCAAGCAGGCTCTCCACTGTCAGCACAGAGCCCAGTGTGGGTCTTGACCTCACGAACCATGAGATCATGACCTGAGCTGAAATCAAGCATCAGATGCTTAACCAAGTGAGCCACTCAGGAGTCCCTATTGTATGGGTTTTTAATTAATCTTTGCAACAGTTGTGTCATGTGACCAGCTCCTTAATTAGTGAGTTAAATAACATCTATGTTATGACATGTCTGTTTTATATTGGTAGAGGGTCATGGTTTTACCACTGTAAAAAAAAAAAAGTTAACGAAGGGAATGAGCTTCACTGGGGAGTGTGGTGACATAATAGAGATTTCTACTCCATCATCCAGGACCTCTGAATATACTTACCTTCCTTGGTAAAAGGGACTTCCCAGGTGTGATTAAATTAAGGCTCCTGAGATAGGAAGGTTAGCATGAATGACTTGGGGGAGAGGCTCAATGTGGTCACAAGGGTCCTCATACGAGGGAGGGAGTCAGAAGAACCACAGTCAAAGAGAAGATAGGACAAAGCAGAGGTCAGAGAAATGGGCAGGCGGGGTCCCAAGCCAAAGAGGCAGGATGGCTTTATAGGAAAAGGCAAGGGAATGGGTTCTCCACCAGGTTTTCTTGAAGGCAGTTCTCCCTTGACGGTAGAGCTGTTTGTGATCTGACCCCCGGAACTGTGAGATAACTACCTTTATTGTCATTTGTTACAGCAGCTATGGAAAGACGAAGACAGCAGGGATCAGAAGGCTGCTCCTTGTGCCCCTCCAGGTGATGAGCTATAAGGGAGTGTCTACTGCTCATCTGGACATATGATGGCGCATCAGGAACTTCTGCTCTGGATTTCTATGGCAGAAAGGAGGAGTCCTCACTTCCCATGCCCCTTCCAGCCTTCCTCTGGCTTAGTGTCCCAGCTTCCCTGGCTGAAGCCACAAATTCAACCCCACTTCTATCGACCTTTGAGTTAATCTCCACTTCTTTCCCCTCTCTCTCCTACTTGCCAAATCATGACACTGCTGAGGTTTAAACCCTCCACGCTCAGGGGCCCTCAGAAACACTCCTCAACCTGATCTCACCCTCTACAGCTGGCCATTGGTCTTGGAATGTTTTTGGAAGGATACCTAAGGACAGAGACATGAGGGACTTGCTGAAGGCCAGCAAGTAGCCAAGCCTGACCTGTCCCCCCAAGGGGTTCAGCAGCTCCGGCCTGATGCCTTATTTGATGAGAATTTCTCAACATGCATGGAGGCACTGCAAAGAGCCCAAATGCACAATGCCACTTGGTCCCTGACCTCGGTCTTCGTGTTCTCTTACCCAAAAGTCACGTACTTTCTCTTACTCTTCTAAACACTCTTTGAGCTTCAAAGTTTTCCACTTCTCCCCGTTTACCAAAGCAGCTACAGAAGCACCTTCCTGCCGTGTCAACTGCCCAAAGGAGAGAATTGCAGAGATTCAAGTCCTTGACCCTTGGGCATTCACAATCTAAGACATGGACAAGCTAGGACATATTAAACCTAAACATGAAATGCTGAAGAGATAAAAAGGAATGGGCCCATTTAAATCAAGGATAAGTGCAGGAAAGGTGAGGAGCCAGGCTGAGGAGCTGGGGGTGGGGAGGGAGGAGGGCCTACAGTTCCAAGCCTGGGCAGGAAGAAGTGAGAAGTTATCTCCGTTCCAGTGGTCAGGGCTGACAAGAGTTTTGTGAAAGGGTGGCATTTCATGGACGTCAACGAATGTCTTTGCAGGGCATAGTGAGTAAGAGAAGCTGTTCTCCAGACACCTGCAGTGTGATGGGTCCCCAGGAGGACAGCCTTAAGGGGGTAGGGGGTGCGGGCCTGAAAAACTTCCGAGTAGAGTGAGTCAGCAGACGCTATTTGCTCCTAATAAGAGCCCTGCAGACAGACCTCTCCAGGAGAAACAAAATGAAGTTCCAGCTGTATCAGCTATTATGGTTGATTTTCGGCCAATTGCACCTAGAGTGAGCTGCAAAAGGTACCAATTAGCTGTTTTGATTTAGCAGCAGTCAGGAAAACAACCCCGAGCTCGGCCTATCTCCAATCTTCACTTGTCATTTTCCCCAGCTAGACGAGTGGAGAGACAGCACCACATGAAACCCCACTGTCCCAGGCCTGTGAATTGCACATGCCCACCACAGGCGAACGGCAGGACTATGCCGGGGCCTGAGCGAATTCATCGGGAGTTGCCAGACTGTTCTCCTTCCTACTCTCTAGGAGGGGGCATGTTTCTACACACGTGAAGACTTAGGAGAGGAAGGCTAATGACAACAGGTTAGTGAAACAAACCCGTTTTGAGGCAGGCACATTAACCAGGAAGCTTCATTCTTTCTCACCCACAAACACACGCACGTGCACAAACATGGAATTCCTTTTTCCCTGTCAGCTCACAGGAAGCACAACCCACGGAGTCTCCTTTTTTGGCATGGTGAATCAGGATGCAGTAGGGGTGAAGTGTCGGGGTGGCTAGAAAGACTTTCCCAAACTCCCTTGTCAAGAATCTCTGTGTGTCTTATCTGCTTGTAAAAAAGATTTTTTTTTCTTATCAAAGTAAGACATGAATGTCACTTAAAAAGTGAAATGATAATGGATAGGGTGTGTTGTTGAATGCCAGAATTGTACTAGGTACTTTACAAGCGTTATCTTACTTAATTCTCAACCCCCCCCCCCCCCCCGCGTCATGTCAGTCCCATTGTACTGATGTGAAAACGGAGGCACACAGATCATAAGTAACTTTCTCAAGGTCACCATGCTACGTAGCAGTGGCATTAGAATTTGAACTTCAACAGTTTTTCTCTGGCATTAGTACATTTAATATTACGGTATTCTGCTTCAAGAAAGTTTATAATAAAAGTTTAGAGTTTAGAGTCTTGGAAAAAAAAAGCAGCAGATTCCTAACTCTCTCTCCCTCTCACACTCTCTTTCTCCTCATTGTCCTACTCCTCACAAGCATCTACTTTTAACTCTCTGAGGGTGTGTCTTTGGATATTTACTACTATAGTTCTAAATGATATTCATATAATTCTATCTCTTGGTTTTTAATTTTGGAAAATCTACGTATTTCTCACAATGAGCATTTTCACTCTTCATATTCTTTCAATATAATTATAATCATAATTTTTGGTTAAATTCATACTCAGTGTTTTCATTTTTTGATGACTATTCACTTCTAAGCCAAATAATGTACACTATTTACATTCCCTAGACTGTATAACTTTTTGTGTTTCCTGAAGTTAATTATTACCTAATTTTTTATTTGCTTAGTTTTTTTTTTAATCAATGGCAAAATCTTTCCATGTGTCTCTGTAGCTGTGCACCATGGCTTTCAATACCATTTCTCATATCCCCAAACCCCTCAGATAACTATAAGTTTCAATACCCCTCCCTGGAGACATTCCTCCCAGAGTCCTCTGTTCTCCTGCTCTGCTTTGGGCTGGCTGTTCTCTGTTCTTGTTGCACAGCTGTTGTGCAGGGACTTCCCCATGCTATCATCCAGGGAATTCCCTTCGTCTCCTTCCTGTGTGGATCTCCTGTTTCCTAAAAGCCTGTCTTCCTCCTTCTTAGTTTATACCCTCTTTTGGTCAGTACATCCTCTAATAGTTTCCAGGAAAAGTGGGTAGGGCAGTTATTTGGAATCCAGGGGATCCCAAAAAGGAGGCCACATGGCTTGTGGTTCCTGTGAGCCGAAAGGGAGAGAAAAAGGAACTATGTGCGTACGTGTGTGTATGCGTGCGTGCGTGTGTGTGTGTGTGTGTGTGTGAGAGAGAGAGAGAGAGAGAGAGAGAGGGAGAGGAAAAGAGAGAGAGAGAGAGAGAGAGAGAGAGAGAGAAGCTTCCTGGTTAATGTATCTATTTAAAAACAGGTTTGTTCTGCTAATATTTTGTTATTAGCCCCCACATCTTTTTTCAGCCTTTCCCACCCAATCTTTTCCCATTTTTTATAATACCTGGTATCTCCAATTTTGATGGCTTTCCACAGTCCTAGAGGTGAATTGACTGGATTTAGTTCTTCCTCTGTAGACCTTTAGTTTCGATCCTACACTGTTTTACTAAGTCATTTACCAAGTTTCCATCTTCTTTTTGTCCCCGTATCTCACGTCTCAGGGTTTTATTTGGGCTCTAGTAATGTGGATGACAGTGTTGCTGTTGCCTGTAATTCTTGTTGTTAACGGGATGAGTTTTGAGAGGAGATTAAGCCATTGTTACTCAGCTATTGTTAAGCCCCATGTCCCTTGATCATTGGGTGTCCTACAGAGCTGGTATCAGGCAAGGTGGGATCATAAGATGATCAATGCTCTTTACTCAATAAATGTCCCACAGGGCCAGTTTGTTATTATCTTTCTGGTCAATTGATGTCCTGAAGGCCCAGGAATTGGGATCGTTTTGTCAAACTTCAAGGCTCAGGCTTGCTTTTGCCCAGCTGCATGACTGCTTTGAACCTGGTGAGATGCCATTTCTTAATCCTTGGACGAATGATGACCAAACTTTCAAGCGCCTAACAATCAGCCAGGGTACTTGTCTAAAAGAGAGAGAAAGATATAGACAGACAGACAGAGGCATCAAGAGAGAGACGCAGAGAAGAAAGAAATTCCCAGGGCTTCTGAATCAGCAGGATCCAAGAGTTGACCTTTTTAGAAGTACCCAGGCAAGAGACTTCACTCTGATCAGCACTATGACAACCTTCATCACACGCAAATCAGAGGTACCAGGCTCTCCTTACAGTGCTGTCTCTCCTCACTTTTGTTCTCCTTCCTGATTGATAAAGAAACTTAAGTTGCAGCCCAAGGTACTTTACTCGTAAAATAGTTACCTGGCAGTCTTGTTCTGTCACCACGCGACAACCTGTTCTTGCATATAATTATCTACAGTTCCTAAGTCATGAATTGATTCTAGTGCCTGAACCCACCCAGTATCCCCCACAAACACTGAGGAAGCTCAGGAAGTAGTAATCAACAAACACCGACTGAGCACTTGCTACGTGCCAAGCATTATTCTAAGGGCTTTACGGTTACGTACTTAACCACACAACGCTACGAGGGACGTACCATTTTCATCCTCATGTGAAAGGTAGGGAAAGTGATGGTTAGTTGAATACCTTGCCCAGATCACACAGCCAATAAGTGGAAGAACGGGAAGTGACTGAAATATGACGCGCTGCCGACATTTTCAACAATGATCACAAGAGCTGAAGAAGCACAGGACCCACCCAGACCTCAGCGACTTCCACCCCTTGGCTTCTTGACCTGCACGCGGGTGTCCCTGGCAGCACACAGGTGACCAGGCCTGGGAGCGCCGCAGGGTGGCGCTGGCAGCAGAGACCGTTACAAGTGCCCAAACAACACACCTGGATCCACGACAGTTATGGGGTGACAACACTGAGAGGGAATCCACAAATCTGCCTCGGCTAGAGCTTAAGGGTCCCCGCAGTTGAAGCTTCCCAAACATAAGGTTATTAGTCTCATAAAAGCGGTGGAAACGGTGGCTGAAACAAAGGACAGGACAGGTCAGAGTCTAATCATGGGGGTCATGTGACAGCGAAGCAAATCTTCTGGAGAACAAAGTAGACTCTTTCCACGCAGCCCTTTCCCCATTTGAAAAAGGCATATAATAAAAGCATACGTGGGGTGCCTGGCTGGCTCAGTGAGTGGAACATGCGACTCTCGAGCTCTGGGTTGTGAGCTTGAGCCCCTCCCTGGGTGTAGAGATTACTTAAAAAATAAAATCTTACGGCGCCTGGGTGGCTCAGTCGGTTGAGCGTCCGACTTCAGCTCAGGTCATGATCTCACGGCTTGTGAGTTAGAGCCCCGCGTGGGGCTCTGTGCTGACGGCTCAGAGCCTGGAGCCTGCTGCGGATTCTGTGTCTCCCTCTCACTCTCTGCCCCTCTCCCACTTGCTCTGTCTCTCTCTCTTTCTAAAAAAAAAAAATAAAAACATTTAAAAAATAAAATAAAATCTTAAAAAAAAAATGGGGACCTATTTAGTAAAGTTTGTGAGGATTAAATGAGCTGACACGTAAATGGCATCACATAGCACCCGGAACCAAGTAGTCATTCAATAAATGTTAGCTATTACTATTAAATCTCTTTTTTTCTCATTCAAGTCTAGGAGCCAGATGGAATGCTTCATAAGAGCAAAGAGATAAGCGATACTGTTGAATTTTACTTTATTTCCCTAATTTGCTCTCCACTTTAACCAAATATAAGATTGTCTTTTCCTCTCGAAAATGAGAACTATCTTGATTTATAATAAAATAAACCATCAAATCAGCCTTCTATAACCACTGTGGCTGAAGAATCCCCTCTGACCTTCAGGAGCACACTCTACTCACATTACTGACTCGATTCTGGAACACACAGAAGCCATGTGTCTGGCCTTCTTCTGAACAAATGCCTCTCCCCACACACGTCCTCTCCCCTTCCCTACCCTGGTTGTGAGATCCTTAGGGTTCTTAGAGAACTCGTTTTGTGTTTCTTCTGAATGTTACCCGACATTGTTTTGTGATGAAAGAGAACTGTTACTCCGAGGATATTCTTGTCCAACACCAAAAAGAAAGTACAAGCACCAGTCACTCTTTCTAGCAACCTAGGCTGACCTGCGTGACCTGCGGCCTGCCCTGAGCACCACGAGAACCCTGGGGTCAGTTTAGCTCCAGTTAGGCAGAAGCCTCTGCCTCTGGCCGAATGCGCAGGAGACTGATACTGTTGGCCGCCTTCCCCCATGCCAGGCCCTCTCACGTGACCCGCTGTACTGCATCCTATAGGTTGTCTTTCGTCCCGGCCGGCAAGCCAGCCCCACCTGATGATGTTTCCAATGGCATCAGTTTCGCCAAGCAACTGGGCATCAGTTGTACAAGCAAGAGCTTGTCCGAAAAGCCTTTGGGGCTCAAATCCAAGAGTCTCCCAAACTACCCCCAAACCACATCTACCACTTTTCCTCTCATGTCTCCTGCATGAACCCTCTACTCCAGCCAGAATGCCCTGTTGATCGCATCTCCTCACCTGCTCCATGCTGCACGTGGTGCTCCCTATGGCCGACCTCCTCTCCTAAAGAACATCAGGGCTATGGAAAACCCCACTTCCTCCCCGAGGAATCCGTGCACCTGAACACACGGACATCTGCCCTCTCTTGATTGGCTGTAGTTAATTACCATCGCATTGCTGCCTTGTTTGGCGCTTCTATTTTTTACCTACATACCTACCTTGTATGTTTTATTGCCCCTAAACATAACGTTTGAGTGCTTGCTCTGTGCCCCTTACTTTATAAATGACTAATTACAATTTAAAAATGCCTAAAATTGTTAATTTTCACAAGACACTTGTGAGGCAGGTCCTGTCGTTAGCCCCACATTAGGTTGGAGAGCGGGGATAGACAGAGCTAAGGCAGGTCCCCGGAGGTTGGTAAGTTGTGGGGGCAGATGTAATGCCTATGTGCTTAACCACTGTGCCGTGCTCTGCACACAACAGTCACTCAATAAATATTTGCTCATCAATTAATTGTTGATTTTCCCACCCCTCCTCTGACCCAGTCCCGCCTACACCACCTTCCTAAAGAAAGCTGGCTTGGGAAAACGATCAAACATCTTGATGATGTTGACCTCCTTGGGAGAAAAGTGTTCCCAAAATAGATGAAATGGTGTTATTTTGATTCTTGCATTTCATCACTATGGTTTGTGATTCCACCCTGAAATTCTTCGTTGCCAGAACCCGTAGATAGATAGCCTGTTGCAAAGTTGTTATTTTTGATATCAGAAGGTTGGGGATGTTTCTATTTGAAACATTGTCTATTTACATTCCTTAGCCCAAAATAGTCTGAAGTGTCAGTATTATGTCTTCATGGTTCTAACGGAATTTTATGATGTTACAACAATAATCACAAGTCTCCACGAGTTATTTTTTGCCCTCCCCAGCTTACGGGAAAGTGTATTACGGTAATGAGTAAGGTCATAGTTATGAGGGGATGCCAGGGATGCCAGTGTATCCCTCCCCCAAATGGAAGGAAGAGAGAGAGCGGGTATGGAATTAAGTTGTTGGCGATGCATGGGAATAAGCCCCCCGCACTAGAGCGACGGCTCTCACACTTTCTGCATTACAGTGTTACGGATCAGCACACTCCTGGTTTTATCCTGGCTCCGAAAAGAAACTCATGCCTTCAAGGCCATTCCTGTGGGACTGCAGGACCCAGGACATTACGCTACATGAGCCCTTTCATTTTCTCTTAATGCTATTACTGAGAGAAATTCTACTTCCAGTAAATAATATCAAGGGCAATCTGCAGGAGGAAAAGTCGTGCAAGCTCATCTTGATGGCATGTGAGGGGGGAGGAGGGAGGCTTGCTGTCAATCACTATCGCACGTCAGCTCTATTTGCCTGCTATTTGCATGCTCACGTTTTTTACCAAAAAAGCCAAGAAAAATGTACAGGGTGATTTATTTGTTTCTGTGTTTGTTTTCAAAGCAAAGGCAGCAGAATTTGTACATTTCTATCAATGTGTTCTCGAAGGTAGTGATATTAGGGGGCACCTGGTGGCTCCGTTTGTTGAGCAACCAACTCTTGATTTCAGCTCGGGTCATGATGCGAGGGTTGTGGGATCGAGTCCCACATTGGCCTCCATACTGAGCATGGATCCTGTTTAAGATTCTCTCTCCCTCTGCCCCTGCCCCTCTCCCCATTTGCTCTCTAACTCTAAATTTTTTTTAAAAAGTCATATTAGGAAGTTGGGCTCTCAGTCCTGAAATCTTGACACTGCTTACACATTTGTGACTTATTACTTGGAATTGCTTTCAGGACAGGATATCATAATTCATCACACACTCTGGGGCACCTTGAGAGTGACAGTGGGTACTATTAATAATTTAGTTGGGATAACCAGCAAAAACCCAGTCTTGGGCAACTCGGATGGATGGTCACTTTGCTCTAGAGCCACATCAGGAAATCAATTTTAGTCATTGTTTGACCAAAAATGTTCTTACTCAGCTGATCATTTCTTTTCTTGCAACACTTGACTCATCATGATCTTTGGTTACCTACAGAAGTAAGCCTTTCCCCAAAAGATAAGGACTTCCCTTCTGTGATGATAGTCAAAAGAATGTGCTTTGGGTTTTAATGAAATTCTAAAAGTATTCTGATTAACAACAGTATCTTTGTGATATTTCCACTCCAAAGGGGAGAAGCTCTCTGGATGCATGTAATTGATGCTGCTGGTCTATGCCCATAGTTGGAGTAAAAAGGCTTTAGAAACTGAGTGGATATGTTTGCAAAGGAGTGCAAGAGGAGAGGGCTAGTAGGAGCCCGCTGTTACAATTAGTCTTTTTCCCTGTGTTCCTTGTCACACACAGTCTGCCAATTGGTGACCCCAGCAAATCCCCTTTATCGTCTCTCAATCTCTGATTTTTATCACTTCCTTGAAATGTTCTTTCTATACCTGCACATTGAATCTCCACATAGTGTCAGGCTCTGTATCAAAGGGAGGCAGGTGTTCTTGGTAGAAGAACATTTGCAATAATAAACTCAGATTGTCACACGGCCAGACATTGTATTCTGATATTTGTGACCCTGCTTTTAGAAAGAAAAGAAGTCAGTGGGACACTTGAGTGCCTCAGATGGTTAAGTGTCTGACTTCGGTTCAGGTCATGATATCACGGCTCATGAGTTCGAGCCCTGCATCGGGCTCTGGGCTGACGGCTCAGAGCCTGGAGCCTGCTTGGGATTCTGTGCCTCCTTCTCTCTCTGCCCCTCCCCTGCTCATGTGATCTCTCTGTCTCTCAAAAATAAATAAACGTTAAAAATTTTTTTAAAAGAAATTAAAATTCTTGAAAATTATTGCATTAAATAGCATTTTCATTAGTGTTTTTGTAACAATTAACTGCCATTCATTTCTACTTATTAAAATAATCTGGTTGTCTCATCACTGTAGGATTTTTTGTTTTTAGTTCCCTGGGAGCCTGGGACAAAGCCAGTCCCAGAAAAATGACTTACAAGTGATCTAGGAATCCCCAGTAAACTTAACTCACTTCCCCATTCCCCTGATTGCTAACCAACTGAGCTGCTGTGACCTGAAGCTCTGGGCCATTTTTGTCTGAAGGATAAAATTTATAGGATGACAGATTCCACATCAGACTAGGGGAAAGTCCTTCAACAATGACTGATATTCACGTGTCCACAAACCTACATATAGAGACAAAGCTTAGACAGCACTTAGGATGAGCTGGACACTCTCGTAAGTGCTTTTAAAATATTTAATTCTCAAAACAATTGTAGGATATAGGTAATATTATTATCCCCATTTTACAGATAAACTGAGGCATAGAGGTTAAAAGACTAGTCCAGGGTCACATAGTTGGTGTCAGGCAGTATATTTCCAAAGCCCATATTCTTACCCATCACAATGGAATAGACTATAATTTAGTTTGTTTTCCCTCATCATTAGAGCCTGACACGAGGGCTTGAATGCAAGCCATTTCTTTGGGAGAAGATCCCAGGTAACGGAAAAGAGAGAAGGGCTTGGAGGAGTAAGGTAGGAAAGGCAGAGGGGCCAATATAAGAGAGCATTATCCAGAGACCTCTGATAATCGTGTGGCAAGCCTCCCAGAATCATCCACCTGAAGAAGGGCAGGCAGCAACAATGACCCAGAGCCCACCGCCCCTCCCCCCCCACCGCCCCTCCCCCCCCCCACCTTGACTGAAGGTTACCCCCAAAGCTTTAGTGCCACTCTACTTCTTGGCTGTGCTAGCACAGTAAGCGGCCTAAGAGGAGGTCATGAACGGAAGTGGAAAGATGTGGGGCACCCAGTAGAGGTGAGACAACATCAGCTCAAAGTGAGTCTGGTCTGGGCTAGGGTTGAATTCACAGGTGGGCCAGGGTGACATGATAGGGCTCCAGCAATATGTACTACAGATTGTTTCTAGAAGCATCCCAGGGTGAAGTGGGGAATGTTAGTAGGAAATGTTGTGGAGAACATCTGAGCATGTAGGCTAGATAATCCCTTCGCATATGAAATGCTAAATTCTCTAAGTCAAAGTCCACACTTTGGCAACAAATAAATATGTTAACACAATTATCAAGAAGTAAAGAGAAGTGATAATTCAATGCAATATTGTCAATAGCATCCAACTTCTGTTCACCCAAGTCAGATACTATTTAGAGATGACCCCAAGATAGTAATAGTTCCAATGGACAAATAGATCCTTTTGAAATATGTGATAATGTATTCTGGCTTTAGTCAGCTGTGGGGAAAGCTGCTTGAAGACTCTCCATCAGAGGCCATCATGACTAAGAAAACAAGTTTTCCAATCTTCTAGTGATAATCTGTAGGTCAGTAATACCCATGTGTACATAGGAATGTGCATACTATGTTCCCTTGCTAAGTGAAAGCTATCAGGTAGCAGTGGGGTTTTTTGAAAACTTGAAACTGACCTCCTGCTCTCAATAAAGTGCTATCCTTCCTATAGATTTTGCTGAATTCCCAAGTTTAGTCCCAGAAGGACAGTTGGTGAAGACTCAGTTTCATCCACTGACTCACAGCTGTGGTCAGGGTTGAAGTAATTCTGACTCTGCTGCCTCCAGGCCCCTGGCCATTTCTAAGCTAGAAGGTTTCATTTGGTCAATTCAGGATGCTTTCTGAGGAATCATGTGTTTGGATTGTGTGGATCCAGGGTCAGCTCAGGTCACATCAAAGTGTGGTCCAGCCCAGCCTAGGCAGCTGGTCAGGATTTGGCACTGGTGGTTAAAGTGTGGAGCAGAGGTCAGTTCTGTTGGTTTGACCCTTCAGGGGACCTGATAGCTTGGTTCGATCCCATGGCCACAGAGTGTAACCTCATTTCAAGCTGTCGCCTCCCACATGCCTCCTTCCTGGCTGGTACAGGGAACAAAAGAGAGACTGTGGGTGGGTCTGTGCACATTCATCATTTCTACTGGGGAAAACCTCAAAACCTCCAGTCACTTTCCCAAAGGCCCAAATTATCAGGAAACATGTGAAGGCAAATCAATGCCTAGAGAGAGTATGATAGTGTAAAAAAAAAAAAAAAAAAAAAGGCAGCACCATTTTCTTTCCATTGGCTTCACAAGTTGAAATCATCAATAATTCACTTTCCCTTTGTTTTATTTTTGATCACTGTGAATTCTTCCCTTTAGTGATTGGATGATTATGTTGTCTCCCTGCTCCTAACGGTCACATACCCTTCCTTCTCTGGAAATGGGAAAGAGGGATGTAATTATACTTCAATGGGGGACATGCATATAGAATACAGAATTATAGTCTCTAGTGGCAGCAAATTGTGTTGAGGGACCCACTCTGATATTCAGCGGTCTTGCTTTCTGTGGCAAGGATAATTCTATGTTGCCACATGAGTCCGTTAGATGAGAGGGACTGGGAGGATTCTTGCCACTGCAAAGGGCAGAAACACAGTTCAGATTAGTTTAAGCAAAAATGGAAATGTCTCTCTCACATCGTGGAGAGATTCAAAGGGTCAGGTAGACTTTGTGCCTGAATGTATCCAAGAATTCAAACAAAGTCGACAAGATTCTTTTTCTTCATCTCTCGCTTCTGAGTGGCTTTCTTTTCAGATAAACCCTCACTTCACGATGACAAGATGGCTGTTGGAAGTTCCAAGCTGAAGATGTCTCAAAATGTGCTTATAGTGCCGGAGAAAGAGAGACGTGGAGCCTTTTCTGAGAGCTCTGGGAAGTCTCAGGGAGTACTCTTACTGGGCTGGTATGTTAGCCAGCAGCATAGGCTGGTTTTGCTGTGGTAACGGTTGATCTCAAATTTGAGACTCAACACCCAAGTTCCTGCTCATGTCCAATGTGTGTCATTGATCCTCAGGTACCCAAATGTTGGACATTCCCCCATTTTGCAGCTGCACCATCTGGAACTTAACATTTCCTTCACTGCTGCAACAGAGGAAAGAGAAAACTAGAGAATTAGGCGTAAGTGTTTCACTGCTTCAGCCTAGAAGTGACCAATAACACTTCCTCTCCTTTTTGGTTAAAACTACCCTCATGGCCCTGCCTAACCACATGGTGACTGGGAATATGAGGGAGAATTTAGAATGTTTGATGACTCTCACCATTCCTACCATGCCTGGCTTGGCCCAGGACTGTGGCCAGAGCATGACATACTCCCAGTGCTAGGCCTGGGCCATATGCCATCCCAGGGGCTGGTGGAGGAAGCTCAACATGGACGTTTTCAGAGATCCAGCAGACCCAGGCCAAGGTCAAGTGTTGACACTCTGCCTGGAGCAGATCCGAGCCATTAGAAAGCTTAGCTTCAGTCACGTTTCTCCAAAGTGACATTTCCATCCAAGGTGGAGTTTAGTGAACTAGTCACAGGGTAACGACCGAGGACACAGAGCTTGTGTCAGCTGAAAGGGAAACGATGTTGGGATTCCTGATAGTAGATTCAGACCGCATGCTGGGGAAGGCTGCCAAGGGAGGTTGCTCGCAAACACTTACCAGTGGACAGGAAGAGGCGGTTCAGTGGGCGAGGCTGTACCTGATCAGGCCTGCTTTTGGCAACGGTCCTGTGCATCCTCTACCTTGTGGGAAAAAAAAAAAAAACAAGTGTTTGATAGGCAGAATAATAGCCCCCAAAGGTGTCCACAACCTAATCCCCAGGAACTGTGACTATGTTGGTTGTGTGGCGAAGAGGAATGAAGGTTGCAGATGGAACTGTGTTTGCTGATCATCTGACTTTGAGATGAGGAGATTCTCCTGGACTGTGCAGCTGGGCCCAGCGCAATCACAGGAGGCCTTGTAAGTGGAAAAGGGAAGCCAAAGAGAGAGAACCAGAGAGATGGCAGTGTGAGAAAACCTGCCTCTCTTTGAAGATGGACAGGGACCATGCATCACACAAAGAATGTGGGTAACCTCTAGAAGCTTGAAAAAGCAAGGAGACAGATTCTTCTCCAGCACCTCCAGAAGGCAGGTTACTCTTCCCAACATTGATTTTAGTCCAGTGAGACCTCTGTGGAACTTCTAATCTCCAAAACTATAACACAGATAATCAATTTGTGTGGTTTTTTTTTTTTAATTTTTTTTTCAACGTTTTTATTTTATTTTTTTGGGACAGAGAGAGACAGAGCATGAACGGGGGAGGGGCAGAGAGAGAGGGAGACACAGAATCGGAAACAGGCTCCAGGCTCTGAGCCATCAGCCCAGAGCCCGATGCGGGGCTCGAACTCACGGACCGCGAGATCGTGACCTGGCTGAAGTCGGACGCTTAACCGACTGCGCCATCCAGGCGCCCCTCAATTTGTGTGGTTTTTAGCCATTAAGTTCGTCTCAGTAGTTACAGGAAACTACCACATTATGGCCTGGGCTTTTACTGGCTTCCATCCAGAAAGTGCATAGAATAGAGGGGTCTTGATATGACTGGACCCTCAGGACCAGGGCAGATTGGTGGAAACCTCCCAGGCTGCCCTTGGGAGATGAAAGGGACCACATGCTGGACAAGGAGGGCAGATGCTATGATTCCTGTGATTGGGAAGCAGACCAAAACCAAGGAAGGTACCAGAGAACAAGGTTCTTCTTGGCCCACTGGGTCCTTCCTGGGGTTAAAGCAGTCTAGAGTTTGGCCATTATTTGACTGCCATTGATACCTGAAATATTGCCATTAAATTAGAACCTACTAAAATCAAACCAAAACACAAACCACTGGATATTGTCCCACCAAGGTGAGGTCATGAAGAATTGTAAGAACTCGGATTTGACAAGCCAAGAAGCGAGGGCCAAACCCACAGATCTAGTAGTAAATGAGCCCAAGTTGACAGTCACTGATAACAGCCTGCCTTTAGAAAAGTGACTTTGTTCATAATCCTCACATAAGTTGACCCTCATGGTGTGTTCTATATCATAGTCATATAGAAGGAGACAATTATGAAAACAAGATTGGTTTATGGTCAGCTGGTGCACTTGTACACATGCTCATGAACACCCATGTATACGCGCATAGAGATAGAGACAGCTAAAACTTTTAGTCTCCCCAATTACTTTGTCTGCTGAGAAGAATGAAGACTCACAGGAAAGACTTAACTCCTTCAAATCAAATGGATTTCCCCCTCCCACCTTCGGGAATTGCCCCTGTGCACGGGTAGACCACAAACAGGGCCAGAAGAATGAGGCTTCAACAGTTGGTAATGGGAGTCAGGACTCACCGTTGCTCTGATGGGAATAACAAGTGAGTGCTCTGATCATTTCAGAGAGGCTCAGTAACCTTCGTGCTATGAACTAATGGTCCCAGTCTGGTTCTTAGGCAAGCACATGTTCACATTAAGCTTGAACTTGAGTGCTTGTCTATCTTTTAGTTATCAACATCTAAGTCTTCCAAAGCAAACCATTCTGACATGTGGATTGCATTAGCACCCTCATTTGCAATTACCCTTATGCAGCAAAGGGAGAGAATCAATGTATTTACAGAGGCCAAAGCATTTTCAATGCCCCTTCCAGGAACAGCTCTGCTTCAGGATGGCTAAGGCTGAGAACTGCCAAGATGGTTGGCCACCCCTGCCAGGTACCCACTGTACCTGTTTTGTGGGCATGAGAAGGCTTCATGACGCCAGGACTTTCATTACCAGATTTTGCCAAGTAGATGTTTGCCAACCGAATGCATGCATTACAGGAAACCCATGTCTATTGAGCATCTCTTTTCCAGGTGCACATCTATAATCTTTAAAAAAATTTTTTTTAATGTTTATTTATTTTTGAGAGAGAGAGACAGACAGACAGACAGACAGAACACGAGTGGGGGAAGGGCAGAGAGAGAGGGAGACACAGAATCTGAAGCAGGCTCCAGGCTCCGAGCTGTCAGCACAGAGCCCGACGCGGGGCTCGAACTCACAAACCGTGAGATCATGACCTGAGCTGGAGTCGGACGCTCAACCACCTGAGCCACCCAGGCGCCCCTATAATCTAATTTCATCACCACAGCAACACTCTGAAGCTGATGCTGTTCTTCTCCAGTTAGAACTTGGGAATGCAGTCTAATAAGGTTAAGTTGCCCAAGTGTGAGTCCTACAGTGAGCAAGAAGCAGAGCCCATCCACATCCCCTTGGGTTATCCTTGCTATGTACTGCAGTGTCCTTTAAGGTAAACCATCTAATCTTGCTAATCTTCAACATGGCCATTTGTAAAATAACAATGATACCCACAATACATCACAGGATTGTTATGAGGATCGAATGGAAAAAATAAATGCCAAATTTCTAATTACTTATAAAGTGCTCTGAGCTCCCAGAAGCAGGAATATACCAGTTAAAACTCTGCATTATTATTTTCAAAACTGTAACTACCAGAAGTCTACACCTTTCATACAATTAGGTTCATCTTCAGATACTCCATTAACTTTGGAAATGAGTTCTAGAGTAGTATCAGGTTAGCTACATTTATTGAGAGCCTCCCCTGCATTATTTCTAATAGCCACAGCTCACTCTTTCAAGCAGATATTACTGTCCACAATTAGAGCCCGAGAAACTAAGACCCAGAGGTTAAGTAACTTGCTCAAGTGACGGAAGCAGGGTGGGAATCCAGGGATGTCTGATCCAAGTTCTGTGTTCTGTGCCTTGAATTTTTTAGGAAGGAAATACCACGATGTTATTAATTTATAAACCCACTAATTTACGTGGAACAAATAGGTAGCCTGTGGGTCTGTCCTAAAGAGTGCGCACCAATTCCTAATTCCTGCTAAATTTGCTACCGACTCTTCATCTCTTCTCTCTCCCTTTTTACACTTAGATACACAGATGAATGTTCTGTATAAGATAAAACAGTCTGATCCTGCCCAAACCGACATGACCACGATATGAGGTGGTCTGAGCTTGTGTTCCTATGGACCCTAGCCCTGGGTGGCCCTGGCAACAGGCTGTATGTGCTCCCCAAGGTCAGGTTGGTGTGTGGGGCAAAGGGCAAGTTTCATGGTAGACAGGCAGGCTCATCCAGCCATGCACATAAACGCTCCCACTCCCCTTCACCTTTCTGGACTTCCTATTTAGCTTTTATTTTAGTTTTTTAAACAAATGTCCCCAGTAGAGAAAGATTCCAGCTAGACCACAGGACGGAAATGCAATGTCAGTGGGGGCTGGAATATCTTCAGGTGGAGATAATCCCCACTGAGCCACCTCGGTCCGTAATCCCAGAGCTGTTTGTTTTAGATGGGAGAGCACAGCATAGTGGAAAGAAGATTGGTGGGCCATAGTCTGTGCTTGGATGCGTAGTCCAATAGTCACTTTAACGTTGTTGAGACAAATGCCTCAGCCTCTCTCGATTTCAGTTTTATCATCTCTAACAGGGGAACAACCCATACAGTCATTGTGAGGATTAGCTGACCCATGTGAAAGCCAAAACAGTGGCTGACACATAGAAACACTTAATACCTTGGTTGGGTGAAGGAGAAGTTGAGTAAATTCTTACCTAAACTGGAGAAGGCCTGGTGTGTCCCATACACTGTGACTCATATGGATGGACCAGAAACGTCATATCCCCATAGAGTAGTCCTGGTATGGAGGTGCCTGGGTGGCTCAGTCGGTTAAGGGTCTGACCCTTGATTTCAGCTCAGGTCATAATCTTACAGTTCATGAGTTTGAGCCTTGTGTTGGGCTCTGAGCTGATAGTACAGAGCCTGCTCGGGATTCTCTCTCTACCCCACTCCCCCTGCCCCCATTTGCACATGCTCTCCCTCTCAAAATAAATAAACATTAAAAAACTTTTTTTTTTTTCAAGAATGGTCCTGGTATGACCCAGAAATGGCTTCCTTGATTGTCTGCCAAGATGTTACCAGACTGGGCATGACTCAGACTTGAGGTTCCCCAAGGAATGGTACCCACTGCCCTAAATATGATCTCTGTTTAATAGTGTTTTCTCAAACTGTGGTGTGGGGGCCACTTGAGTCAGGATCACCCTGAGTGCCTTTCAAAATGCACATGGTCAGGCTCCATCTAGATCTACAGAACCGACCCCTCTTAGCTGGGGGTGAGGTGGGAATTTGCATCCTTGGTCCTCTCTTGGCCCAGAGCCTGAAAGAAATAACCAAGTTTTGGCTGAGCAAGAGGAGGCAATGAGACTCCAGGGAGGTGCTACAGCTGAACATTCCTCCGAGAGCCTTCTCCACCTACCAGCTCAAAGAACCCCTGCTACTGAATTCCCAAGGGTAGAGGATACAGTCCATGTTCTGTAAGTACGCCCTCCCACCAAAGAAAATCCTGGAAGAGGCATTATGACAGAGAGAAGAGTTTTTCAGGCTTTTCCTTAATACCCAGGCTTCTCTCTGGGTTATTCTAATAATTAAAATTGTTTAAGAAGCTCTGTTAGGAGCTGGAGTAACGAAGAAGTATAAAATGCAATCCATATCTGGAATGCTTACAGACAGGTGATTAATTGGCAAGACAAGTAGCCCTTAATGAAATAATTTAGGGGAGAATAGTTATGACAAAATTGTGACTGGTTAAAAATGGTTCCAGTACAAGGTATCATGCAGTCCCTGTTTTGTATGGCTCATTCCCTGCACAGCAGGAACTTTGCTTCTTTATACTTTTAGCAAGGGAAGTGAGTGTGGCTAAGTCAAGATGAAGTCCTTAGGGGATCAGGGGTATGTTTTGGGGAAGGATGCATTGTTAAAAGTCATGAGCTTTGCACTAGAGGACTCTGTGCCCTTTGGAGAATGAAGGGCTATGGAAGGAAGAGGAAAGGGCACAGGGATGTCTCCTGCTCACACAGAGGCATACACTCAGGGCTCTTGTAGAACAAGGATAAACGTTGTTTGTTTGTTTGTTTTGTTTTTCATTTTTGAAAGAGAGAGCGGATGAGTGAGGAAGGAGAAGAGAGAGACAGATGGACAGAGGATCTGAAGCAGGCTCTGTGCTGACAGCAGAGAACCCAATGCAGGGCTTGAACTCATGAAACGTGAGATCATGACCTGAGTTGAAGTCGGATGCTTAATTGACTGAGCCGCCCAGGTGCCCCAAGGGTAAAGGTTCTGACAAGAGGCATCTCCCTTTCCTTTCTAACTCCAGAAGGGTTGAACTGACTCTGGGCACTGTAATGAGGAGAAAACACACCCAATACTTCTGTTTAATCTCAAATCCACGTCTAGACTCCTATTTAATTTTGAAAAATTATCTCCACCTCTCTGAGGTTCATTTTTTTTTTCATCTCCACAACGCAGAAGATAATTTTTTACCTTGCAAGTTGGTTGTACCGTACAATTTCTATGAAAGTGCTCTATAAACGCTAATGTTCCATACATGCTTTTTTAAAAATGCGTCACTCCACTTCCACATCACATAATAAAAATTTGAGGGGTAGCCTTTGTTATTTCTCGCAGCTGCTAACACTGTGTCATACCCATAGCAAATCCTCAGAATAGGTTTCCAGCCAACACTGATAATTCTCTCCTTTCCACAAGCCAAAGAAACATTTCTGCTCTGTTACATCCTAGGCCAGGAGCTGGGTGTTTTAGGACTATTTTACAGAGGAGTAAACATTTCAGAAGACCTGACATTATTAAAATCCATCCTTAATTGTTTACTTTTTTCAGTCACCAGGAGCCTTGGAAAAAAACGGGTGAGTCAGAATGGTCAGGGAAACGCAAAGGAGTGTGAGTCACGGGGTCACGGGGGGGCGGGGGGACACTTGCCTCCTAGGGCCACTTTCACGAGGCCAGCCCAATGGTTTCTGCACTAGCTCTTCTGACTATGGGTCCTCATTCATTTGGTCAAACCGCCAAGCATCCCAGAGCAATGCATCTCCAGCTGGCTCTGGAGAGCCCCACCCCCCACCACTCACACTCTTCCATGCATGGGGCTTAGGCCAGAAGGGGGTCGGGGCCTATGGCAAACTGATCTGGTTCTCGTGCCCTCAGAACGTCCCTCCCAGAGGGTGCAGCACAGTCCTCCCTGCCTCCTGACTGATGGGTCCAAGCGGCTCCTGCCTCAGATGCGGAACATCCTCGAGAAAAAGCTTGCAGGGAGGTTTCCGACAGCCAGGCAGGGACTGGCTGTCTGACTAGCGGTAGAGCTCCTGGCAACAGTGGAGGCTGATGAGTCACCAGAGAGGTTTCCAACCTATTCTTATACCCTGAGAATAGCAGTGGTAACTCATTTGCATCAGCACACCTCTATTTTGGGCAGGTCTTTTTGGAGTTGGGGTTTCCTGTAGTGCTCGGTCTCCTTAAGTACGCGGTCTCCTTTGAGGTCCCCTCTGCTCAGATTTGGCATCCTGGGCCTGCCGAGTCGCCTTGGCAACACTAGCTACTCATAATGGCAAAAAGGGGTGGGACTCCCCAGACAAGGTTTACTTCAGCACTTTCTTTTTCCAGTTGCTCAGATTCTCATCAACTGAGATAATATAATTAAATGCTGGCTGCCTGGCTTCATGCCCAGGGCGTGAAAAGGGGCCACATTATTGATAGTTCCATTTCCTTTCCCCTTTCTGGAGGTCACGAGGGTGGCAAACTCCAAAGGCACATGTGGTTCTGTTTTCCCATCTATTCATGGAGGTGGGCTCTTACAAAATGGTGGACCCCGCTTTGGTTGGTGAAGCTTTTGCTCTTCAAGGTGTGGTCCGTGGAACAGCAGCGTCGGTGAGATATGCAGAATCATCAGCCTACTCCACACGCACTGAATCTGAAGCTGCATTTATTTATTTATTTATGACAGAGGTAGATAAAGAAAGAGAGAGAGAGAGAATCCCAAGCAGGCTCCATGCTTAGCATGAAACCTGACACAGGGCTCAGTCCCATGACCCTGGGAGCACGCCCAGAGCCTAAATCAAGAGTTGGATGCTCAACCGACGGAGCCACCCAGGCCCTCCTCCCCCCCTCCTGTGAATCTGCATTTTAACAAGATCTCAGCTGATGTGTGTGAATGTTAACATTGGGGAAGCACTAAGCTAAACCACTGCTCACAGAGGCTTGGGTGAGCCTGACCGCACAGCTCCCAGAGGAAAAACCCAGGGTAGAGGAGTAGACATTATAATGAATAGACTGGCCAATACTGTCCCACCAGTGTCCCACAGCACAGGAAAGAAAGCATTCCTCCAGGCAACCTGCCGGTGGTCGTTAGGACCCTCATACATTAATGACTTCCCAAACAGAACCTGCCGAGCACCCCAGACACCTGGCAGGTTCTGTGCAGCAAGAGGAGGCAGGTCCCTCAGCAGGCAGAGCCTGGACTAAGTTGTCAGATGCTTGAAGCCATGTCGTCGCTTTCATGACACATCGACAGAAGCCACCCAGCTGTCTGAAGCAGAATCAACTCAGTTCAGAGACTCTGAATGGGCACGAGAAAAGACAGAGGGGAGCATGGGTGGGAAGAGGTCAAGAGAAAAAGGGTCAGTGTGTTGGTAGGCGACATTGCCTCTCTGTTGAGAAAACTGAGGATTTCATTTCCTTTTACATTTCAACTTTTCTTTCATTTGCAGGATGCTTCTCCCATCTTCTCAATGGTCTTCCTAATTATCATTCAGCTCATAAGACACTCGCTCACCCATGCACAGAAACTCTGGGGCACCGTGTGGGGGAGGGCACAGACCCTGCTGCTGATGTCATCAAGCTCTCTCCAGGCGACACTATGGAGAAGGACTTGCCATTGTTCGCGTGTGCTACAATTTCCCAATTTCTTCTAACTGCCTACTTCACAGGAAGCCCCAGAATAGATCCTGTGCCTAGAGAAGCCCTCACAGCCCTTGGGAGACAAGGGCAAAAATACTAAGAAGCAGAGCAAGGTCATCGTATTAAGACTGGGTTTGTGCATCGTTCTTCCTGCTAACCTACCTGTACCATGAACAGCCACCGAGGCTGGGGGGACTGTGGTGCTCAATGAAAGGAGGGCCTCCCACCACTGGCACACGTCAGGGACTGCAGCTCGGGCTCACAGAGCACACAGCTTTGAGGAGGGTAGACCAGCATGCCCTGGTTCATCCTCAGGACATCCGGGAAAGGACAAAGTGGGGAAATGCCATTTTACAGGTGATTAATCTTCAGTAAGATTTACTGAATAACTTCCTCCTCTATCATTATTATCAACAACAATTGTCATTGATATCACAGACAACACATGTTTTTGGAGGGCTGACTGTGCAGACAGAATTTGCATCTTCAAGGAATTTATATTATGGAGATCTGAATGAAAATCTTTCCTTTATTATGAGACCAGATTGGGCAAAATCCCCAAGGAAACAAATTATGGCCTTTAAAGGGTAGCAGAATCTATTCTCTGAAAACACAGTTGTTGACTGGGCCTTTTTTTTTTTTTTAATAAAATTAAAACTCCATCTACTTTCACAAAGACTAAATCTCTCCTTTGAGTCTAACTGGCCCAACTGGAGTGACCTATTCTCTCCTGGAACAATCCAACTGCTGCCAGGGGGAGAGAGTTACAGAAAGTCCCTCCCTTTTCCTTCCTTCCTTCCTTCCTTCCTTCCTTCCTTCCTTCCCTCCCTCCCTCTCCCTCCTTCCTTCCTTCCTTCCTTCCCGCTTCCTTCCCTCCCTCTCTCCCTCCTCCTTCCTTCTTTCTTTCCTTCCTTCCTTCCTTTGATAAACTTTCTTTTTTAGGGTGGTTTTAGACTTAGAGAACAACTGACCAGAAAAATGAGAGTTCCAATATGCTCCTTTTTTCCTCCTCTCCCCACACAGTTTCTCCTATTATCAACATCTTACATTAGGGTGGTACACTTGTTATAACTGATGAACCAATGTTGATACGCTATTACCTGAAGTCCATCATTTACATTAGGGTGCATTGTTTGTGTTGTACAGTTCTACAGGTTTTGACAATTGTACAATGTCATGCCTTTGTCATTATGTCCTGAATAGTTTCACTACCCTAAAAGTCCCCATGCTCCACGTATTTATCCCTCTATTGTCCCCAATCCCTGGTGACCACTGGTCTTTTTACCACCTCTGTGGTTTTGCCTTTTCCAGACTGTCACAGATGGAATTATACGGTAGACGGCCCTTTCAGACTGGCTTCTTACACTTGGTGACATGCACTTGAGGTTCCCCCTTGTCTTTTTGCAGCTTGATAGCTCTTTACTTTTTATTGCCGAATACTATTCCATTGTAGCGATATGCCAAAGCTTGTTTATTCATTCATTTGCCATCATTTATTGTTTACTTCTCTGTTCTTAAATTAGTCTCAAGAGTATTTTTTACTTCTACTTCATGTCTTTAATGGACCACTGTGAATTTCTTGTCCCTTCCTATTAGCTTATGTGACTACTATTCCTACATGAATATGACAGGGCTCAGAGGGTTTCTGGTTGGTGGTTTTAGTCCGGTGGTATATCAACTCTTTCTTGGGAAATGGTACTTGAATGTGTACTGAATGCTAGTGGAATATGTTTTTAAGATGGAATGCCCATAATTACACAGTGAATTGGCTACTTTGGCTGAGAGCGAGTTCCTGGATCTTCCAAGTAGTGAAACTTCCACAACTAGAGTTTGAAATTAAATATCTTCTGGAATGGAGTGGAAGCCTTGTTGTCATCCATGAAATGGAAATAGGAGATGTTATAGCAACTAAAGAGAATATTGCCCAGTAGGAGCTAATGGCGTTGGCCACATTTGGTTAGCACCAAGAAACTTTGAACAGGATCAGAGATGTCATGTAATATACTAATCTGGAGGCAAATACATGGTTTAATTTAACATTAAAAATGCTCCAATCAAGAAATTCTATGAATATTATTTTTTTCTGTAACCATCTTTCCCCCATCTACATGGCTGTCTTGTGGTAATGGGCTTCTATTGAGCCCATTGTAAACTATTTCCCAGGCGACAGGTGGACTGGTCCAAGAGAGATATGGGACTCAAGCTGGGTCAATCAGATACAAAGAAAAGATTCAGTCTGAGTGTGGCTAGACTTGGAACAATTAAACTTTCATGCCATATTTTATGCCCTGGACACGAAGTTCCCTTTAGAATGAGAAAAATGAAACAGATGTATATGGGGGAGAAACTGTCTTCTTATCTTTTCTGGCTCCTGTTTCCAAGAATTTTCTTGCAGTGATCATTATGGTTATCTCCTCAACATTTATTCTTCCTTTTTTGGTAACCACTTGGTTTTTACTTTGATATCCACAGCTACTGCAAGCATCCCTTGGAAACTGTTTAAGTCCATAGTTAAATGACTGTGGCCTAAGTTTATCAGAATCCTATTCTCTGAGTAAAGGTGCTGGTTCAGAGATGGACAGGAACACCAAGTGGATACAGGAATGACATAGAGGAAGGTAATTGCTGAGGGATTCAAGGAGAGAGGCTTCCTTACTTTTTTTGGAGCAGCTGCTGGAAGAAATCCCCACCAAAGAGGAGGGTGATATATTGGACTCAGTTTATGTGCCATCCTAGATCCATGCACCAGCCTTGCTTATAGGTCATCAAGACCCCAGCAATAGCCTGCTGTCACTGAGACTATGGGCACAGTCACTGTTGCAGCCATTGCTAACACTAGATATGGAGAGGCCACATAGCAGGGCTACCTGACACAGAGAGACTGCTGAGCCTCTGCCCTGGCCCCACTTTGTCCTGTTTCCCAGGAGCTGATGGGTCAATTCTTCTCTCTTCCCACACCCACGCAGCTAGTCCTGAGATACAGTAGCTCGTGCAACCTTTCGGAAGCCTCCCCATTGTACTTGGTCTCACCCCTTTCCTGCTTAATTGCCCCTCTTCCTTCTCTTGCATCCCAAGATCTCATTCCGATTACTAATAAAATGTCGACCCAGCAGTTTTCCTGGGAACCCAGGCTAAGCCCAGGAGGATGTAAGTTCATAGACTGCTGGTAGCTCTCTCGCGGCCATATGAACCAGTGCAAGGATGAAGCCAGTAACATGAGCAGCAGGCAGAGAGCTGAAAGAAATTTGATAACATCACTGGCCAGCCTGGGAGCCCTTCTCTCCCACCTTGGACTTCCAGTTAACCTGAGTCAGGAAGAAGTCCATTATGTCTAGTTTTCTGTAATTGGCAGATGAATCTATGGGAACTGATAACCCTCTCTAGTTTCACCTGTACTTGCAGATTCTGGGAGGGCCCCCCCTTCCAATCATAGCCTTATAATAATTTCTTCTTTTGATCTTTAGTTAACTGGAGTTGATTTCTAGTACCTGCCATCAATTGAACCTTAACTGATATGCCTGCTCCTTTTTGGTACTGATGAAACCTTCTAGAGCTCCTTGCTGGAATTGTGATCTTTTGCACCATTAAAAAAATTTGGTACCAGTTAAAATGTATAGAGTGCCTCTATAGCCATGTGTAAAATGCAGATTATTTCCGTTTTAATTAAAAACAAACATATATAATGTTTCTTAACAATTTTGGAAGCGCTTCCAAATAAAAACCAAACAATGCCCCCAAATAAGAATAGTTTAGGAATTAATCTCCGCCAAGCCAGCTTTCCCCCAGATGATAGATTTGTTAGTTAATCATTCTGAAGCCAGGATTAGAACACAGTCAACAGTTTAATAAACCATTCATTTCCTACAGTGCTGAGTAGTTTCATGGGCTTTTACTCTTATACCATAAACAGGACTATAAATTGTATTAGTAATTGTTTTTGAAAAGGATGTCAAGACTTCCGTTCTAAAATGGCGAATGAAGCATGCACGTTTAACCACTCCCTTGCTTCTTAAGTTCTTATGGAAAAGACCAAATACATATTTCAGAATTTTTTTTTAAAAAAAACCAAACTTTTAATCTGAAAAAGTGCAAAGTGCTATTTACAGGAAAGCAATTAGGAGGAATTTGGCAAAACAGCATAAATAGGAGCAGATAGATGGAAAAACTAACCAGCCCAAGTCTTACCCAGTGCAATTGGAAAAGTCCAATTGTCCCTGTGCAAGAGTCTAGCAGAATCTCAAAACATCCTGGAACAGCAGGAGCTAGGGGCAAGCCTGGGCAGTGGAATATCCGTGCCTGTAATGCAAGGTCTTTGCCAAAGCAGGTTCCCAATGGGGGTCACCCTGGCCCTTAGAGAAGGAGATAGGGGCCCAGCTAACTTCAGGTCACCGCAACAAACACAGGAAAAATAAAAATAATAAAACAGGAAAATAAAGAAAAGAACCACGGGGGTTTGCAGAGATACCAAGAGCCTGGCTTTCTCCCACTGCATACACTTCTGAAGCCATTGTTAGAAACTTGTTAGAAAACACTTTTTCCAATCATTTGCCAGGGGCTGCTGAGCAATTTTGTTCAATCAGGAAACAGTCTGAGCTTTGCTGATTATATGAAAAAGGCAAAACCATCCTAGACCGGAAGGTCTCTGGAACAGGAAGGGCCCTTTTGCCATCCAAAGGTTAAGGTCCGTGGACCTAGGGAAATGATTGAATTTTATTGATTTTCAATTGATGCAACATTGACAATGGCATCAAGTGGTGAAATTATACCCCTCAGCTCAGAGAATCTTGTGTCTCATTCCAGACTCATTGTTGAAGTTGACAAGTAAATGGGTTTCTGGTAAACATTTATTTCATTTTCAATCTGGACATTAAATTGATGTGGCGCAATCATGTGAGGGTAATTGTAGGAGTCTGAAGGACCTTAAGTCTTGCAAAAGCCTAAATGTTTTAGAAAGCAGGCTGTTTCTTTTACTTTTGAATTGGCAGTAGATTGCTCAAGAGGAAAATGCATACCAAAGAATTGGATTCAATTCAATTCAAGAAATATGTATGTACGTTTTCTGTGAGGCAAAGTACAGAGCTTAAGGTCGAACTGATGGCATTTTCCTTCTCATTATCTCTCCATCGTCTCATTTAAATACCTTTTCATTAATTCGGTAAATTCCACAAGAGAGTTCTCTTGCTCCCAGGGGGCTAGCCTTTCCGCACTTCAGTTGCAAACAGCTCTTCACGACAGATGATTAAGTTTTATTTCCCCCTTGCTGAAGGATAGAGGTAAGGAGGGAAGCAATGATTCCTCTAAGATCTCTCAGCATCCCACATGGTCTTCCTTCTTCAAATTCATGAACTGCCCTTTCCCCATTCATTTCTCATCAAGAATGTTCTACAGCGAAACTCAAATCAAAATGTACCTTACAAAGAAGGGTGAGCCTTAAACCTCTGAGGCTCAGTGTCTTTTTCTGTAGAATGGGATTAATAATTCATGCCCAGGGGGATTATGTGAATAATTAATAAGATAATTAATAGGAACACACGTTTTAAAGCCACAGCACCATAGGGGATGTAGGGGCAGAGTGAAATAGTGATGGAGAGAGCTCAGGCCAGGAACCCGGCAGCCCATGGCACTGTGTGACGCCCGGTGAATTATTTAACCTCTACGATGCTCAGCTTACCTATCTGTACATGGGGCTCTGAGTGCCCACTTCAGAGAGTTTTTGTGAGAATCGATGAGTTACTGGACGTCAAGTTCTTAATGAATAGAGGCTAATATAAAAATAAAGGACACTGTTATTATCACTTCAGCATTATCTCGTCATTTACAAGAGATTTCCCTAGGTCTCCGTGAAGTGATAACTTTTAATATATATTCGATGGCTTACTTGGGGGTGTGTGTGGATGTGCAAGAACACAGATCCAGACACAGAATGAAGTCTGTGCATTCGGTTGGGGTCTACATTTTACATGGAAGTAAGGGGAGAGTTCTTGGGTGGATTTCACATTATTAAGGAAAAGGCATTTAAACCGGAGGATGGGAGTGATTAAATAAGTATACAGTTCAACTCTGGACTAGGGAGAGGGGCATGTCATTTACAGCCTTATTTTAAGACTTTTTCCGTCCTGAGCTCCTACTGGCCCCAGGTCCTTAGCCTGTATCTTGAAAATATTGTTGTCTACCATCACCTCCTAAACTGGTTCAAGAGACACTATTATCATCCTAGAGGAACTGGGAAAAGTTCTTACCCTTCCAAAGAGGGGTCTGCATTGGTGGGATGTGGGGCACAAGGACAGTCCGAGGAGGGGTTTTGCACACGACAGACGGGTGGTAGGATAGGAAGAGCCGCCAGATGCTCAGGGCCAGATTAAGACTGTTGGAGGCCCTAAGCACAGATGAGATTTTGGTACCCATCACACTGATATAAAATATTCATGCTAATCATCACATAAATAATTCATACTAAACATTATATAAAACCATAAACTAGAAACACAGTGTCCACGTGAAGGCTGAAACAGAAATAAATTCGTTCCACATTTCGTGATTTCAAAATTCTAGGTAAGTTTACCCAAACTGAGGAACACAGTCTCTCTCTCTCTCTCTCTCTCTCTCTCTCTCTCTGCTCTCTCTCTCTGGCCAGGCTTTCTGTTTCCCTGAGCACATCCCGAGTCTCCCTGTTGGGCATCCGAACCCTGCCATCTCCACATCCTTTAGCCATGATAACCAGCCAGTTTATCTCCCCAACTGAGGATGCTCCTTGGGAACTGTTGGTGGCTGTGCCGCCAGAGCCATCCGATCTCCTTCCAGCTGTCTGTACCCTTCATGGGGCTCCACTTCACAGATGAAGGCAACTAACATCTCCCTCTTCAGTGTCCTGTCTGGAACGTGTTCTGTGTTGGGAAAATCAACAGCAGAGTGGGTTCCTGGGAATCGCCTTCCTGCCTCTTTGGGAACTGAGCTGGAGGCCCCTTTCCACTGCGTGAGATTCAGCCCCTGCGCTCCCGGTTCTCCAACAGGGATGGCAGACGGAACCGTATGGTGGCAGAGAGCAGGGGCCTTGGAGGCACCAACACCTGGGCTTGCATCCAGCTCCAGGCACACGCCAGCCGGGGGAAGCCTGCCTCACTTTGCTGCCCGTTTCCCCACCCCCGTGCGAATGAATAGGAGAAGAGTATTTGTAAAGAGCAACTGCAGTGATATCGGTGGGCACCACCCTGGCCCACACAAAACACTCAGTAAATGGTAGCATTTACTGCATAACAAGGCCAGGTCCTGTGATTTTCAGACAGTGTCCATTCAACCTCTGCCCCTTCCCCTGTGATTCTCATGCACCTCGTGGTGGATCCCCCGGAGAAGCCAAGACTGGAGAACGACTTTCACTGGCAGAAATAGTCCCCATCGGGGGGCGGGGGCAGAGGGGGACGGGGTGGCTCCGTCAGTCAAGCGTCTGATTTTGGTTCAGGTCATGACCTCACGGCTCCTGAGTTTGAGCCCCACTGACAGCTCAGAGCCTGGAAACTGCCTCAGATTCTGTGTCTCCCTCGCTCTCTGCCCCTCCCCTACTCGTGCTCACTCTTGCGCTCTCTCAAAAATAAATAAAAACATTAAAAAATAATAATAAAAAAAAGAAGCAGTGCCCAACGTTTCATTCACCCACCCTTTCTTTATCCAATTTGTCACCAAGTCAGGGCTAGATCAGAAGACACGCCTCGTCTCTAGATGAGGAGGAAATACAGCCTCGCTCTTCCCCAAGCTCTTAGAGGCCACCTAAGCTTTCCAAGGCCTGGAGGTTGAAGAAAGGCGACGGACCTCCAGACTTTCAAGTAGGATTTTCAAAGTAAATCCATTTTATAGAAAGAATTGCCTGATGGGTGAGAAAGGCTAATTAGACTGAGAGTGGAAATGGTGCCTCTGGCAGTTTTGGGCCTGTGACCTTTGTTAAACAGGTCCCTAAACAAACACACACACAAACAAACGAGGTACAAACTCAGGTAATACCCATCAGCATTTAGATTTTTCCTCAATTGTAAAGTGTCAATTTCACAGTTAAGCAGCTGTTTTAAAAATATGTATAAATTGGGGCGCCTGGGTGGCTTAGTCGGTTGAGCATTTGACTTCAGCTCAGGTCATGATCTCACAGTTCGTGGGTTCGAGCCCCGCATCAGGCTCTGTGCTGACAGCTCAGAGCCTGGAGCCTGCTTCAGATTCTGTGTCTTCCTCTCTCTCTGCCCCTGCCCTGCTCATGCTCTGTCTCTTTCTCTCTTCCAAAAATAAATAAAAACATTTAAAAAAATTTTTTAAATATGCATAAATGAAATCTAGAGCATTTTGCATCCCACCTAGGGACTAGACTGGTTCTCACTTGTTTCCTTGAAGTCAGAGATAGTACAATTTCACTGACCCCAGTGGGGGGCTGCTTCAGCAGCTTGTGACCTGTGCAGTCCCACAGAGCCCGGAGCTTCGAGCGGCCTCGCACCTGGTTTAACGTTCTGCTGTCTGAACATTAAATTCTTCATAATTATTGCTACATTCTAGATAATTTTCAAGCAAGAAACCTTTCATTTTCATTTTGCACTGGGCTTCACAAATTATGTAGCTGGTCCTGGCCCCAGTGCCTAGCCCTTTACCTAGATAATAGATGCTTATTCACTACTAGGAGAAAATGAATTATCAATAATGTAATCCACTCTCTAACTCTTCATTAGCAGTATGTTCAAACCACGGTCCACAAAGCATTTGAAACCTTCTTTTGTCAGATTACCTGCACAAAGGCAATTATTAAGCCTAAAAGTTATAGCTGAGACTTCAAAACTGAACTTGATACATGAAATCCCAGCTACCAGCAGATTTCCTCCCAAACAGGAACAATTTACAAGTTCTCCATTTGCCTGCTAGTGATAGCTTCCACTTTTGAAAGTCTCAAAGGAATAACAGGTCAAAGTGTTGGGTACAGACTCTTCCAAGGCAGCGTGCTGCAGTTATCAAGGTGATGCCATTAAATCTTGAGGAGCAAATATTCAGATCTCATTCAAAATAGGTTCTCAGGGGGAACTGCCCTTTACACAATTGATTTTTCTAAAGTGAATTACCTCTCAGTGTATGTTAAATAAAACATTCTTGTTTGGAAACAAGGTGGTGCTGAACGGGGTGATTGTAATGTCTTACAACTAAGGGTGATCAAAAACTATATATAACATGAAAGGCACAGCATAGGGAGTAGTGCAACAGCATTGCAAGGTGACAGATGGTAGCTGCCCTTGGGTTGATCACAGCATAACCTATAAACTTGTCGAATCATTATGTTGTACACCGGAAACCAACGTGATGTTGAAAGTCAACTGTAAGTCAACAAATAAAATTAATTAACCAACGAACTAAAAACATAATACAAATAACACCTTTTCCATTAAAGAAAAAAATGTGTGACACTCCTTCTCTGCATCTCTTCTTGTATCTACCTGTGGACTTGATCATTGACAGGTGCCAGCATCCTCTCTCAGACCAGGCAGTCACTGAAAGGTTTCAGAGCACAGGCAATAGCATAGGAATCGACTGCGACATAAATACAACCAGCCACAGCGAAGGCCAAAGAGGAAAGGAAGGGAGAGCAGTAAGACTCTGGATTTTAATAGCTAATTCAGGAATCATGTCGGATCACAACGTGGCCTGTGCTCACGAGACCAACATGAAGGATTGCAGCCAGGGGAATATTGGATCGTGCTGTGCCGGAAGTATAGAGTATGTCGCTCCTGAAAGAGTCTTTTTCCAGATGGATTTAACTTGGAGGCTGTTCCCAGCCTCCCAGCCAAAAGCCGAAGCACAGGATGTAGTTCCCTCAGCTAGAACATGAACACAAGTAAGTGGCAGGGGGTGGGGGGGGGGGTAGTAAAGGAAATACCATACAGGGGCAAAAACTACATTGTATGGAACCTGAACTGTGGATAGAAAGACAAATGTCTCTGAAATTGGTGTCAAAGCCTGAGAGAAAGGAAATGTCACGTGGCCAGAAAGGATAAAGATAGGTAAGCAGAGGATGCAGACCAGGCAAGGTATGAGATAGCTTTACAGCCACAGTTTGCTTGCTGCGGGCTCTCACCAACCACGAGGTGAAGTGAGGGTTAACGAAGCACATATTTCATTTGTAGTTTGTTGGGGATCCTTCGGGTGACAAGTGAATAAATTGCATGTGGTTCTCAGTCCACCACAGCAGACGACCTAAAATTTAGTAATAAACGTTTGTGTCCCAAAGTTGCTTGGCCACCTCTTACCACAGGGACATAGAGCGTGGCCAACTTCTACCCCCTGGGCTCCCCCCGGACTCCCCCTGTTCCCATGTAGTGGATCCCCCCACACCAGTTCCACTGCCCTCTCCTGTTTTAATCTCAGCCCCTTCCTACTGCTTACTCAGGAGCTCCCAAAGGCCCACTCCCAAATTCCTTTGCCTTTTCTTGGTCTAAATGTCTTCTATCTAGGTTATGTCCAGGGGGGAGGCCGTAACTTTCAAAGTGAAGCAGGCCCCTTCAGGTGTCTTCCTAAACTAATAGTGAAGTCTTACTCCAAAAGGAATATGACCTTTCCCTTGAACTGGCCATTCAACTCTTGGTGGCTTTTTAAAAAGAATTTCTTGGGGCGCCTGGGTGGCTCAGTTGGTTAAGCCTCCGACTTCAGCTCAGGTCACGATCTCACGGTCTGTGAGTTCGAGCCCCGCGTCGGGCTCTGGGCTGATGGCTCAGAGCCTGGAGCCTGCTTCTGATTCTGTGTCTCCCTCTCTCTCTGCCCCTCCCCCGTTCATGCTCTGTCTGTCTCTGTCTCAAAAATAAATAAACGTTGAAAAAAAATTTTTTTTAAAAAGAGTTTCTTGGGGCACCTGGGTGGTTTAGTCAGTTAAGCCTCGGACTCTTTAATTTCAGCCCAGGTCATGATCTCACAGTTCATGGGATCAAGCCCCACATCTGGCTCTGTGCTGACAGTGGGAGGCCTGCTTGGGGTTCTGTCTCCCTCTCTCTCTGCCCTTCCCCTGCTCATGTTCTCTCTCACTCAAAATAAATAAATAAAACTTAAAAATTAATACATAAAAAGAATTTTTCCCCTACTTTACAAATTGCTATGTCACTAAATATTCCTCTAAAATAGTTTTAAGTGGTGGCATATAATTCAGTCCCATCGATGTGACACTTTTAATATACAATGCTCTGTTATGGGATGTTTTATTTTGTGTAAGTTCGTTAATATTGGGCTAAAAAAGAGATTTCTCTCTGTTTATGCGTGTATGATTGTTTCATTATTATAACTACATTGAAGTAGAATCATAATATAAAAATTATAAATTTAAAGCATATAATTCTGAAGGTTCCTATCCGTATTTTAAATAACTCGCCGAAAGCTTCACAAATGCATAAAAGGCCTGTGTTCCTGAAACCTTAGCCCCTTAGTGCCTAAGTATTAAAAAAAAATGTTTAGAGTATTAGAATTATTAAAGATTTTCATAAAAATAATTAAATTACCAGATAGTTAATGGTCATAAACAGCCTATCTCTTGCTTGAGGTTTAAAGAAATACGAAAAATTAAAACTTGACAGAAGGAGTTTCCTAAGGCTCTCATGAATAAATCATTTCAAGTTCATTCCTTGCTGTTGATATCTGTGGCTGACATCAGCCTCAAGGTAACTGTGATTTGACATATTTTATACAGTGGGGTCTAATGGGTCCAAAACTTCTAAAAATGAAAGCATTACAAGGGTTTTGTTATCAAAAAAGCTTCATTTGAGCTAGTAGTCTCATCCATTTACATTAAGGCAATATTATTTGGAAGGACTATGAATCAACCCTGCAAATATATACAGGCATATACTGTATCTATTTATTTTTGATTTCTTTAATGTTTATTTTTGAGAGAGAGACAGAGAGTGAATGGAGGAGGGGCAGAGAGAGAGGGAGACACAGAATTGGAAGCAGGCTCTAGGCTCTGAGCTGTAAGCACAGAGTCCGATGCAGGGCTCGAACCCACAAACCACGAGATCACGACCTGATCCAAAGTCAGACACTTAACTGACTGAACCACCCAGGAGCCCCTGTCTTTAAAAATATACTTTGGCAACTACCACACAATAACCAAATTTGCCTTAGTGAGGCTGGTCAAATCATGCTTATAAGATGTTTTTAACTTCACAGTAATTACGTGAGTATTTTCTTTTAAAGATATTAATTGTTACACACAGGAGACTTTGACTTCCAGCAATTATAAAGTAACATGTGTCAGACTAATCTGACACTTAAGCTTGATCTTTCTGAGCAAATCTCCAGTAGCCAATAAAGAACATTTGTTAAGACTGACTACTTGTTAGTCCATAATGCAAGTCTCAACAAATTTGAAAGGACTGAAAAGACTATAGATTATATTCTTTGACCTTAGAGGAATTCAGCTAGAAGTCAGTCATAAAAAAATCACTAATAAAGTCTCCAACTTGAATATTAAACAATAAACTTCTAAATATTTCATGGATCTAAATAAGAAATCACCAAGGAAATTAGAAAATGTTTTGAATGAAGTGAGAATGGAAACATACTTCATATTAACACTCTTGTGTCAGGTTAGAGCCTGTTTCAGCTAGCTTTTGCTGTGTAACAAATCATTCCAAAACTTAGTAGCTTGCAGGGAAGCATTTTATTTATATCAAGATTCTATGGGTTGGCTGGGTAATTCTTCTGTTCTGGCTCAACTGATGTTGTTGGACTGCCTTGTATCTATTATCAGACAGAGGTTGGGGAGTATGGAAGATCTAGAATAGCCTTACATTATTTGGAAGTTGGTAGGCTTTCAGCTAGGATGCCTTAGTTCTTTCCTGTGCGGCCTTTTACCCTCCAGCAAACTAGCTTGCTCTCATTCACATGGTGTTCTCAAGTTTCCAAGCACAACAAGTGAGGACAAGCTCCAATGCTCAAAAGCTTTCCAAGCTTATGTTTGTTTTATATTTGCTAACATCTCTTGACTAAAGCAAGTCACATGGCCAAACCTAGACTCAAGGGTGGAGATACCTCTTGATGGAAAAAACTCTAAATTATATTACAATAGGTCATGCTGACAGAGATAGGAAAAAATTGTGGTCATTTTTGCAATCTATTACATAGCCTACGCAGTGCTCAGAAAAAAAATGTATCTTTAAATACATTAGCAAAGAAGAATGATTTGAGTTTTTATCTCAAGAAGCTGGAAAAGGAACAGCAAATTAAACCCAAAGAACATAGAAAGAAGGCAATAAAAAGTAAAAATCAATGGTACAGAAAACAAACATAACAGACCTGAAGTTTTTTCTTTAAAAATATTGAAAAAATTGGGGCACCTGGGTGGCTCGGTTGGTTAAGCGCCCGACTTCAGCTCAGGTCATGATCTCGTGGTTCTTGTGTTGGAGCCCTGCATTGGCTCTGTGCTGACAGCTGGGGGCCTGGAGCCTGTTTGGGATGCTGTGTCTCCCTCCCTCTCTGCCCCTCCCCCACTCATGCTCTCTCTCTGTCTCTCAAACACAAATGTTAAAAAAAATTTTTATGAATATTGAAAAAATTGATTGACTTTGTTTAGCAAGAAAAAAGAAAACACATACATCAATAAAAAGAGTAAAATAGGGAACAGCACTACAGACTATACATATGGTACAAAGAGGAGAGTATTTAGGAAGAGGTGTTTGCTGATTCATGTGAAAATTTAGATAAATGGTAAAATTCACGGAAAAAATATAACATTTAAAAGGACACCAGAGGGGCGCCTGGGTGGCGCAGTCGGTTGAGCGTCCCACTTCAGCCAGGTCACGATCTCGCGGTCCGTGAGTTCGAGCCCCGCGTGGGGCTCTGGGCTGATGGCTCAGAGCCTGGAGCCTGTTTCCGATTCTGTGTCTCCCTCTCTCTCTGCCCCTCCCCCGTTCATGCTCTGTCTCTCTCTGTCCCAAAAATAAATAAACGTTGAAAAAAAAAATTTAAAAAAAAAATAAAAAAAAAATAAAAGGACACCAGAAGAAATAGAAAATCCTTTATTAAAGAAAAGGTCTTTGTATCAAAATACTTTTCCACAGAGAAAACTCTAGACCCACATGGCTTCAACAGTGAATTCTTCCACATATCTAAGGAATAATACCAATCGTACGTAAACATTTCCAAAGAACAGAAAAACAGTTGACACTCCCCAACTAGTTTAATGAGACCACCAAACGCTCATTCCAAAAACTCAGGAGAACAAGACAAGGAAAAACCAACGCATTTTTCTAAGTTTGAACAACTTAGAAAATCAGTCAATGAAATTAACCACGTTAATGGGATAAAGGAGAAAAATCATAATTATTTTGCTAGATGTAAAACAGAATTTGACAAGATTTAATCTCATTATTAATTTTTTTTTTCTGGGCAAGAATAGAAAGACTTCCTCAACTTCATAAAGTATACATTTTTACAAATCTACATGAAACTTCTGGGGTGCCTGCCTGGCTCAGTTGGTGGAATGTGACACTCTAGATCTCAGGGTTGTGAGTTCAAGCCCCATGTTGGGTATAGAGGTTACTTAAAAAATAAAATCTTTTAAAAAAAACCTACATGAAATTTCATACTTAATAGTAAAATTAGTTTTTAAAAAAGTAATCCTGGGGCACCTGGGTGGCTCAGTTGGTTAAGCATCTGACTTTGGCTCAGGTCATGATCCCACGGTTCATGTGCTCAAGCCCCGCATCGGGCTTTCTGCTGACAGCTCGGAGCCTGGAGCCTGCTTCAGATTCTGTGTCTCCCTCTCTCTCTGCACCTCCCCCACTCAGCTCTCTCTCTCTCTCTGTCTCTCTCTGTCTCAAAATAAATAAACATTTAAAAAAAAGTAATCCTGAGATTAGGGATGAGGCCAAGATGACCATTTTTAGTATGTATATGCAAACCTTAAGGTTTCAGACAGTGAAATAATTTAAAGATAAAAAAAAAAGATCTATGTAAAGATTGGAAAGGAAGAAGTAAAACTGTCATTTTTCACAATGACATAATTGTGCGTGTAGAAAAATCAAGGTTTAAAATATTAGAGTAAGTGAATTTAGCAAGGTCCCTGGATACAAGATCAACATAAAAAAGCTCAATTATATGTCTATACCTTAGCAAGATGCAAGTTGAAAATAAAATTCTTAAATTATATAACTAAAAATAGAATTAAAAACTTTTAAGTATCTAGGAACAAATCAAATTTTAGAAAACTGTAAAACATCACCAGAGAAAAATACAAAACATGAATGAAAGAAATAAAGGAAGATCTAAGGAAATGAAAAGATAGGTCAGTTTGGGATTAGACTACTGAATACAGTAAAACTGCCAATTTCCCCTAAATTAACCTTCAGATACAATAAAATCCTAACCAAAATCCCAGAACTTCTTTGCGGAAACTGACACATAGATTCTAAAATGTAAAAGGGAAACATTAAGGCCCAAGAGCAGCAAAAGACAAATGTGAAAAATATCAAGTTAGAGGATCCGAACTACTAAATATCAAGGTCTTACAAAGCGACAGTTCTTTAAAGAATATAAAAACAAAAATGGTGTGTATTGAGGCAAGAATAGAAAAACAGATGAAGGAAGAGAGTCCAGAAATAAACGTATACATACTTGACATCTGTTTTTATAGTAAAGTTGCCATGTTACTATAGTAGAAGGAAGGAGGGTTTTTTTCAATGAATGATACCCTGTCAATTTCATATCCATACAGAAAGACACGAACCTTGACCTCCACCACATGCCATGCACAAAAATCAATTCTAGATGCATTTTAGATCGAAAAGAAAAATAATAAAGCTTTTAGCAGGTAACATGAGAGAATCTTCATGAACTTGGCAGAAGAAAACTGAACCACCCCTGCTTAAATAAATACCTGGCTCGGATGCGTATGTGAGCTCTGCTGTGTAGAGTCATCTCCATTTTTCTAGCTCGATCTCCTTATGCTCTTTTCTCAACTTTTTATTTATCCAATTTTCTCTTCTTTCTCACGTAGTTCAGTGCTCACACTGTCAAGTGTTCTCAGCTTTGGTCGCGTGTGTTGGTTATGCCAGTTTTATCATGGCAGGGCTTATCATTTGGTGCTCCAATCTCCAGTAGTGTCCAAGTGAATAGGCCCTAAGTAACTGAGCACTTCAGGTGGTCCCAAATGGCTCTGAACCTCTGCTCTGCTCTCTGCCCTCTCCATGACACTGTGTTTCAGTCCCTCTATTCATCTAAATGTTCAGAAGTCTGACCTTAGCGTCACCTAAAGGCAAGGTACCATACCAGGCATAATTCAGGCCGCAAAGTCACGTGATCTCATCTTACTCTCTGAAAGAGTTTATAATCTCATAACTGAGATATGTGACAACAGAGTTATTTTATATTTCAGGGAAGTATGGGCTGAGTGTCATGGAAATGGGCATGATAGAAGGGATTCTTTCCGTCTAGGCTAATCAGGAAGGGCATTTGGACTAAGTGACATCCAAGATAGGTCTTGAAGATTATAATTAGGGCATTCCGGGCACAGCGAAAACCTCATGAGCATTGTTTGAACTGATGAGCTCTGTTTCCTGCATAAATGTATGAACAGATTTTTTCTGGAGTAGACTTTGTATAACCAGGGAAGAGAGCTTGCTGGGGCCATCAACCAGGTTCTCCTGGAAGAACAGAATAGATGGAGTGGTTGCTTCTGTGTGGATCCTACAGCTTTTAAATCTGAGCTGTCAAAGGATTATGTTCGCAGAAGCTCTTATCTTTCGTATACGTAAGATGTCTTTTTTACGCTTGTCCCTTCCAGCTCAGGGAAAGAAGGTAGTGCAACACGCATGTTTGGGTGCTATTTATTAAATCTTCTACTGCCTTTGTGAAATTAAAGAAAGAAGTTGTGCTGTTTTTATAAGAGTTGAAAGAAAAAGTTGAACAGTAATCGTCCAGATGAGGTTTAAGATTCATGTTGGAGATTAGTGGGAGTTTAGGAACAGAGGAGAGGGCCCTGATTCCTTACTGTTGGTGTAACAAAGTGCCTCGGATACAAACTCAAATGCCCATAGGGAGCACTGCGCTAAAAGAAGCCGGTGGGTGGGCTGGAATGTAAAAATAGCAACAGTACCAATGAGATGAGAAGTGGCAATCAACACCTGGGTTGTAATAAGACAAGTTCTTGGGCCCAACCCCCACTTACCGAATCACAAACGCTGGGGTGGGGCCCAGCAATCTCCAGATGGTTCTGATGGATAGTAACATCTGAACGGCACTGCCATCAGGCAGAGTCAGAGGCAAATTGATGAGCTCCCACTCCATGTGAAGGACAGACTTCTTTCAGCTGTATTTGACTTTGCCTTATAGGACATGGAACCTAGGTTTCTAGGCCTTACAATTTTGTAAGGAGAAGTCATACATCTGAATTTTTATGTGACATCTCCTTTTAAAGCATTGGCCCTAAGTAAACAAGCAACCAAAAAGCTGTGGTAACCTAATATAACCATGGTCAACATTTTACCATGAGCTACTAGTTTGCAATCTGTAGTAAAAGGAAAAAGCATAAATTTATTTTTTTAATTTATTTTTGAGAGAGAGAAAAAGTATGAGTGGGGGAGGGGCTGAGAGAGGGGGAGAGAGAGAACCCCCAGCAGTCTCTACACTGTTGGCAGAGAGCCTGATGTGGGGCTCGAACCCACAAACCATGAGATTATGACCTGAGCAGAAGTTGGATGTTTAACTGACTGAGGCATCCAGGTGCCCCAACAGTACCTGTTTCATAGGGTCCTTATGAAGGTGGAGTGAGGTAATGTGTACAAAGAACTTATTAGCAGGTGCTCAATAAATGATATCATTATAATTCTTCTGGTCAAGCACGGGACTCGCTGGGACTGCTGGCAAAAGGAAAGCACTAAACGAGGGAGTAGGGAATTTGTTGGCTTGTTTGGGCCAAGTACTCCTATGCAGTATCCAGAGCATGCGGCAGTCTCATCCAAGGACCTCGCTGGGCTAATCGTAGGAAGGGGGTAGTTGGATGGGTTTGACCCAGTAGTAGAAGATTCCCATAATCCACCACAAAATTCTGGACAATCTGCTCACCTACGGCCAGAAGCCAGTCTGGTTGGGAGGAGGAAACCTGGCAAGTCTTAAATTCCTGGGAGCCGAAATAAGCAGGCTATGTTCAAAACAAGCTGTTGAGAACAGCCAGGTAACCTGTGACAGAGGCTCAGAACCATCCAGAAGCCAGTATGTCTGAGGGTGTGGGGAAAGGGGAAGTAGAAAAAAAGATAAAAAAGTGTTGCGACCTGGAGGCTAAGTTGGCATCCAGGGCCTATGCGAGGTGGACCAGATACCAGGTTTGTGGGCAGCCACGATTAACTCTAGGCCCCATATCTGGAGGGGCTGAGGCAGCTGATACATTTCCTGTCTTAATCTAGACCAGCTCAGCTCCTGGGCATGAATGAGCCTGTATGTGGTAGGCAGTGGAGACTCTTGTGAGTGGCTGGGAAAGCTTGGCAGATGGCGTGGGCAACGGGATATCATTTTTTTAGGAAGATGCCACAATGCTAATTAAAAGAGTTAACTTTGGGTCAGAGTGTAGGATGCACTGGATGAGGAGTCGGGGAGAAAAGGCTGGTCTTGGCCCCAGATGACAGAATCTCACCACTTGGGCCATAGATCCTCTCAGCTATACTCACAACAGAGAACTTTAACTGATTAAAATACTGTATTCTCCTCTGCTGATCCCAGACAAAGCATCAACATGTCTCAAAACTCTGCTCCAATTCCAATAGATGGAAGCTGGCATATAAAGTCCTGGGGGCCAGCAGGTACTGGGTGATGATAGTTAGTGCCTACATTTTTGACTAGGGCGGGGGCAAGCATGAAGACAGCCAGGTCAAAGGTCACAGTAAATGTTCAAATCTTAAGAGTGGGAGAAGATTTGGTGCTATTAAGAAAAGCAGTCTCTGGGGTCCCTGGGTGGCTCAGTCAGTTAAGCATCCGACTTCAGCTCAGGTCATGATCTCACAGTTTGTGAGTTTGAGCCCCGTGTCGGGCTCTGTGTTGACACCTTAGAAACTGGAGCCTGCTTTGGATTCTGTGTCTCCCTCTCTGTCTACCCCTTCTCTGCTTGTACTCTGTCTCCCTTTTTCAAAAATAAGTAAAACATTAAAAAAAAAAATTTAAAAATGTAAATTTAAATTTAAATTTAAAAATGTAAAATTTAAAAAATTTTTTTGTTTTTTTTGAAACAAACAGAAAACATAGAAGCAACCACCCCTCAAAGAATTCAGAAAAGCGAGCAGGTTGATGGACGAAAGATGATGAAGTCACCTTTGGAGATCCTGGCAGAACAAGGAGGAGGGGGTGTCCATCAAGACTTTTGACAGGTCAGATGCTTCTCCAGCAGTCACCGCTTTTAAATGTGGTATCCCTGTGTGCGATGCTTTGGGACAATGCAGACAATGAGTTGGCTACTGGGTCCCTGAGAAGTTCAGGAGATAATGAGGTGTAGGGACACCCACACATGACTAATAAGGACATGTATAACGCAAACAAGTCAAACAGAAACCACACACGCTTATTTTGGGAGGAGGTGACAGACGGATGAAATGAGGCAAGTCAGGTCGCTGAAGATGGAGCTCAAAGAAGTTCTGAGCAGGAGCACAACGCTGGGGCCAGAATACGCTCACAGTTGTTCCATCCGCATGGGGAGTTGACCAAAAAGGACATCCTCGTGGCCTGAGAACACAAAAACGATCGCTGATGTCATCGTCTTACAGCACCGATTCGTGAAGCGTCAACAGTATTCTTCGCATCGTGCCACTTGTCGAAAATCTTGTCCTTTCAGAGGAACCCACAGACGCATCAGTGAGCGAGAGGTGGCTAATACAGCACAGGAAGCGCTCAGAGGCCAGTATGCACAGAACGATACAGGCACCCGCAGCAGAGTCTAGCTTACCGCGAGAGGGGGAGCATGGTAGGGGCCCTCGTAGGGATGAAGGTAGAGCTGCAATGAGAGCAAACTCAAAGGACCCATTCATTTATCCATTACTGTCCGATCCCATGCAGAGTTTCCCAGGCCTCCGAGGTATCGCCCAGCAGGGGCAGAGAAGCGTGTAGGTGTGGAGAACCACTCAGGGTGGGCTCTTTAATGCAGTTCCTCAAGCTGGATCCTGGCAACAGGCCAGAGAGTTTTGGATCACCTTTTATTTATTTAGACATTCATTCATTCATTTTTTTTTTTTCCAGGGAAGCATAACAGAGCATTTATAGCTTAAACTATTGTAATTCTTATATGCTGGCTGGTTTCCAGAATAAGCTGACTGAATAAACTCACCACCTTTCAGGGGAGTCACTCCAAGGAATCTTTACGTACCGATGTCCGCAAAAGTCTTCTGTACCAGGAAAATTTAAGGGAAGTGCATCTCAGAAAGTTGTTAATACTGCGGGTTTTTTGCTCGTTGCTGGGTATCACTGTTGAGTCTCTCATTTTCTTTAAACTACATTTTGTCTTCTGTTTGGTAATTTTTATTTTTAAATGCGGTAAAAAAACACCTAACACAAGGTTTCCTGCCTCAGCCATTTTTAAGTGCAGCGTTCGGTAGTGTTAAATACATTCCCATTATTGGGCAACTGGTCTCCAGAACTTTTTTTTTTTTTTTTAATTTTTTTTTCAACATTTTTTATTTATTTTTGGGACAGAGAGAGACAGAGCATGAACGGGGGAAGGGCAGAGAGAGAGAGGGCGACACAGAATCGGAAACAGGCTCCAGGCTCCGAGCTGTCAGCCCAGAGCTTGACGCGGGGCTCGAACTCACGGACCGCGAGATCGTGACCTGGCTGAAGTCGGACGCTTAACCGACTGCGCCACCCAGGCGCCCCCAGAACTTTTTCATCTTGCAGAATTGAAACTGTAATACCCATTCAACAACAACTCCCCATCTCCTCCTCCCCTGGTCCCTAGTAACCATCATTCTCCTTTCTGTTTCTATGAGTCTGACAACTTCAGATCTCACATAAGTGGAAGCATACAGTATTTATCTTTTTGTGTCCGGCTTATTTCCCTTAGCCTAACATTTGCAAGGTTCATCCCTGTTGTAGCAGGTGTCAAAATATCCTTCCTCTTTAAGGCTGAATGATATTCCACTGCATGTCCATACCACATTTTGCTTATCCATTCATCCATGACTGGATATTTGGGTTATTCTACCCCTTAGCCCTTATAAATAATGCTGCTATGAACACGATGGTGCAAACATCTCTTCAAGATCCTGCCTTCAGTTTTTTGGCTCGATTCCCAGAAATGGGACTGCTGGGTCATATGGTAGTTCCATTTTTGATTTTCTGACGAACTGCCACACTGTGTTCCTTAGCAGCTGAACCATCTTACATTTAGTATCAGTCAGGGCTGGGTGTACCACTCCCCCGGCCCCCCACTCCCCCAGAGCTCCTGGACCACCGACCTAACTCCTGACAAGGTGAAGGCCTCATCCCCTGGCAGTCCTTTGTGGAGCAGGAGGCTGTTGTCCTCACAGGGACAGAGAAAAGGCTAGGATACCTTCAATAGGGGTATAGCAATCCTGCCATAGAACTGAATCATAGTATGAGGCCCAAGCATAGGATGGATTCACCCACTCAGCACCATCTCACCTGCCAAATTCCCAAGTGATCTCTGCTTCTTCCAGAGAATAGTCCGTCCGTGTGTCTGAGAACCCTGCAACATTTGAAAGCCCACTCCAGATGACATGATAACCTTAGCATTTGATGACACCAAGATTTTCAGGAGTATACTATTAAATTATTTTCCCCCGCTCCCTGGATTTCCAATATTGATCCCTACCTATCTCTGCCTCTATTGCCATAGTTTTTGTAATGCCATCATTGTCCCTAGAGAGAGGTTCCCTTTTCCCTTAGATATACTCATCTAGAAGACTGGGAATTCTCCTCTTAAAAAGAACAGTGAGTTTTGCCATCAGGAGAATTAGACAGACCTACCCCTGGGGTGGGGAGGTGAGAGAATGAGAACCTTAGAGATATATAAAATACTAATCTTTCTATGACAAAAGGTTGTATCCTCTAGATTAATGAGAATTTCATAATGACTAACGTTCTTGAGAATGGACAGAACAAGAAGTCAAATGCAAATACTCAGAGCTGACAACTCCATGCACAATACAAGAAGCTTCAGAGCACTGGTCAAGGTTTGGGACACTTGGAAAACTACACATCTGCCCATATAATCCGATAAAAGCAAAAAGGAGGTGATCCTGACACTCTATTACACCACCAGAGAATTTTGTGCCTGGCCTGCTCAAAGATGTCCTTCTTCCCACTTTGGTTCACCTTCGAAACAAGTGAGACCTAACAGTTCCCCAGAGACCCAGTTCTTCACTTAGGGCCCCAGAGACCAGATAAGAAATCGGCCTATCTGCACAATGTTTGAGAACCCACAGCAGCAAAGATCAAGAAGGCAAACTGTTCCATTTTCCCTGACCCCAGGGGCTATGTAAACTATAACCTACAGTGACTAAGATTCCTTTGAGAATGTGGCCTTCTACTCGGGGATGGTAGATGCCCTACCATAGGTGTGAGGTAGGTGCCCTACCATATATCCTAGTCCCACTTCAGTTTTGGGTGCCCCAGTGCCTGTGACAGAGTGAGCATCTTCCTACGCAACGTGTGCTTTTCACATATATTTTCGCATATGTTTTTCATTTAACCTGGCTCCTGAAATGCACCAAGGAAAGGGTCTTTCTTCTATTGCAGTATTGGGTGAAAAGTTGTTTGTGCTACATTTTTCAAGAAACCACACATCAGTCTTCAGCAGGGGATGATAGTCTAACTTTCATGTGACTTTTCTAGGCTTATCGGACTTTAGAACCGATGCCCAACGTTTCATGCAATTCTACCGGAATCATCTCTATAGGGTGTTCTTTCGTCTTTTTGATGCTCATTTTTCTCATCTGTGTATGGAGAGTTGGACAAAGACATCTCAAATATTCCTGCAATATTCAGTGATTCCGCTGGAGAAGGAGGAACTGTAGGAAATAGCTCTCAGTAAAAAACCACAAAAGAACTTCTGCCCTTTCTTGCTTTTATTCCCTCCTTGCATGTGTCTTTTAGAGAAGCAAGTGGTAGGAGTCCCAAATAAGAAAGCACACTAAAATGCTTAAAATGGTGGTATCCAAGGGCTCCTCTAGCATTGACTTGATAATTTCCGAGGCAAAGAGTCTTACTGTTGGGTGCTTACCATTCTTCCTGTTAGAAAAAGTCTTCTGGACCTTAATCTTGACTTATCTCCCCCTACCTTTCACTTATTCATTCAAATCCTCTCTATGAGGATTATATGGAACAAGTCAACTTGCTTAAATATGCATCAACTTGCTTAAATATGCATTGTGTGGTGTATGTATGTGTGTGTACATACACTAACACCTTCATACTAGATCCCTATAATTGTGTGTGGTCCATCGTGGGGTGGGTCTCAATGCATTGGTAGATTTTATGACACCAGAAAGACCAGTATTATGAGTGAGGCTGATGTAATTTGGTGAACCATGATTTATGGAAACTCTTTACAGGTTAAATGGGGGAATAAAGGAGGTGGTTAACAAAAGCAAATTGTCTACTCATACGTTCCTCTTATTAAATTGACTTATAACCAATAGTGCGTTTTTTGACAAAAGTCAGTGTCCTCTATGGTGGAAAAATTTCTTCTCTACTTTCTTTCTTTCTTCCTCTTCTGTTCCCAGTTCAGGCTTTGGGTCAAATGTAGTCTTTGCTACTACCAAGTAGCTGTGTGACCCAACATAAATGTCTTCACGTCTCTAATCCTCCACTTTTCTATTTGTGGAGGCAGAATAATGGCTCCCCAAAGATGGCCCCTTCCCAATCCCTGAAAACTGTGACTACGTTAGGTTATATGGTAAAGAGAAATTAAGGTTGCATATGGACTTAAAGTTGCCAGTCAATTGACCCTGAGATGGGAAGACTATCCACAATGATCCACATGGGCCCACAGTAATCACAAAGGACCAAGAAGGCAGCAAAGGTCAGAGGGGTGTGATGTGATTTAAAAAAACTCAGCCAGTCTTTGCTGGCTTTGAAGATGGAGGGAGGGTACCATGTGCCTAGGAATATGAATGACCTCTAGAAGCTGGAAAAGGCAAGAAAATGACTCTTCCCTACAGCCTTCAAAAAGGACTGCAACCCTTCGGACACACCTTGATGTTATTCCAGGGAAACCTGCATCAGACTTCTACAGAACCATAAGATAATAAATTTGAGTTGTTTTAAGGTACTACATGGGGTCCTGTGTTATAGCAGCAATAGAAAACTAATGCACTCTCTCTGAAATCCAGTTAATAATGGTATCCATCTTAAAATGATTGCCTAGACAGTTCAGGTAACCTCCACTGCCTGTTACTTACCAAGTACTCAGTATATAGATACTGTTATTTTTAAGCCTCCTCCCAACTTAGCCCAAAGCCAAGGGTGATGGTACATTGGAGGCTCCATTGCAAATCCTACTATGAATGGGCTTGCCAGCAGCCACTCTCCTGGAGCCAGTTGACAGCAGGAGAAATCACAATCCTTTCAAATCCATTTGGCCAGGGCTGACTGTCTGCCAATTTTCTAAAGGGATTTTCATTTTTAAATTAAAGTGATAGATCTACCTGTCTGCATCTTTATGACTGTGGGAGGAAGCTTCACGCCCAAGAGCCAACTTTGCTTTCCCTACGTATTCATTCCTGTTTTAATTTGTATATTTTAAAAAGAAGCCATGGATAACTCAGCTTTAAAGTAATTCCCTGTCTATAAGCTTTTAAAACCTTACTTGGGGAAAACAACAGCTCATATCATGGACAAGTTCAATGAAAAGAGATGGTATTTCCGGCAGGGTAGAGAATAGATCCAACACTTTCTGGGAAACTTCTCTCTTGGCCCTTTGCCTGACCACCACACTCTCTATAGTCACCACCTCCCCCCCATTTTGCAGTTACCCCAATATTCCAAGAAATTGCCCAATTCTAAGGACTTTCAAACCCTTAAGTCAAAGTATGGTTCCATACGCCTTAGGTAGAAGCAACAAAAGGGCAAAATCCTTACAGGGGACTTTTTTCCCTTTGGTTACACGAAACAATGTTAATGTAACATTTAGGGTGGAGACTTTACATGCTAAGTCAGAAAAGCTTTATTTATGGCCCACACAGCTGTACTCGCCTCCCTCTTGATCATTTGGGGATTATCCTATAGGCCTAACCTTAGTGCTATGCTAGCCCTTATTTGGATTCCTTTAATCCCAATTCCATCTCACCATTTGCATTTGTTGTCTTTGGCAGAGAAATTTTAAAAAGAAAGAGAACCATTGTTGATGGCACGTTCAAGTCAACATAGTATTCACAGGGACAGGGGTGTGGTGGCAGATGCAAATCAAGAAGTCTGCTTTGGTAATGGGGTAGGGGAAGCAGGGGGAGCTGCTGGCTGGTCTGTGTGGGGTTTTTCTTTTCTGATTTTGGATGGGTCAGACGTTTCCATTCCTTTCATGCTGTTGGTACATGTACATGCATGTTTGTGGAAGATTAACATTTCAGAGAATGGTATGATTTTCACATTTTATTTCTGTAGTTTCCATGAACAAGAAGCAATGAAAAAGTCTCTTGGGATCATTTGATTCCCGCCCCCCCCCCCCCCCACTCCCACCAGCAGCCTACTTAGAGGGCTGTAAGAGTCCCAAGGGACTTCTCATCCCTATTCCCAGTCAGTGGAACCTTTATTGGCTTATTGTGCTTCCTATCTGGGCCCCACAGAGATAGTGAGACAGAGCCAACTAGGATGAGCCAGGGAAATAGATAGCAAAAGTGAGGAAAGATTCTGGAAGTGAGCCATACCTGGAAGGAATATGGGAATGGGATGTAAGTGTATAGAAAAGAGAAGGGCTTTTGTGAAGAGAGCCTTAATTAAGGAAGGAAGAAGAAGAGAAGGTTCAGTGTATATTGTCTGAAGGACAGAATACAGTCACTCCCTCCTTCAGAGGACCCAGCTTTAAGGAAAGGACTTGAGTGACAACAGGGTGCATGGAGTAGAGACATAAAGATTCTTACAGCCATGAGGACAGGGAGGGGTGGTTTCATTTATTTTTCTAGGTAGTGCATATATATTTCAGACGGGTAGTTTTCTTTGTATTCTGTTATAATGCAATTCACACTAGATAGGGGGAATGACTCTCTCATGAATTCCTCCAAGCTTCTCAGCCAGAAGCCTGAATTCTACAAGTTTAACCTTAAAATATATTTATGTAAAAAAATTTTTTTAACTGAAGGAAAGCAACACATTTACCAACACAACATGCTGAGAGAGTGTATTGCCTTCACTTTGAGAAGTGGGAAACTCAAACCTAAAAAGCATGAGCATTCTTTTTTTCCTCCACATATAAGCTGAATTAAACCATTTTTGTTTGTTTACTTGTTTGTTCGGTTTTTGCTAGTTTTCCAACATTGACTCTGGATTTGATCTCTGGCAGTGCAGAAAAACCTAAAATAGAACTGACATTTAAAACTTGCCATGCCCTGAATCTTCTTTGGTTATAGTCTTCTCTTTGTTGAATAATGTGCTTTTACTAAGAATGAATAATATTCAAGGTAATCTTACAGATAACTATTTTCTCTGTACCAAGGGAAACCACAATGCCCAAAAGACAAAACCATCAGTGTGTGTTTTCATTATGTTATTGTGATGGGATGGAGGAGGGAAGGGTGCATTCTGAAATGGGGGGAAGGCTGCTAAAAATTGCAAAAAACTGGGGTGGTCGGAAAAATGCTTATTTTTATATCTTATTATTTATATTTATATCTTATTTTTATATCTTACTTATTGTAAGATAATTTGAAGGGTTTGGTGTAAAAAGTGGCTGCACCTAATATCAAGGTTTCAAAATCAAGTTCACTAAGTTCCCATTGTGTATCCTCAAAAAGAAACCAATATATCTGCTGCTATCAGAGAGCTCAGGCCTATGGAACAATTGGAGGCGAGACAGGATTCAATCGCCCTTCCTTCTCCACGCTCCAACTACAGTGTTACAACATGATATAGATTTGCCTCCCTGCCATGAAAATTGGAATGCAGTGGCCCTTTGCTTCCAAAATAAATAAGAGTTAGGTTTCCCAGCATTTCCCGTCTTTTCCAGGTTCATTCCAGGAGCTTGGCTTTAAACAAGATCAAACATGCACACAGCTGAAACCAAACTGGGTACTATGGAAATGTGGAAAGAGTGGACTTAAATCTTAGCTCTTCAAGACAGTCTAGATTCATTCCACAGCAAATGTTACTCGCAGCTGCTACTCTCCTGGTAAACAGAAGAGAAAAGAAGAAAGAAGTTATTATCTGTCTATTTAAACTATCCCAAGTTGAGGGGCCAATAGGTAATATGGTCACCATGCAGCATGATTTTTTTCTTTTTTTAATTTTACTTGACTGGAAACATTGCCTATGCCTGTCTTCTGAATGAAGAGAAAAACAACTTCACTTGTTAAACACTTGGTTTAATTCCACCTTGGACATATCTACAGCAGAATTAGGACTGGAATCTGAGTCTATTTCTCCAACTTAAATTCACCATTCACTAAGTTTCCATGTAATGTTGGTGACTGATGCAGGAGAACCACTACTATAATTCATGAGACCTCTTTGTCATCTTTAAGGATAAAACTTATTTAAGAAATGAGAGGGTTGCCTGGGTGGCGCAGTCGGTTAAGCGTCCGACTTCAGCCAGGTCACGATCTCGCGGTCCGTGAGTTCGAGCCCCGCGTCAGGCTCTGGGCTGATGGCTCAGAGCCTGGAGCCTGTTTCTGATTCTGTGTCTCCCTCTCTCTCTGCCCTTCCCCCGTTCATGCCCTGTCTCTCTCTGTCCCAAAAATAAATAAACGTTGAAAAAAAAAATTAAAAAAAAAAAAAAAAAGAAATGAGAGAACCAGGCAATGTGCATTTGGAGAATTATCATTACCCTTAAAGGCCTGCTTATCTAAGCCCTTGAAAGGTAGATGATGCTCTGACTTCAACTCAAAACACTTGCATTAGGAGTTAGACACCTCAAAGGTTGCCTGACTCGAACCTTTCCATTCACTACGAATGAGGAAGCTGAGTTCTAGAAGGGATATCATATCCTTCCAGCATTTTCTTAGGGGGGTTTACTTTCTCTTCCCTCCATGTAACTTAAATAGCTCAAGAAGCTACCGGCACTTGGCAGAGAGTGAGAGAGAGGATGGTCTGGGTGGTCAATGTTGAGAGGTCAGATAAGAGGTCAGAATAAGGGGAATTTTGCCCAAGATTGCTGCAGGAAGCCGACGAAGCCACAAAATCATAATTCACTACACTCTCATATCCTATTTATAAAGGTCCTGTCAAGAATGGCCCATGATTTAGAAAGGAGCACAGATTGAGAAATGCTTCCATGTTAAGCTGTTCCAAGGCATTTGGTAGTGGTTCATCCCTGATCTCCAAATCCTGGGTTCTAGATGAATTTCCTAAGCAAAGGCATTTGGTCTGCCTATGTGTGTGAGTCACTTTCTGTCTCTACCACTGGTCATATCAACTGTTGTTGTGGTACGTGACCTTCAAGCCCAGTTAGGGTTTACTCTAGGGTGACTGAGGAGTAGTCAAGAAATAGTCTGTGACTAAGTTTGAAGAAGCCCAAAGAGCAGTGAGGGGTGTCTGATCTAGACTTGCCACTTCAAGGGGTCTCTGATGACCAGCAGCATCAGCCTCTTTGGGAGCTTGTTAGAAAAGGAGAATCTGCAGTTTCTCAAGATCTTCAGGTAATACTCATATGCATTAAACTTTGAGAGGTGATGCCTGGCCCCATTCCCAGAGATTCGGATTTAATTGGTCTGGGTTTGTGACGTGGGCAAAGAGCTTTCAGAAGGTTCCCCAGGCACTGCTAAAGGGCAGCCATAGCTGAGAATGGCTACAGTGCCCCAGGATGTAGCCATGAGTTCTGGCTAAAAATATGGCACTGGGCAAATTCTGACATACAAGGAATTGCATCTTATTGTTGTTTATATTCCATGCATAAATCTCCATAGACGTTTAGAGAAAAGACTTTTTAGAAGAAAATGGCGAAGAGGCAAACCCAAAGATGGCTGGGTAAACAGGGAGAGAGAGAGAACTGTAGAACACAGCAATTAATTCAATGAATTAATACATGAAAAGCACTCGGAACAGTGGCTTATATGTAATGAGGGCTTTATAAATGCTAGTGGTTTTTGTTCCTATTATTGTTATTTATGAAGTCTGTGGAGTTGAACAGAGGGAGGATACTACAATAGTTACCTTTCATTTTGTGTCTCCTAAAAGCCCAGCCTTTTACATTCATTCCCTCATGTAATCCTGACAACAACAATTTCAAGAAGATATTATTACTCCATTTCACAGGTGAGGAAACTGAAGCTTAGAGAGGTATCTTAGTCTGCCTGGGGTTGTTCTAATAGAATACCACAGACCGAGTGGCTTAAAAACACATACTTCTTTCACACAGTTCTGGAGTCCAGGAAGTCCAAGATGAAGGTGCCAACCAGTTCAGTTCTTGCTGGGGCCCTCTTTCTGGTTTGCAGATGGCTGCCTTATTTCTGTATCCTCACAGGTGGAGAGAGAGAGAGAGAGAACTCAGGTCTCTTCTGCTTATAAGGGCAATAACCCCATCATGAGGGTTTATCAAAAGTAATTACCTCTCTAGGCCCCACCTCCCGATATCACCAGATTGGGGATTAAGGCTTCAACATATGAATGTTGGAAGGACACATGCAGTCTGTAACAAGATGTGAAGTATACCACCCTAGGTCAGAATTCAAACCCAGATCTACTTGAGTCCAAAGCACCATCTAACCTCAAGCAGGCCGAGGGTTATCATTGTATCCCCAGAATGGAGAGGATGGGAGAAAGCAAATAGAGGCTGAGAAAAAGAGAAAGAAATAGAAATGATCTTGATAAATTCCAAACAGTATTGATGGACCTCCCAATTCCCAGACTCGCACTGCCCAAAGAGCAGTTATAGGTTCTTGCCTTTGGAATAAAGTAAAACTTGGTCCTTGGAGTAAAGCTCATCTCTGTATTCAAGAGACACGTCCTTCCCTTGGCTGGGTTTCAGCTAATGAACCTCCCCAGCCAGTCACAAAAGAGGGTGGAAAGGAATGAGGGCCAAGCCCAACACATTTTATTCCCAAATTGCTACAATCAGAAGAGAATGTCTATCAGACTGGCCAAGAAAACAATAGAAGCCAAGTGGGCTGTCAAGGGGCAAAGAACCCACAGTACCAAAACCCAGTCAGATGCAGTCAGTGTGGATTTTTGATGGCAGGCCTGGTTTGAAAGAACCCCTTGGATTTGTTTGAGTTATATATTTTTTAGAGGAATTACTGCGATAGGACACTAAAGAAAGACCAAAGCCTAGGATTATATTCACCTAAAACTCCAAAAAGCATTCAATAAGGTTGCACATTAAAGTCAACTGTCCCAGGCAAGAAATCATGGTAGGGGGTAAAATAGCTCAATGTGAAGATAAAATGCTTCTCAAATAGGAAACAAAAATGGGTAAAAAGAGGTAACATCTTTGCTGGAAAGGGGTTACTCATAGGGCTGGTTTGATCTTTTCATATTTACATAATTTAATCAGGAGGCAAAAACTTTGGTGGTTATTCATTATTATTTTTCCCAGAGGGAAAATAAATTGAACCATACTATTCATAGACTAATAGAGTAAAAAATATGCTCTTGAGCCCTCTCCCCCTAATTCTTCTTTTGGTAACTCTGGCATGCCTCTATTGTGCCAGGCACTGTTGTAGGCACTTGAACTAATCAGCAAACCAAAGACACAAAAATCCCTGCCTTCCAGGGGTTTGCATTATAGTCGATGTACAATAACTGTATACACAGTGCTTTAAATTGGGCATAAATGCCTATGTCATCAATGTATTGAACCCCACGAGTGTTGCCCTAGTTCAAACAGTTTACAAAGGAAATAGGTGAACTCCAGGGTGATTTGTTACAAACGTCTCTTACCCCCACAAAGGCTACACGTCAAGGCTTCTGGAGTTTCTTCACTTCCAGGTTAGGATTAAGGGGGTATTGCAAGCCTTCAGTTCTTGATGTAAGTATATATACATGCACCACTGCCCCAGCAGAACCTGAAGCTTCTGGAAGGTAGGAATCACAACACCACTTTTGTCTTCCACATCTCTGGCTGGCTCATGGGAAAGAGTGGGTCCTAACCTGCAAATGTCACTGACGTAGTCACAGGTTTTCATAAACTAGAGGAGACCACAGAAGTAGCCACAATAACATCTCTGAGCACATGAAAGATTAGTACTAAGACTGTGGCAAACAGTTCTCCACCCCACAAAGGGCATAAAAAAGTGAGGAAGTGGATGTGAAGGTTGCTCAGTGCCAGAACAGGTTGATGAAGACATCTGCAGAACTTTCTTTCTCTGGAAGTACTTAAAATGAAAAAAGATTCTTCTGAGCCTAAGGACATTTGGATGGAGGTTTCTAAAAACAGACAGTGGTAATAATCTCTTACGTCAATTCTAACTTGTGGTAGCAACTTAAAAAGCATGACGCTGGCAGTGGGAGATAGAGTTCAGAGGAGGATGTTTGGGGATAGAGTCCCCTGAAAGGACCTTTGTCACTGGAGAACAAAGTCTCTCTGAAAGATGGAGCTTTTGCATGTAATAAACCTAATGCTTGAGCCCCACTCTCCAATGGATTGAGTGAGCTTTGATAAACTATGGTGACTCTGATGCCCTGATTGGCCAATAAAGGATGGCAACTCTAACAGGGGACTAAAATTGTCTTCAAGGTCAGTCCTTATCCAAAGGATTGTGGATAGGGCCTCCAATTGCTCTAGGGAATGTAGGCAACAACCACGGTCTAAGATGAGTATACCCAAGGACACAGAAGGATCCCCACCCAGTGTTTTTATGGGTTGTGATGGCAGAAGTGACACTGTTCAGCTGTGAGCCAAGGTAGAAGCCATGTCCAAAGGCATGATAGTCAAGTGTTTGCCTTTCTCCTCTTCTCTCATCCCTGCTGTCTCACCCCCACCTTTTTTTTTTCAGTTTACTTATTTGAGAGAGACAGAGAGAGGGAGCATAAGCACAAACATGAGCAGGGGGTGGGGACCAAAGAGAGAGAATCCCAAGCAGGCTCCATGCTGTCAGCATGGAGCCCACTGAGGGGATCCATCTCATGAACCATGAGATCATGATCTGAGCCAAAATCAAGAGCTGGATACTTAATAGACTGAGCCACCCAAGCATCCCCTTGCTGTCTTCCTTGTCCTGGCAAACACATACACACAATCGAATGAGCAGTGGAGTCCTTGAGAATCTGACTCCACACTTAGCTTAAGCTTAAGCAGCTTAAGCTGCAACACACTTAGGCAGCTTTCCTGACCAGTTATGACTGATATCCACTCGTATCATACTTCAAAACAGCGAGTCTGTCCACAATAATCTTGTCTTTGAAACTGTCAGGTTTATCTGTGGCCTTGTAATTTTCTTGTGGCTACTTCTGAAGACTGCACACTTCCTCCAAAAGGTGTAGACATCAAAAAGATGTCTGCTACAGGAAGCAGGTTGACCTTGCTTAGATTCTAAGTGTGAAAGGTACTTCTAAAAGTCTCTGAGAATCTCATGTGTCATATCTTTTGCATTATCAGAGGAGGTATTTGGAGCCCAAGTCTTACAACTCAATGGCCAGTGTTCTTTCTTCCACATCACAGCACTTTCAAAATTCGAACTTCCTCCTTACATTCCTTACTAAATCAGAATGCATTTCTTAGTCACTTCTTTATGAGCCTAACTTTCTCCACCCCTTACAAAAAGTTTTTCCAACTTCATATTGGCAAGCCATCTTCTTGCCCTGGGGTCCTGGAATCCCATGGGTTTGGCTTCCAAAAGACCTTCTTCATGTTGTTCTTTCAGACCAGGGACAACCATCACTCCAGACATTTCTGTTTGTAAAATCATGGACTACCTGGCCTAGGGAGGCTCTCAAACACCATCATGCCAAATGCCCCCACTTCCCAGGGGTAGAAATTGAGTACAAGGGATCCATCAATTACACTGGGTTCATGACTCACAACTATGACCTTTCTGCTTTACCAGGCTCTACTCTACCGCCCCAGTCTCGGCCCAGAATCATCCAGACCCCATTCTCTGAACTCCCTGTTTCTGCTGGCCATGACAGAGGTAAAGTACTCTGGGAAAAATTTTAATTGATGCATTTTCTCAATAAATGTTGCCACTCTGGGGTCTTAACCCAGTAGAAGGCACTGCTTCACAGATGAATGCTGTGCTATACGAACCGTAGGAATTCTGGTCCTGAGTGATGGAAGAGAGACCATGGATTGAGTGGTTCTCTTAGCCCCTTGGATCACACCCTCAGAACTCGAAAAGGATTGACAGAGGCCTCCTAAACCAGAGGTTCTCGCGGTGTTTCTTTTGAATGTAGGGAAAGCATGCTGTCCTGAGAAAGGACAGTGACTCCAGGCACCCCAGCTTCCCTTTGGCCACAAGTTTTCTGTGAACTTGAGACACATCTCTAATCTGCCCGGGACTAGTTCCTGGATGACTTAATCCTAGGGCCTCCCCCAGTTTTAAGAGGTTATGACTTGTGATGAAAGTTCAACCTCCTTAGATCAGATTTTCAAACTCAGGTACTTGGTGGGCCAGGGAGTTGACATAAAGAAGTAGAACATTTGTACATTAAGCACTTTTTTGTTGCCATTAAACACGTAGGATGACTATTCTTCCCTTCTACAGTGAAGTGTGCTGATCCAGTGTTGCCAGAACCTCTAATTTTTTTTTTTATCAGGAAAAGCCCCAAATCCAAACTTAAATGTGAAAAAGTTTTGATTTTTAGTGCCGGCAATTCAACAGTCAACAACAACAGAACGTGTGGGGATGGAGACGATACCCCATCCCCCGTTGTGGGCAGCACTGACAGGACACTAGCAGACTACTATGAAACTAGGGTGGTCTGGAGCCCTGTGTCCAAAGGATGCTGGCAGGTGCTTGGAAGGAGTATAAAGAAAGTCTGTGTGCACCTTGGAAATACATTTCTGTGCAGAAACAAAGGATTACTATGCCACTATTTTCCCTGCAGTGGAAGGCTCAGAGAATTTCCTACCTGGGTGGTCCAAAGAGCTCAGACAGGTTGGGCTCTGCTGTGCCCCAAGGCTCTGGGTGCCCATAGTTCAGGGAGCGCCTATTGTTAGACTATAGCTCTGCTTCAAGGAATGTGAAAGTGCCTGGAGGTTATCACATTACCAACCAGAGAAAGGAAAAGGACGCCATTCCCTCGGTGCTTTTGGGGGGAGAAGCTGGCAATGATCCAGCAGTGAAACCCAGGTACAAAGAAGGCCTTCGGGAGACAGACACTGATGGGGTGGAGCCCACAGGTGATTAAGGACCCAACGGCCAAGCCCCGTAGCAATAATGATACGAATACAACTACCACTTAATAACCCCTGGCTCAGAGCGAGGAGTCCATTCTAAGCACGATCTCACTTAATTCAGACAGCGAGGAAACAAAGGTTAAATAACTTGCCCAAGATCACCCCGTAAGTGGGAGAGCCCACATGTAAAAGCAAGTGTGTCTGATTTCAGGCCTGGGTAAAGAGATGGTGGCCAGTGTAATTTTAAGGGGCAGAGATGGGTCCTGTACAATGGCCTGGTCTCTCCATGAAGGGAGTAGGCTGCAAATTCACAAGAAAAATTCATTTCTCTTTTTTCCGCATAAGGGACCACCACAGCTTCAACTTGCTTCCTGGCCAAGCTGAGGCTACTTTCTTCCCAAAGTTCCCACAGTTCTGTTGTCTCAAGAAAGTAAACTGTAATCAAACTTTTGAAAACCTGACTTTCTCGCCTGTCTCCCCAGACCAACGAGGCAGCATTTTATTATGTGTGTAGGTAGTCACATGATTCCAATCATAATAAAAGAGCTGTGGACCATAGAGTGACCTGATTTCTCTGAAAAGCTTTGGCTGATACAGTAACTGATTTTATTTTCCCATTAACAATGAAATTGGAAGGCTCTTTCAGCAACTTGCTGCATGGACGACCACCACTCCGGTCCCACTCAGCAGCCATATTGTTCAGAGAAAACAGTACCAGCGATGACTGCAAATGAACCCAATGGACAGGCCTGGCACCTCGTGGCATATTCAATTATTTGGCTTTGCTGAGGCCACCACTCCCTGCCATGGAATCAATCTTTCTCTTATTAGAAAACACATAAAGGGTCACAAGCTCCATTTGAGACAATGGCTAAGAGGGCAAAGAAGGGAAAGTGTCAGATGATTTATCTTTATGGGCATTTAGTTGAAAATTTCCATGCATCTTGCTATTATCAATCCACTGTGCAGACCAAGGAGGGGGAGGCTGTGAGGGTAAAGCAGGGAATGAGGCAAACAGGGACTCATCTAGTGAAAACAGCTTAGCCAGAGAGGGCAGTGAAATAACAGTGAGTCCAGGAACATCAATCGTCAACCCCACAGTTAATCTCCAATATTCTGGCATTGAGTGCTTAAATGTGGGCCCTGGGATCTCAGAACTTGTCCACAATCAGGGCCCCTTCATCTTTGTTTGGATGGGCTTATGACAAGAGCTCTGGACTTGGCTGATTCTTTGGAAGGAACATTCTCACCAAGGTCAAGACTACAAAAGCAGATCTTTGCTTAGGGACCACTTGGGATGGGTCTAGGCTCTGCTTGGCACTGCACTTGGAAAGAAAGAAGTTATAAAAGCATTGTATCTGATCCCTGCTCTCAAGGAGTTTATACTTGACATATGAAACAGCAAGAGGAGGCCTGAGGATATGGACCGATTAATATTAAATAGTAGATGCCACCAGCGGAGGAAGAAGAGAAGGATGAATGAGAGCGTGATTAACTTCACACTACTACTGGCCCAAGAACTTAATACTTAGCAAAAGTTCCAAATTCCAGTTTTCTTGCCTGTGTCCCCAGGCCTAGGAGAAGGCCTTCTAGTACATGTAAAAGGAGCTTAAAATGAAAGAGGCTATAAAAATGAACTATTTCTTGTTTTCCTATTGCAAATTAAGAAGGCAGCAGTTCGTTACTAATCTGTGGCTGCTTGTACTCCTACTGCTTATTTGAAGTGAAGAATGAAAAATGTGAGATCCAGACAAACACATTATTTGGGACTTCCACTTTCCATTATATTAAAAAAAATTTTTTTTTTCAACGTTTATTTATTTTTGGGACAGAGAGAGACAGAGCATGAACGGGGGAGGGGCAGAGAGAGAGGGAGACACAGAATCGGAAACAGGCTCCAGGCTCTGAGCCATCAGCCCAGAGCCCGACGCGGGGCTCGAACTCACGGACCGCGAGATCGTGACCTGGCTGAAGTCGGACGCTTAACCGACTGCGCCACCCAGGCGCCCCTCCATTATATTTTTTAAAGATTTTATCTCAAAAGTCTTTTTATTGTTTAAATTTTATTGATTTTTAGAGACAGCGGGAGAGAGAGTGGGAGAGGGGCAGAGAGAGAGAGGGAGAGAGAGAATCCCAAGCAGGTTCTGTGCTGGCAGCAGGGCTCGATCTCACAAACCATGAGATCAGGACCTGAGCCAAGATCAAGAGTTGGGCACTTAACCGACCCGGCCACTCAGGCACCCCTGCCTTAAACGTCTTTTAAACTCAGTTCTGCTTTATTAGACAAAGTTAAATATCACTCTTCATATAGACCATATAATCCAGGAGCTGTGCTTCTAACAGTTGGACCATGTGAATAAGTCATGGGGGTAGGGGCAGGTAGGACATTAGATGGGATTCTAGAGTCCTGGACAAGGAGACAGACCCTGCCATAAGCAGTCTTCACCGGCCAGCAATACCATACAGCTGCCATGTGGGGCTAGGACCCAGTATAGCCAGCACCTCCAAGTTTTCAGAAGATGAAACGGTAGTACGTGAAATTTACTGATGTTTAAGTTATTATTTAGCGCATACAGAGACCAACGCAAAACCAAACAAACCCACATCTGGAACTGATCCATGGGTCACTGGTTTAGAATGCCCAATTTAGAGCAACCCGTTCACTTCACAGATAGACGGTGAAATAAGATCCATAAAGGTGAGATTACTTGCCCAAGGTCCTTTAATTAGCTGAAGAGCCAGGAATCCGTTTTTCCTCACTCTTAAATCTTAGTTACTTTTGCCATACCATATTGTCTTACAAGAAATAAGTCTCACAGAGGTTATGGGAAGATATAGACCACAGAGGACCTGAGAAGGCATCTTCTCATTCCTCCCTACCCCTCATCCTCAGTTAATGATCAGCCACAAGCCATCTTTGTGGAGGATCTAGGATATCCGTGTGGCTGCATCTCTAGTCCTTCTCTGCTGAGTGTTCATTTAGGATTTGTCTTGACGAAGGGAATGTGTGAGCAATTGAAGCCATCTACAAAGAAAGGCAAAGTACAGGGCCTTGACTGGGCTCACTGGGGAGTTTCAAAAGAAAACGCCCAGGGCTTAGGCTTGCAGGCAACTATAGACTGCATTTCAGGCCTCTGAGTCCCAGGACCAGCAAAATCTTTCCAGTTGTTAATTTGGAGTGGGAATCAGGCATGGACAGCAAGTCCTAGTTTCGTCTCCTACCAGGAACAAAGCCTCCCAAGAAAATTATCACTTGATGGCTGATAAAAATAGAATTGCAATTTATGCCTCCGTCTACTCTCTCTATCTTCAGGCTCTTAAGGTGTATTTTCCGTCATAATGGCTGATTTAGATGGATTCCCGGGGTGCTGCATCACTGCTGATGACATTAATGGTCTTGGGCTCCCTGAATTTTGATTGATTGCTATAATCTGCGAAACTATTTCAGGACATAGATTTATTATTATTAAGCCTATAAAATGGTGTCAGGGTCAAAGCAAGCTGATGAGGTGTGTTGTGATGCAAACATGACCAAGGGGTGGATGCCACCATGTAACAGACGTGAATAGCAGGAGCAAACAGGGTCTCTTCTTCCACCCATGCCCAGCATCTCAGCCCTCTCCCAGAGGGGTGTAGCGAACTGAGGTTCCCACTGTCAGTGGGCAGGGGGATGGGGGAGAGGTGTAGAAGGAAGAAAAATGTGTACTATGAGTTACTCTCCCAAATGGTTGCATTCCTTTGAGAAGTTTTGACAGAATCTTCATTTCAGTTCATTGAGAAGTACCTAAAAACTTCCTCTATTTTTTTTTCCTCTGGCCTCCAGATATTACCTAGCTTTCCTAGCCCAAACCCATTGTTTTGAGAGTCAGAGAACAATAGTGATGCTATCTCATTCAACCTCTATCAAGGAGAGAAGAAAAGGCCAAGCAGGGAATTCTATTCCTAGCCATATTATCCTTTGTTCCTTCCCTCCCTTCAGAAAGTCTGGCTCCAGTTTTAAGGTCAAGGAAACGGATCACAAATTGGGCTGGGTCCAGAAAGTTATTCTCAAGATTGCCATTTCAAATTCCTTTTTAGAAAGGATGGGGGTATTGGATAAGATAATAATCCATACCTTCCGTTTACACATGAGAGGTAGAAAGCTGAAAAGAGCTTCATTCTTACTCTTCAAACAATAAAAACCTAGACTTGCATATTCGCAACTTTTTATAAATACACCGGAGAGTTGGGGTCACAGGGCAACCAACCAACCAACCAACCAACCAAAACTAATTAGTTTTAGACAGATGATCATGAGCAGGGATGGGATGTGAGCACTTCCTCACCTGGGGCTGATTGACAGGCCCTCACAAGAAGGACTCAGCTGAAACTACGAGAGAACTTGCTGGCAGTGGCCAAATGTAAGCAAACAAGACACGGGAATCCCAGGAACCACAGACATATGGGAATGTCACGAAGGCCCTTCTGCATGGACCCAGAGGGCACTCACGGAAGGACAGGCAAGAGTCACGGGAAAGCATCCTGGGGGTATAGTTTGGGGAAAGGGGAAGGGCCGCCACTGGCAGAGAGGCTTGAAATTTTGCCCAGATTCTTCCCAGCATCTCCTCTGCAGAACAAAAGCTGTAAACTGCTGGGGGGAGCGGGGAGGAGGCAACCAACACCCACAGCCCAATGCAGCACGGATGTGGCAAGACCCCTCCACCTCTGGGATAAAGAAGAACACCGCATGATGATAATGGGGTTAGCGATCCAGAAAGACAACCATCCAAAACATCTAACAGAAGAGCATTAAAATACTTGAATCAGAAAGAGACAGAAATAAAAGGAAACAATGAGCATTATACGTGGAGGCTTCCCTCTTCCTTCTCTGTTATCAACACAAAGAATAAAGACGACCTAAAAAACATTATCAACCAACTTGTCTTAACTGACATCTATAGAATCCTCCAATTAATGAGCAAAGTACACATTCCTTCTAAGTGTACATGGACCATTCACCAAGACATGGCCATATTCCAGGCCATAGAACAAACCTTAACAAATTAAGAAGACTAGGAAATCACGCAAAGTATGTTCTCTGGCCATAACCAGAATTAAACCAGAAATAAATAACAGAAAGATATCTGGAAAATCTGCAAATATTTGCAAATGAAGCAATGTGCTTCTAAACTACCCAGGGCTCCAAGAGAAATTCTCAAGAGCAATTAAAAATATTTTAGCAGAATGGACATAAAAACATAACACAATGTATGGAATACAGTGAAGGTAGCACGTAGAGGGAAATTTATGGCAGTAAATACTTATATTCGAAAAGGAGAAAGTTTTCTAAGTGGTCATCAAAACTTCTACCTTAAGAAATCAGAAAAGGAAGACTAAATTAAATCCAAAGCAGGAAGGACGGCCGGAAATAATAATGAACAGCAATCAGTACAATTGAAGTAGAAAAACAACAGAAGAGTGCCTCCCCCATCTTAGCATTTGCTGTGCTATGTAGATCTTACCATTCTAAAATACCATGAAGAATTCAGAGCTAATTTTCTCAAAGGGGCCAATAGGTTCCTAGGAAACTGATCTCCTGAAGTCAGCTAGGAAAGAAGAATTTGGAGGTCAGCATCTGGGGTTGGCACTGACCTCTGTTAGCCGGCAATGCAGGTCTTAGCCAGAACAGCTGAAGAGGACCACCACAACAATCCTAAACTAAATATGCCCATCCTCGAGGAGCGGACAGTCAACCACAGGAGACCAGCAAACAGTGCCGCGATGACACAGCCGTGTGCTATGATCGACACCAGCATAGATTGTGAGCGCTGAGGAAGCATCTCAGCTGGACCGGAGGACAGCACAGTTAAATTCTGAGATTCATGCCAATGCATCGGCATGAAAAGAAGGAGGAGAAGGATCCACATAGAACAGAGACTATTTTCATGTTTAATATTACTGGAATAAAACATAGTGAACTGAAAAATCTTTCAGTTTATATCAAAGGCCTGCTCCAAATTCTGTAAGCAGCATATTGCATTATTCACTGAAGCTACTGCTAGAGTCCTATGCTTTAGAATTTTGTGAATGCTGGCTTTTTAGCAACTGATTCAAATCTATTTAATGTTTCTGTTCTTTTGGCATTCATGTAAGAAAGAGATAAAAATAACGAACAAGAATTAACCATTTCTAAGGAAGGGGCTACTGAGGATAACGATTCAGAAGCCAAGTTAAGATGATAATTCATTATGTTTCAGAAGAATGGTAACTGGATACTTGCATAATGGAATACACACATTAGTAAACAAAGAAGTTACACACCTCCACCAAAACTCAGTACAAAAAAGACACTTAAAACCCCTAAAAACCATGTTGCTAGACACTATATAAATATATATATATGTGTGTGTATGTACATATACATGTAATAACAAACCAGATCCTGATATATGAAAGGAGTTCAAATTTCCTTACATCCAAGATTAAAAAAAAAAATTTTTTTTAATGTTTATTCATTTTTTGAGAAAGAGACACAGAACATGAGCGGGGAAGGGACAGAGAGAGGAGGAGACACAGAATCCGAAGCAGGCTTCAGGCTCTGAGCTGTCAGCACAGAGCCTGATGCGGGGCTCAAACTCACAAACTGGGAGATCATGACCTAAGCCAAAGTCGGACGCTTAAGTGACTGAGCCACCCAGGTGCCTCTGTATCCAAGATTCTTGATAAGACACAGTTATATTTAGACTCCATCAATGTTTAAAGCATTGTGCAGAAATGGAAAAGTCGACTTTTATAATAACCCCATATAAATGGGAGTTCTATGTGGTGTGTGTGTGTGTGTGTGTAAAGTCTTCCCTGGGAAGATGGTTTACCCCAACTAAACTGAGGGGCAGTGATGGGAAGTGAAACTTGGGACGGCAGACACCTACCTGGGGCTAAAACTGGGACTTATTCTGTCCTGAAGAAATCCAGAGACTCAAAGTGCACTCTGACAAATTATCTCAAAGCCTCATGCGAGGAGAATGTGTGAGCAGCCAGGAGCTCAGAAGTGGGAGGTTAGGGCCAGACTTGAATGCTGGAGCACAGGCTATGGCTCAAAAAGCAAAGTTAAATGCCTTCTGGAAATGAGTGAGCAGTCTACTCCACGGCCACCACCACGACATTTTCTAGGAGTTTTGTTTTTGTTTTAAATACGCTTCATGCTTGTCCCTTGAAAAGAAAAGTTTGTTGCCCTCTGGTGAGCACTTAGCTTCCAAGAGGCTTTTCTCCTGGGGCCTCTTAGCAGCATAAGCTAGGCCCAGACTTGCCGGCCTTGAGAGACAAAAGAGAGAAGTCCGCACTAACTCAAAGTGTGGTATGTATGCGTTTCCTGAAGAATCAGGGGCACTGTCTCAAACCTCAGCTTTGTCTATAGAATGCTATCTCCCCATCTTTTTTACACCATGTCCAGTGGTGAGGACCAGACACCTGTATTTTAAAAAAAACTTCCTGCCATGATTCGGTTCTGCAGTCCCATGAGAACCACTGTATTAGACAGAAAGTTCTCAAAGGACAAAGATTGTATTTTTCTCTACATATTCAAGTAATAATTATTGAGCGTCTATGATGGGCCAGGACCTGTTAGGGGCTGGCCACATGACAGTGAGTAAGAGGGGTATCATCCTTGCCTCATCAAACTTTTATGGGGGGAGTCAGACACTAAACAAATAATTATAGTTAATTAAATATTTACAGCTGATTTAAGAACTACAAAGAGAAGGACAAACCTCTAGATCCCAAGCACCCGGCCCAGCACTATATATATATGCATAATAAATATTTGTCGATTGTCTGCTGTTGCACAGGTTATCTGCATTGGCAGTAAATGCCCAAGTACATTCTGGGAATAGGTACGGGCCAAGAAAAAGACTGTCAGATAATTTGAAGGAACCTTGGGTTAGACAAAGTCAAACGGGCTTCCTTAATGCAGGACCTCCCCAGATTTTAACCTGCTAATGTATCCCGTGGCTCCCTAAGGCAGCTTTCTGGGGTACACAAGGTGCCCAGGCACTTCCCTCCTGCAGCGTGCCAGGGAGCCTACCCTGGGGACGCACTCTGGGAACCACTCTTCTGAGTGTGTCAGGTGGAACTTCAGGGCTCCCATGTGAAGGAGGCAAGCGTCCTACTTTCCCAGTGCTGGCAGCTGGCAGACTCCTGGAGAGTCTGGGGCCGACCTGGGTAACACAGTCCCGTCCCTTGCCCAGGGAACACTCCCCCTGCCCCCTAGCTATGGAGAACAAGGGGAGAAGCAGAGCCAGAGGATCCCTTCTTCGGTGAAGACGAATGGGCCTGATGCACTCAAGATATGAAGGGGCAGAAATGAGAACTGCCATTTGAGTGCCTGGTGACTTTGCTTGGCACCACGTGGGGTTCAAGGTCAGGGTAAGGGCACAGCCTCTATGTGTGATGCCTTTCTATCAGAGCCTTTGGCTGCCGGCATACTAGGTATACTAGTAACAGGAAGTGGCTGTGCACACCGTCATGAAACGTGGCAGTAAAAGCGGATCTCAGGAATTATCCGGACTGAAAACACAGACCCGTTGCTCCCATTTAGGGCTGTATGGGACCCACGCATATCAAAAAATTCTTTGTGGTTCATCTGAAATTGAAATTTTACCGGGCATTCCACGTTTTTATTTTTATTTACAATCTGACAGCCCTCAGTTTTGCCCATGGGGTGCTGGGCTTTGAATACAAGGGGCCACCCTGCAGGTGCCACGTGGGCCAGAAGCAGCCCACTGCCGCTGCTGTGCAGATGTGCAGGACAGATCTTGCCTGGAGGTCCTCCTTGGCCGAGGTCCACTGCTGGGGAGGAGGTCAAGTCCACACCTCTCATGTCAAAAACCAGGAAAAAGAGGGGTTTTGTCAGCAATTTTTTGTGGAGTGGAACAGACTAGATCAGTGATTCCGAACCAGGGGCAGTCTGGCAGTGTCTGGAGACTGTTTTGGTTATCACAGCTGGGGGTGAGGCCCAGCATTACTGGCATCTAGTGGGTAGAGGCCAGGATAAACATCCTACAGTGCGCGGGACAGCTCTCAGATCCAAGAATTGCCCAGTCCAAAATGTCAGTAGCGCCAAGGTTCAGAAACCCTGGACTGGAGGGAAGTTGACCACATCCGAGAAGCAGGCAAGCAAGCAAGCAGATGTGTGAAGGGGACAAAGTTGTTGTCCTTTGGTCCTGATCTTTTAGCCTGGTGTCCCTGTGTGGCCGTTGATTCCTTGAGTTGCGGGAAGACAGTATCTGGCTACAATACCCCAATTTGTATTAGAGTGTTAATGACTTCACGTGCTGACTGTTCAAGACATATTCCTGTTCAAGAGATGTACCCTATTTCAAAGGTCCATCTTTTTTTTCTTCAAGATCTCACAACTTTGTCCAAGGAAGCAATGTGTCCAAGTAAAAACAATGACCCCCCTCAAATGTCCTCCCAGATAGAGGTGGATCTGAGAAGGACTAGGAAGTCTACGGGTGGAGGTTTGGGAAGGAGACTGCTTGCCTAATAACAGTGAGCAGACTTAGCTGGCCCTGAGCTTTGTTCCATTTGTTCTTTTCCCTCTTCTCACCTGGAATGCAAATGGGATGGGATAGCAGAGGAAAGCAGGTGCCATCTTACAAGAGTGAAGGCAAAAGCCACACACACGGAAGGTACTTGAGCAGGAGGCCACAGTGAGGGGCGTGAGCACCGGGCGGCCTCCTCAGGTATGCACCATTCTGCATTAGTTATCTCCAGACTTCTTGTTATGTGAGAAAAATAAACAACTTGGTTAAACTATGCAAGCTCGGTTCCTGTTACATGCAAATCAACTCAGTCTTAACTGACATAAAAGCCTGGCACGGTGGGGGGATGTCTAAGGGAAGCATGGAATCTAATGGTGAGATGCCAGGAGCCTCGGGACTCCTAAGGAGAGAGAAAGTCTTTAGGCATGGGGGACTTTCCCCGCTCCCTCCCTCACATGATGTAGGCTCTTCTGCACATAGGTGGCTGCCCTCCTTCCGACCCAAGGAATTGATTAGATAAGCACTTGGCTGACTATTAATGGTGTCAGTCAATGCCACAAACAGTGGATAAAATTCCAAGGAGATAATTGATTACAGGAAGGGCACCCAGGAGTCTCCATGCAAAGAGGAACTGACCAGCTTTTGTTACCACCATATCTCTCAAACCTAGAACAAGAAGATGCTTTTGATTGTACTGACCTGAGAGAACATGGGCAACAAGGCTCCAAAACGAGGTGGTCTTGGATCCTCCTGAAAACTGACACAGGACATTTACTGTTTTTTCATCTCTAGTAGAGGGAAAGTTTATGATGAAGGTAAGTCCATCCTTAATATAAATAGCATGTTTACAAAAAGAATATAAGCCATCCCTCATATCTTTTGCAGAACTGAGCCTGAAATCAGGTATTACGTCATCCTTCCATTATAGACAATCAGAGAAATGGCCGCTCATGCCGGATTCACACCCACATTTTTTGCCCCCCCACCCCCGGCCCTTGTCAGTGTAACCCAAATAGGACCAGGTTGGGCCAGTGGGAACCCTGTCCGTACTTGTGGTGAGCTCACCTCCCCAGTGAGCACCAGCCCTGAAATTCTCTTTAAGATGTAACCTTGGTCACTTCTCTTATCCGTGCTTTGGGTTTCCCCATCTGCTTAAATGGTGTCAGTCATAGTGCCTGCCTCCTGGGGTTCTTGTGAAGACTGATAGGAATATCTTTTTTTTTAAGTTTATTTTTTTTGAGATAGAATCCCAAACAGGCTCCATGCTCAGCATGGAGCATGACATAGGACTCCATCCCACAACAGTGAAAGATCAAGCTGAGCCAATATCAAGAGTTGGATGCTCAACCAGCGCTTAACCATCTGAACCACCCAGGCAGCCCTGATAGGAATAATCTTGAAAAGGGCCAGGTGGGGGCCCCTGGGTGCCTCAGTCGGTTGAGCGACCGACTTTGGCTCAGGTCATGATCTCACGGTCCGTGAGTTCTAGCCCCACGTCGGGCTCTGTGCTGACGGCTCAGAGCCTGGAGCCTGTTTCAGATTCTGTGTCTCCCTCTCTCTCTGCCCCTCCCCTGTTCATGCTCTGTCTCTGTCTCAAAAATAAAAAATAAAAACGTTAAAAAAAAATTGAAAAGGACCAGACATAGAGTGAGCCTTCGGTGAATGTCAGCTGGCATTATATTAGCATTAGCCTTATCAGAGATCCATGTTGTACAGAGAGGTGAGAGGGCTGCTCCTACCTCTGTTTAGGGAGACAGATTGCTTGGATCCTCCTAAGGGCAGCATGGAGAATTGGACATTGTGTTATTATCTGATGGTCTGATTGAGCAATCTGTGGAGAGGAGACAGCAATCCATCCTGGCTCACAAAGAGCTAGAATCACCCCTACCAGGCATTGAAGCAGTTACTTCCTTTGGGGGCGGGAGAAGGCGCTGCTCTGTCAAGTTTGGGGTGCCTACTGCCCACCCCCACCCCTGCTAGACCTGAGTCCCAGAGAGGGCCCTGAGGGTTTGGAGTCATAAGTCAGCAGTGGCTCCAGGGGGAGGGGCCAGAGAGTGGCATAATGAGGGAAGCTGGCAGGATGGAGAGGGGAGAGAAGGAAGGTCCTTGGCACCCCAGATTTAGGGTCTCCCTCAAATACAGTCAGTCTGCAAAAGTTATCATAGAAGTCCTCAGGTTGCTCCTGTTATATAGGACGTATATGTTTAAGTTGGAGGACACAGTGCATGTAAACCATTAACAGGACTCCCAACAAAGCGACAGTGATACAATACGCCCTTGTTTGGAGCCCTCCCTGAATCGTGCCTTTGTGTAATATAATCTATGCAAACTGCTTCTGGGCTGGAGGCCACTGGAAGCCAGCAGTGCCGCACCTCAGGTTTTATCTAAAAGCCTTACCTAAGAAACACAATAACCCGAGTTTACCTGATGTGATTTCTTTTGAAGGTGTGTGTGTGTGTGTGTGTGTGTGTGTGTGTGTGTTGAGGGGGAAGGGAAGTGAGTAGAAGAACAAAACTACAAGTCAAACTTGAAATTCTCACTTGCAAAGTTTGTGGGAAATGAAGTTGTGGGCACAAAATGCAGCTTTTGAAATCATATGGGGAGGGCGACTCAACCAGATGCTGCCACACAAGTTAGAGACCGTATGGGGTTTGGGCAGGACAGCTGCCATTCTGGCAAGCACTTGGTTAACCAGTAAACAGGCTCTGGGACGTTCGTTCTTCCCAGAGGAGAAGAGGCTGCTCCCGAACCTGGCAGAGCTGTCTGCTTGCACGTCTCTCTCCAAGGATCCTCAGGCAGTCGGTAAATATGAGCTCACTGTTGAAGCAAGCTCACAGCTCCCTGGGAGGGTAAGGAGTACCGGGAAAGAGCCAACAAGGGCTCTACCCTACTCCCTGGTCAGAATGACCTCAGGTCCCTGCACAAGCCTGAAATATTTCAACTGGATTTCTGTATCTCCTTCAGTGTGAAAGAACCTCCAAATTCAACAGCAATGGGCACGCCTGATACCCTCTTTTAAGTGCCTTTGCTTAATTCCACTCCCAGCACGTATTCCACAAGACAGTCTAAATCAGCCATTCTTTTTCTTAAGATGCGCCCCTTTATGTAAATTTACAGCCCATTTCAAAATATTGTGACCGCTAATTTAAAAGAAAAGCCACAAATAGAACAACATAGGTGTCACCATAGGACACTTGTCTAAGCAAAATCTCACCATGAAATACTATGCAATTGCTTAGCGAGTAAGGCTACGCTACACGTTATGTGGAATGATGGCTCTAGTAGGTTGAATGTTGATGTGTCAAAAGGTATGCCCATGTCCTAATCCCCAGAATCTGTGAATGGGAACTTAATTGGGAAAAGGCCTTTACTGATGTAATTAAGTTAGGATTTCAAATGAGATCACCCTAGACAATCTGGGTGGGCCCTAAATCCAATGACAAGTATCTTTCTAAGAGATAGGTTAACACACCAAGAGAGAAGGACAGAAAGCTATGTGAAGACAGAGGCAGAGATGAGAATGATGCAGCCATAAGACAAGTAATGTCTGGATGCACAAGAAGGTGGAAGAAGCAAGGAACAGATTCTTCCCTCTGGAGGGACTTCTGCCCTCCAGAGCTGTAAAAGAAGACATTTCTGTTGTTTTAAGTCACCTGATTTGTAGTAATTTGTTATAGCACTCCTAGGGAATGAATACAAATTCCAAGACAGATTTAAGACTAGAAAACCAAAAACAAAAAAACAAGGCTAAAGATAGTATATACAGTTTGTAGTATAGTGTAGATGTTACTATGACATGAGAAAAAAAAAGTCTATGTCTGCATATGCATAGAATATGACTTAAGAATATAAAAGACATTAGCAACAGTGCTGCCTCTGGGAAGAGAGTTTCTTGTGTTCTGCTGTAAAAGGTACCTCCTGAAGCTGGGCACACAGATAGGCAGAGTGATGCCCGCCCCCCCCCCCCCCAAAAAAAGACCTCCACATCCTAATCCCTGGAACATGTGAATATAAATGTTAAATAGCAGGAGTAAATTTAGATTGCATGTGGAACAAAGGTTGCTGAACAGTTGAATTTAGATAGGAAGATTATGCCAGACTGTCTGGTAGGTCCAGGAATCACAAGAGTCCTCAGTGGTGGAAAAGGGGATGCAATGCTATATTATTAGGCAATAAAAAGAAAGTGCTGATACACAGTACAATATGGATGAATCTGGAAAGCATCATGCTAAGTGAAAGTGGCCAGTCACCAGGGACTATGTATTGTGATTCTATTTATATGAAAAGTCCAGAATAGGCAAATCTAGACAGATGGGGAATCTATTAGTGGTTTCTAGGGGCTAGAGTGACTGGAGGGGAGTTGATGGCTACAGGCTACAGGGTTTTTTTGGAGGTGATGAAAATGTTCTAAAAGTGATTGTCATCACGGATGCCCAAGTCTACGAATACACTAACATCCGCCGAGTTACACATTTAAATGGGTAAATTGTACGGTATGTGATTTATATCTCAACAAAGCTGCCTGAAAAAAAGAGGAAAAAGGCAACCAGAAGGGGAGCCAGAGTCAGAGCAGATGATGTGACCCATCGTTGATGGCCATGAAGATGGTACAGGACCACGAACCAAGAAATGCAAGCAATCTCTAAGAGTGGGAAAAGGCAAGCCAGCAAAAAAGACACCTTGGCTTTAGGCCAGTGAGACCCAGTTAAGACTTCTGACCTCTCGGGGCGCCTGGGTGGTGCAGTCGGTTAAGCGTCCGACTTCAGCCAGGTCACGATCTCGCGGTCCGTGTGTTCGAGCCCCGCATCAGGCTCTGGGCTGATGGCTCGGAGCCTGGAGCCTGTTTCCGATTCTGTGTCTCCCTCTCTCTCTGCCCCTCCCCCCGTTCATGCTCTGCCTCTCTCTGTCCCAAAAATAAATAAACGTTGAAAAAAAAAATTAAAAAAAAAAAAGACTTCTGACCTCTAGAACTGTAAAAGAATAAATTTGTGTTGTTTTAAGCCATGAAGTTTGGGCTAATTTGTTATAGTAGTCATAGAAGACCATTATAAGCAGTTCTTACACCATTTTATCCCTTTTGAATTTTGCACTGTGTACACATATTACCTATTCAAAATTTAAATCAAAACAAAGTAGGAAACCTATTTACGATGGCTTGAGTCATCTGGGAAAAAATTTTAAACACCTGTAACACTCATCTTCGTAGAAACAGAATACCAGCCACAAATGCGAGCCATGTAAGTAATTAAAAGTTTTTTGAGAGCCGCATTTAAAAAAGGAAAACCAAACACATATAATTCAATTCAGTAATAAGTTTTGTTTAGCCTATTATAGCCAATATAGTATTTCCATCTGTAAGCAGTAAAAAATTTTAAGAGCTATTTTCCTTTTTTCCTCACTAAATCTTTGAAATCTGATGTATATTTTAAACTTCTAGCACATCTTCACTCAGACCAGCCATGTTTCATATGCCTAATTGCCACCTGTAGCTCATCGCTACTGCATTGGACGTGGTGGATGTGAATCTATAACATCCAATAGGGGTAAGGAGTAGGTTTTTTTATTATTATTTAAAGTCTGGTTAGTTAACATGCAGTATTATATTACCTTCCGGTATCCAATATAGTGATTTAACACTTCCATACATCACCCAGTGCTCCTCACGACAAGTGCGTTCCTTAATCCCCATCACCTATTTCACCCAACCCCCCACCAACCTAACCTCTAGTAGTCATTGGTTTGTTCTCCACAGTTAAGAGTCTGTTTCTTGGTTTGCCTCTCCCTCCCCCCACCCCTTTTTCAGTTGTTTTGCTTCTTAGATTCCACGTATAAGTGAAATCACATAGTATTTGTCTTTCTCTGACTTACTTCACTTAGCATTATACTCTCTAGCTCCATCCATGTCACTGCAAATGGCAAGACTTCATTCTTCTTTTTTAAAGTTTATTTTGAGGGGAGCCTGGGTGACTCAGTCAGTTAGATGTCCGACTTCAGCCCAGGTCACGATCTCGCGGTCCGTGAGTTCGAGCCCCGCGTCGGGCTCTGGGCTGATGGCTCAGAGCCTGGAGCCTGCTTCCGATTCTGTGTCTCCCTCTCTCTCTGTCCCTCCCCTGTTCATGCTCTGTCTCTGTCTCAAAAATAAATAAACGTTAAAAAAAAAAGATTAAAAAAAAATAAAGTTTATTTTGAAAGAGAGTGCATGAGAGCAGGGGAGGGGCAAAGAGAGCGGGAGAGAGAGAATCCCAAGCAGGCTCCACACTGTTAGCGCAGGGCTCAAACTTACAAACCATGAGATCATGACCTGAGCTGAAATCAAGAGTCAGAAGCTAAACCAACTGAGCCCGCCAGGTGCCCCCTCATCTTTTTTATCCATTCATCAGTAGACGGACACTTGGGCTTTTTCCGTAATTTGGCTATTATAGATAATGCTGCTATAAACATCGGGGTGCATGTATCCCTTTGATTTAGTATTTTTGTATTCTTTGGGTAAATACTCAGTAGTACAATTGCTAGGTCATAGGGGAGTTCTATTTTTAACTTTCTGAGGAACCTCCATACTGTTTTCCAGAGTGACTGTACCACTTTGCATTCCCACCAACAGTATAAGAGGGTTCCCCCTTTAGGAGTAGGTTTTTTACCCTTTGAGTGTGCTACACCATACATAAGGATGTAGCTACAAAAATATTTGTGGAAACATGGCTCAAAGGGTTAAAAAGTTGACAACAAAATGGTCTCAGGTGCAGTACAGGCATACTCTAGATATGGATAATAAAAAGAATGAGTTAAAGCTTTATGCATTGGCATAGAATATTGACCATAACCGTGGTATACTGCTAAATGAGACCAATCAGATTGAACGTGTTTTGGTAAAATTTGTTAAATAAACTAATTAACATATAGACCTATATGGAATTATTCACACTATACTGTTAATATTGGTTACTTTGTGAAGTAGTATGGAGGTATCACAAATATTATCACTAAATTTCTCCTTGCACATATTTTGTTGTATATTGCTTTGTAGTTTAAAAAGCAATCAATGGCGGGGGGGGGGGTGTTGGGGACGTGCCTGAGTGGCTCAGTCGGTTGAGCATCTGACTTCGGCTCAGGTCATGATCTCACGGTTTGAGTTCAAGCCCCACGTCAGGCTCTGTGCTGACAGCTCAGAACCTGGAGCCTGTTTCAGATTTTGTGTTCTCCCATCTCTTGGCCCCTCCCCTGCTTGTGCATGTGTGCTTGCTCTCTCTCTTTCTCTCTCTCAAAAATAAATAAATATTTTAAAATTTAAAAAAAGAAAAAATCAATAGATAAATAATCTCAAGAATAAGGTGCTAATTAACACCTTTAGGAGCTACCCCAGTAGTTATACCATTGCCAAAGCATCTGTAACTACCTCAGAGAACTCTCTCTCCATCAAAAACCTTATAGAAGATTTATTCCCCTTTTACCAGGCACTTTTTTCCAACTAGAGGAAGCATCTCAAAAAATGTTCTACGAAACACTCTTTCTTAATATGTACATTAAATTGCTATGCCTACAGGTGACCAATCTGTAAGAGAAATCAGTATCTATACTGCCATTCAGAAAAAGTTTTCATTTTCCTAAGCTCACACGTCCCCAAACCCATCAATATTCAGATAATAAAGAGGGTTTCTAAAAACTGGAATTTTCAGGAAAAAAGACTGTGGGAGGGGGAACGATGATGGACTGGATCCTAAAGAGAAACCAAGAGGTTCCATGCGTGGATAAAAAGACAATCCTGGAAGGTTTATCATATGTCAGACTCTGGGGTCTCCTCCACATTCAGCATTGGTCAGTATTACTTGTTAGCGCCTCCAGTTCAGGGCTAGCCCACGGCCCCTGCAGCAGCCCCCCAAGTCCAAGAAATGAGACTCTATTAACTCGGGTAATTCAAACACAAGCTTAACCCCACAGTGTACTGCCCATGGTAGGTGGGTGCCACCTGCTGCACTGAGATTCTGTCACTCAAAAAGCCCAATTCAGAGGGTGCCTGGGAGGCTCAGTGCGCTGAGCATCTGATTCCTGACTTGGGCTCAGGTCATGATCCCAGGGTCGTGGTGTCAAGTCCCACGTTGGGCTCCATGCTGAGTCTGCTTGGAGTCTGCTTAAGATTCTCTCTCTCTCTCTCTCTCTCTCTCTCTCTCTCTCTGCCTCTCCCTCTCTCCCTCCGCCTTTCTCCCTGCTCACAGAGGCTCTCTCCCTCTGTTAAAAAAAAAAAAAAAAGCACAATACAGGAAGCAGCATAAATGTGTTCTTTGGACTGGCCTGTGTGACCTAGGCCCTCAGAATATTCCTCCAGGCAAGGGATGACCTGGCAGAGAGTTTGGCCAAGCCCCGAAAGGTTGTCATAATATTTATGTTTTATGTCCTCTTTTTTCCCATGGCAGGTAACATTCTAAATGGTTGAGAGACTTTCTTTGGAATTCTTCCTCCTCCTGCATTTTATTTTATTTTGTTTATTTTTCAAACGTTTCATTTATTTTTGACAGAGAGAGAGACAGAGCATGAGCGGGGAGGGGCAGAGAGAGAGGGAGACACAGAATCCGAAGCAGGCTCCAGGCTCTGAGCTGTCAGCACAGAGCCCCACGTGGGGCTCAAACTCACAAGCCGTGAGATCATGACCTGATCCAAAGTCAGTCGCTCAACTGACTGAGCCACTCAGGGGTCCCCCTCCTCCTGCATTTTAAATATTTGTGTGAGAGTAGGCAGGTAGAGGGCAGGGGGTCCCTTTGGAGCAAAAGCAATCGCAAGCCAGCTGATAGGCCTTATTCTCCTTCCTCCCCTGGCCCTACAGGCTAATATAAAACGGCAGAGAGGATCTAAGAGATGCATTCACTTCAAGGAACGTTCACTGGGGGCCCAGTATGTCCCAGGCACTGGAACACACAGATCAGGTTAGTTGAAACACAGATTTGGTTACTATTAAGCCATTTGGAACATTTTAAATCGCTTGACTAATTGATCACACTCAAGAAAAATAACCTTAATAAACTAAAAACGAGAATACTTCAAAAATTCATTTAATACTGTTCTAAAAATAAAATGAAAATATAAACTCTATTGAAACATGAGGCAAATATTTATAGAAAAATGGAGATGATACAGTCAGCTGTTTATGAATTTATGAATTTTGTAACAGCTTTTCCAACTGCAAATTGTATAAAATAATCTGAATTTAGAAACACTGTTTTTCCTTACTCATCTCTCATGAAATAATTTTGCTCAAACTTTATGTATTCACTCTTGACATCACTGACTTTGTCATTCAAGCCAATCCTGATGATCTTATACAGCTTCTGGAAAATATCATGTTCAACTCTGTCCAAATTGAGACAAACGTGTAATGCTGACACAGGAAATTCTATCCCATGCCACAGGTACTGATTGCTGTACCCCTTTGTTCTGGGGGTCTATCTACAACTTACTCTTTCACTTTTTAAAGTGATTTATAAAATAATATTATTTTTAGTCACCTACAGTACTCACCCGTGAAGTCACATACCCTGAATGATGACTAAAACTTCTTAAAATTTCTTCACTTCTCTCTCATAGATCTTATCATATGACCTTTAAAACTATCTCCAAACAAACACACACTGAATTTGTTTTAGGCTACATATCTTACGCCAATAGTATTTAGTTGTGTGAAAGTTTTACAGGGGATTCTCAAATATGAGGCCAGTCCCTAAGTCCTGGGGAATAATTATAGGGAAAAATGCTTTTTAATGTCCAGGTTCCTACAGTATAGAACTTAAGATTCTATTTGGCATGAAGGATATGTAAATTTTCTTTTAAAATTTTTTAAAACATTTATTCATTTTTGAGAGAGAGACAGAGTGCAAGCAGGGTAGGGACACACACACACACACACACACACACACACACACACACAGAATCTGAAGCAGGCTCCAGGCTCTGAGCTGTCAGTACAGAGCCCGATGCTGGGCTCGAACCTACAGTGAGATCATGACCTGAGCCAAAGTTGGTTGCTTAACCAACTGAGCCACACAGACACCCTTATTTGTACTGTTCTTGAAACTAAAACACCATCTTCACAGAACATATGTAGTAGATTGTATGTTCCAGAGATGGCTGCCCCAGTATATCCCATTCCGCTTACTCTGATAATAGAATATTGACAACCTTCTATAGAGAAGTGGGAAATTCATGTTCCCTCGAATCCAGGTGGGTCTGGGAAGGGAGGAAGTGACACTACAGGATCTCTCAGGCTAAGTCATAGGGCAATAGAACTTCCACCTGGACCCCATGAGGACCTTTGCCCTGAACACCCAGCCATCCTGCTGTGAGAAACCCAGGCAAAGGGCACAGACATGACGATATTCTGGATGACAGACCCACCTGGAGTCCCAGCAGCAGACAGCATCAACACTAGTTTAGGTGACCCCATCAAGCCCTGACCAAACCTCAGATTCAGATTTACATACAAAATAAATGATGTCATTGCTGTAAGCCTCCAAGTTTTAAGGTGGTCTGTTATGCAGCAAAAGATTATCAGAACGACGCAAGTTTTTCACAGCCAGTAATACACAAAAAATATTTTTATGAACTTAAAGACCTTTTATGTATTTCTGTGAATGCTCATGCTATTTAGAGTGAAAACCATTGAGATTTTTGTGAATTTTAATTGTTATCCAATTAATGTATTACGTCTCTCAGTTCATGTTTTCTGTTGATGTTACACATCTGAGACCATGTTGGCAGAAGTACAAATTGGGACACATTTCCTGGAAGAAAATTCCTATCTTCCCCCTCCCCCACCAAAAAAGGGAGGTCAGTCTTTTCAACGTTTATTTATTTTTGGGACAGAGAGAGACAGAGCATGAACGGGGGAGGGGCCGAGAGAGAGGGAGACACAGAATCGGAAACAGGCTCCAGGCTCTGAGCCATCAGCCCAGAGCCTGACGCGGGGCTCAAACTCACGGACCGGGAGATCGTGACCTGGCTGAAGTCGGACGCTCAACCAACTGCGCCACCCAGGCGCCCCAAAGTCTTTTAAAATGTACATTTCTTTGTCCCAGAAATTCCACTTCAGGAATTTATCATGAGGAAATGATAATGGATATATACTAAGAATAGATGCAAAGATGTGTATAATGTTTATTAAAATATTGAACACAATCTAAATAACAACATAGCCTTGGGTAGTAAGTTCTGGAATATTATTTGGCTATAGAAGATGTAGAGGATGGAGATTTAGACATGGAAACAGGTTGAAAATACGTCAGCATCTGAAAAAATCAAACTGTTTATAAAAGCATGTAATCCCATTTTCACTATACTAAATATATATGTGCATAAACGCTCACAGATCTGGAAGGATATATACCGAGGTTGTAACAGGGATTAACTAAAACTGGTAGGATTATGGATTTCGTTCCTTACTTCCCTCCCTTCTCTTTCCCTCCCCTCCTTTCCCTGCTCTTCTTTTCAGCTTATCTGAATTTTTCACTTAAAGTTCCATTGATTTTATAATAAAAAGAACTTGAAAATAACTTGAAAAAAATTTGTTACAACTATGTATTAAGGTTCTCCAGAGAACAGAACCAACACAATGAACCAATAGGATGTGTGTGGGGGGGTGAAGACATTTATTTTAAAGAATTGGCTCATGGATTATGGAAGCTGACCAGCCACAAGGTCTGCAGGGTGAGTGGTTAAGCTAGCGACCCAGGAGACAAGGGGTGTAGTTACAGTCCCAGTCTGAAGATCTGAGAGCCAGAAGGACCAAGGGTGTAGTTTCCATCCAAAGGCTGGTTTGCTTGAGACTTAAGAAAAGTAGTTGTTTCAGTTTGAGTCAGAAAGCAGAAAAAATCTGAGGTCCCCAATTGGGACATTGGATGTCCCAAGACATGTCCTAACTAGGCAGGAGAAATTCTCCCTTGCTTAGAAGGCAGCCTTTTTGTTCTATTCAGGCCTTCAAATGATTGGATGTGGCCCACTCATGTTAAGGAGGACAATCAGTTTAACTCCATCTACAGAGTCAAATGTTAAGCTCATCCAGAGACACTCTCACAGACACACCCAGAATAACGTTTCACCAAAGATCCCAGCACCCCCATGGCCCAGTCGACAAGTAACGTTAGCCTTAACAGGAAAAAATAATTCCATGTAAACCCCAGTTGAGAAAAAGGAGAAATCAAGAGAGATTCAGAATTTAGTCTTTTCCGAGCCTCTTGAATTATTTGTCAAAAAGTTGCCCCTTGAGGTACTTGGGTAGCTCAGTCAGTTGAGCGTCCAACTTCAGCTCAGGTCATGATCTTACAGTTTGTAAGTTCGAGCCCCACGTCAGGCTCTGTGCTGACAGCTCAGAGCCTGGAGCCTGCTTCAGATTCTGTGTCTCCCTCTCTGACCCTCCCCTGCTCATTCTGTCTCTCTCTCTAAATAAATAAATAAATAAATAAATAAATAAATAAATAAATAAATAAATAAAGTTGTCCCTTGTTTTAGAACATTGTTTTACTTGATGGGCATTAATGCCCTTAAGTGTTGGGGATGACTATAAGCATGTGAGGTCTGTTTGCCCCCCATTTTTTTTTACTGTATTTGTAATTCACAGCTTGGGGATGGTATTCTTGTGCCTGACCAGCCTGCACTGTTAGGCGAGGACTCCTTCCTTTCTGTGTACTCCTGAATCCCCAGGTGCTGACTTCTGTCATAGGACTTCACCTTATTGTACTGATTCGTGTGTTTGGGTCCTTCACTTGAGGTAGGCAACCCTAGCCAGAGCACAGCACTAAGCCCCAGAGTTGTGCACGCTGCACTGAATGGGAATAAAACCCGTTTTATCCAAGCCACCGATGGAAATGTTCAACCAAGCAGGGCTGAGTATTGAGCCTTGCCTTTCATTGCAAAACATTTGTCTCCATTTCTGACCATTCCTTCTAAGGAGCTACCTTTGAGCAAGATTTTCCAGTTAGATAATATACCTTACTTCAAAGTTTTAAAATATAGAATTGCACACTGTCACTCCCGTCAAGCTACTGACTTGTATCCCTATCCAGACCACCATTTTTCCAATTGTAGGGTTACAACTGATAACACGTTGTGAAATCAACTGGGTGGATTGTTAGTCCTTAAAAGCTGGACAGAAATGATCAGAGGGCCTCTCCTATTAATTTTAAGTATTTCTGCAGAAAACGTCTGTCTCAGGAACATAGAGATATGTGTGTAATCTGAGTCATGATGTCATACGTCCTTCTTTTTACATTTGGAATCAAAAGCATTTTGGTGCCATTGATCTAGGCCTTATTTTTCCACAGTCCACGGATGTCTTGCTAAAATTAAGATACAGCCAGGATCAACTTGTTGGGTGTGAGACCCATTTAGAAGGCGATCGTTTTGTTGTGCTAGGGCACTAAACTTTGTCAGTCTGTTATTACACAACAAAAGCATATGCAGGGACACGGAAATAAAGAACATTAGGGAGTTCTTAGAATTCTTAAAGGAGTTTAGAATCTCCAGCTTTGGAAAGTGCTTACAATATTGCAAATTAAATACCCACAGGCTTATCAACACAAGTTAATGGAAATATCATAGCATTGAATAAACACTCCCCCCACGCTATTTTCATATGAAGCTTGAGACGAACTGATTAATGACAAAACCATTTTTTTAATTCAAATTTTACTGTAACTGAATACATGGCAATATTATGCATAAACATGTTTTGATTTATATGCAGATCACCAAGTCACTTGTAGCATCTTGTACAACCTCTACAGGTTTACAAGAATTGTCAGAGGAAACATTAAAAGGCCACTGTATAAATTTACACATAAAATTAAATTCAGACCGACTCAAAACGGTTTTTTTTGTGAAAAATTAAATCCTTTTAGAAAAATTGTTCCACAGGAATCAGTTCTAGATGTGCTACAAACTTCTATTTTGATATCAGAAATTTATCCTAACATTGTCATGGTGTATAAAATACTCCTAACCAGACTAACAGCTATTTCAGATTTTCCTCACAATTAAAAATTACAAGAAATACTTTCAAAAAAAAATTTTTTTTAATGTTTGTTTATTTTTGAGAGTAAGAGAGACAGAGCATGAGCAGAGGAGGGCAAAGAGGGGAGACACAGAATCGGAAGCAGGCTCTGAACTGTCAGCACAGAGCCCGACGTGGGGCTCGAACTCACAGACCACAAGATCATGACCTGAGCTGAAGTCGGAAGCTTAACCGACTGAGCCACCCAGGTGCCCCAGCACAGTAAAAATTACAAGAAATATTTTCAATCCTAAGTTTATGAATGACTGATGTCTCTGCACTATTGGCTCCATGGGTTATGCCTCCAAATTCGGCTCAGGTCATGATCTCACAGTTCGTGGGTTCGAGCCCCACATTGGTTCTCTGCTGTCAGTGCAGAGCCTGCTTGGGATCCTCTGTCCCCCTCTCTCTCTGCACCTGCCCCTCTTGTACTCTCTCTCTCCAAAGTAAACATTTTTCAAAAAATGACCTCACTTTCAATATTGCTTAAAATATTTCAATATTGCTCAAAGTGTGTTTAATGATCTAATAAATGAATTTAGAGAAATGAGGCAATAAATAATTTGTGATGAAGATCACATTTGTTGTATTTATTGTATAAAATGACAGCATCAGAAATATTTTTTTCATAATTTGTAAGTTTGTGTTGTTACTCCAATATTATCCACATTGTGTTTTATAATAACTTCTTAAATCTTTTATTTTTGTAGGTTTAATGGCACCTTTAAGTTATTTATTTAAGTAATCTCTACACCCAACATGGGGTTTGAAATCACAGCCCTGAGAGCAAGAGTCGCACACTCTTCCAACTGAACCAGTCAGGCATCCCAGCAGTTTCTCTTTTTTGAAAACAGACCCTGCATTTTCATTTTGCACAAAGCCCTTCATGATATATACATCATACATGTATGATACATATACATATACATGATATATCATACAACATTACATTCAGGTCAAAAAATTGAGTTGGTGATTACATGAACCGATAAAAGGAGTGATCAAGACAAAAAATGAAATACACGTCTTCAAGGAACTTATAGTCTAGGATTGTGAGTCCAATAATGTTAATCTAGGGCGAAATACGTCATATAAAGAACAACAAAAATATTATCAGAGTATAGTGGGAGATTGAATTAATCCTTTTCCGGATGACCTCCTAGGATTGCCAAGTAGCTTTAGGGGACATCTTCGATGTTTACAACCTAACTTGATTTCTATCTTCTTCAGGAGGCTTAGGCCTGGGTCTCCAGTGTCACTTTACCATTGATCCCCCCTACAAGTCGCAAGTGTATGGGGATTCTGTGAGACGGAGAAATGCGGTCCTTACCCTCCATTAACAGCAGCACTGTTATGAACTGCGGGATGAGTCGGTAGCCAGTCTACTCCGCGCTACAATATTTAAATGTACGGTATACTGACACCCTCCCATTCAAACTCAGGCTTCTAACTGAGGCACAGTCCCAGATCTGTCCACTTATGTCGATTTGGCTTTTAGAGGATCAACACCTGTGCTGAGGCAACCAGGTCCCTGCTGCCTCGGCCACAACCACTGACTCAAGGGTGTGCTGACTAGGTGGCTGCTGACTCTGACCCCCAGACCACTCACAGGCACAACCCAAGGGCACCTTACTACAGCCTACGCCACAGCCCTCCGACCTCACGTCCCAGGATTTTCTGCTGCTGCTGAGACGTGAGACATCCCAGGACCCACTTGGCACCCGCGTACGGACAACCCAAAAGTACAGGGGAGGGAGTTACCATCCCTTGGGATGAATTTCTCTTGTCATCTGTGGAATGCACTGTCAAGAGGTACAGTAGCTTTGTGTGGCTTCTCTGTAGACAACCCCTGAGACCACAGCATAGCTGTCCTGGAAACCATGAGCGGCATCCCCTTCCACGTGCTTTTCCTTTGTCCTGACTTCCTCACTTTTCCCCCCACTGCTGCCGCCTTAGGATTACTTCTAAACGAAGTGTTACTACACATGTAAGTTTTTGACTCAGGCCTCATTTTTTAGGTGACGTGGGGTGCGATATTAATGTGCTGTAGGCGTATTTCAGACACGAGCACGGAAGAAGCGCTGTGAACAGACTCAAGCCAGATGCCCCAGTTTGAATCCCAGCTCCTGCATTTAACACCTGTGTGACACTGGGCAAATCCCTCAGTCTCTGTGTTTTTATTGCCATCTGTAAAACTGGATAATAATAGTAGCTGCTTTGTAAGTTTTTTGAGATGTTAATTTATAACCCTTACCATGTGCTTAATAGATAAGTGTTAAGTAATTGAAGGATGAAAGAGACACAGACTATCTTTGAATCGCTTTGCTAAAGAAACTGCCTAGTCAATAGACAGAACCCATTGTCAGACTTCATCTTGCGACCAAATTGAATTCGAGAAACCAAAGACAGAGGTGCCTTCGGAGGTAAAAGTTGGACTGAGGGAAAAATGAAGCTGAGTGCCCCCTACTATTTACAGTTGTGTGCTGGAGACCTGATTGTTAAATATTCAGGAATTTGTGAGCCAGCTGTTAAAATGTTATTAGCTTGAAATTGGCCACAGTAGGAGTATTTATACCATGGAAATTGGCAAATGCTGCAAATTAGGACTTTACATTTTTTTCCAATTCTCACAAATGCTGTGAAGAGTAAGTAGAAATATTTGTTAAGCCATAAAATACTACAAAAATTAGTATTAACATTTGCCTCTCCCACTACTTGATAATGCCTTTGATCTCTAAACTGTTGGCTCCACCTGAATAGTGAGCCCTTGATGCTTCTGGCCACCACTCATTTCTTCTCCAAGTGCTCAAGGAAAACAAATTGGTGCTCCCTTTGGGATAACACGGGCTAAGAAGTGACGGTCTCAGTTTCAATCCCCTTGCATAACACATATTATAAATTTCGTCATTTTGTGCCCAAGTTTTAAAAAGAAAAACATTTGATGGGGCCCTGGGTGGCTATCGGTTGAGCCAACTTTGGCTCAGGTCACGGTCTCGTGGTTCATGGGTTCGAGCCCCGCATCGGGTTCTGTGCTGACAGCTCGGAGCCTGGAGCCTGTTTCCGATTCTTTGTCTCTTCTCTCTCTGCCCCTCCCTCGCTCGCACTGTGTCTCAAAAATAAACATTAAAAAAAAAAAACTAAAAAAAAAATTTGAAATATAAATTTTATCCCACATTTAAAAATTAGGGGCACCTGACTGGCTCAGTAGGTAGAACATGTGACTCCATCTCTGGGTTGTCAGTTCAAGCCCCACGTTGGGTGTAGGTTACTTAAAAAAAAGAAAAAAGAAATAGTAAAAAAAAAAAAAAAGAATTACACAGATAATTTTGAGAGACTTGAACTGCTTTCAGTTCCTTGTTCTCTATGCCCATCCTCATACCTGTTCACTAACTTTGCGCACGACTCTTCTATTTGGAACGCTCTTTCCTCCAGCATGCTGGCTCCCTCCCTACTAGCCCAGCCTCCACCCAATCCAGCATGTTTTACTCCACAGATTTCTGTCCATGCAAGTTGGGAACTCATTCCTAATATCCAGGGTCAGGGGGGAAGTGCCTTTCTGCATGTCCCCGCCGTAGCCTCCTCTCCCTCCCTCCTATTTCTTATTTCTGTATTACAAATGCCAGCACATGACCACTGAAATGAGTTGACTTCTGAGTATTCTCGCATAAAGATGTTCAAGATCTATTAAGTGAAAATAATACAAAAAAGAAATAGTTTGCCTTCAGTAACATTTATACAAAGAGATATGTTGGGAAATATAAAGAAGAAATTCCAGAAAACAATGGCCAACAGTCATCTCTGAGGAGGGGGTTTTAGTGTTCATTGCATGCTATACTTTACTGTCACTTTTTTATTTTATTTTATTTTTTTTTTAATTTTTTTTTCAACGTTTATTTATTTTTGGGACAGAGAGAGACAGAGCATGAACGGGGGGAGGGGCAGAGAGAGAGGGAGACACAGAATCGGAAGCAGGCTCCAGGCTCTGAGCCATCAGCCCAGAGCCTGACGCGGGGCTCGAACTCACGGACCGCAAGATTGTGACCTGGCTGAAGTGGGACGCTCAACCGACTGCGCCACCCAGGCACCCCTGTCACTTTTTTTTTTAAAAGAGGGCGAGAAAGAAGCCTTTCTGGTCTCTCTTATTAGGCTATGCATTTCTGGTTTATTATTGTATCCCCAACACTTAGTGCAATGCTCATAGTAGGTGCTCATTAAAAACCAATTACTTTATATAGATTTTTTTTCCCCATAATGCCTACATGTATACATTTTCACAGAAGACCAGTTTTTCTATAGAGGAGCTTACTGGTGTGAGTAGAAAATTAGCAAATGAATCATGAATAGTTCAGAAATTTACAAACTAATGTCTAACAGATGACACAGATATGTACACACAAGCTCACTAAGAGAATTTACCCACTCAGGATTCTTAAACTACAAAATATTTATTTCCTAATAAATAATGGAAGGGAAAGAAGGCTGATAGCAAAGGGACCATTTCTGAAGTCTCTGATCACATCCAAGCACAGATGGATCTTCAGAGTTCACCATTAATGCTGGATTTAGTCCATGGCAGGGCTGCTCATTATTATCACTTAGGTCCTCTGGTCCTCTGTTTCATATTTCAAGGAATATTTTATTTAAAATGTTTCCAGCATCGATGAGTTGGCTATACATACTAGAAATGTAATTCAAGCAGACCAAATTTTCATATAGTCTATGGCTTTGAACCAAGGAGTATGTCACCAATGGACACTACACTCAAAAAGCTACCTTTAGATTTGAAACTGTATTTATGTATTTGAAAATATTATTACGATATTATATACATTTATATAAGAAAATTATATACATATTTGTATATAAATTTTACATATAATCTATATAAAGATTCTATTATATAGAGTATATTACATAATTTTATAAATATATATTCATAAATTTTACATAAAATAAGAAATTTATATATTTTTTTATATATATTAAGAAAATCTCAGCTTCTTACTAAGTCTATAAGGGTCTACATAGACTCCCAAGGTCTGACTCCTGCCCATCTCTCTGGCTTATTTCCTTCCATTCACTCCCTCTCCCTAGACTTCCAGTCATATGGCCTTTGCTGTTTCTTAAATACATCAAGCTTATTCTTGCTTCAGAGTCTTCGCACTTATGGGACCTCTGAATGGAAAGATCTTCCCGGCAGACTCCTTTTTATTTGTATCTCAGTACAGATAAATTTTCTTTACCAGTGAGGTCATCCATGGCACCAGATTGAAATAGTGCCCACCTCTGTCCCTACCCCTAGACGCCCTATCACAACATCTTACTTTTTAAAAAATACCATTTATCATTATCTGATCTCATCTAGTACTTTATTATCTCTTTGTCCCTTGGTTTCCATAGATGGAAGCCATGGATGGATAAGATCCGTGGATAAGAGCAGGAACTTTGTCTTTCTTATTCACATTCCGCTGACCCAAGAAAGCACATAGTAGGAGCATAAGAAATACAAATAAATGACTCAATCAAGACACAGAGATATTTCTAGCCACATTATCCCCTCTCCTTTCTGAGATAAAGAAGCAAATGATGTAGCTTCAGGAGACCACAGACTGGCTTGAGCAAAAGGCACACCCAACACTTGGAATGGAGCTACTGTGCCACAGAACGCTCCCAATGGCCTTAGGGTTTAGAATCTGGAGAGCTGAACAGATTAGAGGCTTCAAGGCACAGAAAACTCCCCTCAATCTATTGGGAAGGGCCTTTGCTTTGGCTTGGGGAACTATTCTTGTAAATTTTATTTGAGGGCAAGATTCAGAACGTCCACCAATTCCCTTCCATAAATATCCTCTATTCTTTGATGTACCTGAGGATGACTAAGGAGAAACAATACCACTGGCAAAAAGTAGTTATGCAGGTTTTCTGGGAGACAAGATAAAATAAAGAATCAGAGGAAAGTGACATTTTTGACATCTACAACATCTTTCTCACATGACTTCACAGATTCTGTCCCATAGGCATCATTAGCACAAATTTGAGAAGACTGTCAAGAAAGGCCGCACAGAACTGGATTAAACTCCCAGTTCGTCACTTAGGACAGTCTTCCGTGCTCTGAAGCCCTCTCTTCTGCCTCATCAAGTTTCTCATGAGGTCCTTGAATCACAGCAATACAATTCAAGAGGGACACAGACAATTATACTACCAATCTCTTAGTTCTTGAATCAGCCTAATATACGCTATACAGATAATGGCTACGTCACCATTTTATTTAATAGGTTTTTGGCCCAAACTTGTCACCTCAATGGTTTGAATGGTCTATGAGGACAGCTTCACTGTTCCCAACAGCATGTTCTCCATTATAAAAATCCTGGATTTGGCCTGTTTTCACGTATATTATGACTAGCTTTTATTTTTATGATATGTTACTATATGACTCTATTCATTTTTTATATAAGCCACCTCAAAGTCATTGTGAAATTAAGCTAAGTATAAATAATAAATTATACAGCATATACTTATTGTGGTAGATAACAAAAAAGCCCATAAATTTTCATGCCTCCTTTTATCATGGCCTTTGCCAAATGCCTTCTTAACTCCTCCCAGGAGGCAGTAGAATCTATTTTCCCATCCCTTAAATGTGGGCTCGTTTTGGGACTTGCTTTAGCCAAGAGAATATAGCAGCAATGAGAGTATGCCAGTTCTGAACTCAAGCCTTGAGGCCTTAAATGCTTTTTTTTTTCTCTTGGATCCTTGAGACAGCCACATGAATAAGCCCAGTCTGCCTCTCTGGAGGATGAGATACATAAAGACCACTGGTTCCATTGTCCCAATCAATAGCCAGCCACAACCCAGAAACAAACACCTAGATGATCTGTCACTCACAGCAGCTTCGTAAGGGTGCCCAGCTAAAACCAGAAGAACTATCCAGCTGAGCCCAGCCTAACTAAGCTAAATAAATGGTTGTTTTCTTAACTAAAGAAGCCATACTACCTGTTAAACCTATACTCATAATACCCATTAGCACATATGTGCTAACACTGCAATAAGTAATTTGCTTACATATTCCCAGGTGTCTTGACTTTTACAGAAGTTTAGTGAGTCACCTTTCTTCTCCTAGAGTAAAATAGATTGACTTATTGAATTACAACTACAGGAAATGCTAATTCAAGCTCCTTAGCCACAAGCTTTAGATTTTCTACTATTTCACTTATGTACTTTCCCATTTGACCTCCAATTAAGCAGACCAAAAATAAATATATATATATGAAGCTTCAAAAACTTGTATAAATCTTTCTTGTTTTTGCTTCAAAGGTAACCTTAGAACATTGAAAGGAAAAAAACAAAGTCAAGTTACACAGAAGGGCTGACTTATCAGGGGAGGTTTTGCCCATCTCCTGACATACTTTGATTAAGTACACTGGAAGCCATGTGCCCTCTCAAGAATGCAGCCTGTTCTTGGTTGCCTGAACATCCCTGAAGGGTACTCTGTAGATCACTCCTTAGAGGGCCTTGGAGAATACAAATTACTCACTTGGAAATTTATGGGATGATACGTCTTGAGAATGTCTTTGAAGGTACCCAAATGAACATTCTGTTTTCCTGACTACAAAACTCAGTACCAAGTCACAGGCCAAATTCTGTTTATTCTCCTTGTCTTTGTCCACCAAGCATCCCCTCCCCAATGAACAGACATAAATCAGCCTTCCAGTGCCAGAGTCTAACAACTTCATGAGGGATTGAAAAAAAAAAAAAAAAACCAGTGTCCTTTCATGTTGGCTCTGCAATGTATAACCTGTAAGACTCAAGATCTCCTCCAGCAAAAGAGACAGGTTAGGCATTCCAGTGGCTGGCTGAAGGTTATGTTATGTAAGGATGAAATAAGCTGAGAGAGAACAGAATGTTGCTCAGTAATCACATCCGTACTCAGAAGGGCAAGTACAAATTCATCAACTAAAATCAGCAATAATTAAATATTTCTACTCGATACCCAAAGGAAAAAAGATGTATTCCATTTTTTTCTCACATTCATTCTGCCTCTGGTTTTCACTTTGCTTCCTGTTATTGTTTCTGAGTATTTTATCTACTCTATCAATCCCTTCCTTCTTCCAAGGACTCCGTGTGTGTGCGTGTATGTGTGTGGGTGGGTGCGCATGCGTGCGCATCTGGGTATACACACATGGAGCAATGGGCTTTAGGGACAAGGGAGGCAGGAATGGATGGACCCAGAGAATGAGGGGGAAGAACTCGCGTAAGTCTAAGAACAGTAAAAGCCATATGATATAACAATATACCCAACTGAATAACAAATTCAATTTATGAAACTTAGGAAGGACTCAGTTATAATGGGCCACGTTAAATTTGATTGTCACAAATTTTCAAAAGAACCGTCCTTAGATCTCACTTCCTACTATGACAGTTCTAAGTCAATTAATTAACTAAGAGCTCTCTAGGATTGGCCCTCTGCCAGCTAATCCACCATACCATCTCTATTTTTTCAGTATTGAATATAAATTTATATTCTTCACCTATTGTGCCATATCAGACTAACCTTCTGGCATTTCACTAACACTCATTAAGGTAAGAGTGTGTCAGCCTCCTACGATAACTGAGTGCTTCAACTGAGGGTTCCACTGTGGTGCTTGTGACAAATAGGGAAAGGGCAAGTGACCCTGGAAATTCAGAGGAGAGATGGTACTGGAATGTGGAGAAAGGCAAATACCAGAAATTAGCCTCCTGCTTTTATATCTTGTTAACTTGTTGTATGGTGTCTTGCTAAAGGAAAAAACTGTCACAATTGTTAGTGGTAACAAATATTTTATTATTTTATTTAATTATAAAAAGTATATATTTAATTATAATATGTTTATATATTGTTTTAATACTATCCTAAAATCCAAAGAAATGCATTATTGAATTTTATTTTTACAAAATTGAATTTATACATTTTTTATAATTTAATGAAATGGAAGATTTTGGTTTTGCTGAAACTAAATCATCCATGTTGGATCTATTAATACAAGGATGCAAGTGCATGCTTAAACTCATTTTTTTTACTTGAATCTTTTACTTTTTAAGTCTTCATTTAAATTCTGGTTAGTTAACATATAGTGTGATATTGGTTTCAGGAGGAGAATTCAGTGATTCATTACTTACATGTAACACCCAATGATCATTCTAACAAGTGCCCTCCTTAATGCCCTGCACCCCTTTAGCCCATCCCCCACCCACATCCCTCCATCAACCCTCAGTTTGTTCTCTATAATTAATCTCTTAGGGTTTTCCTCTTTTTTTTCCCTTCCCTTATGTTCATCCATTTTGTTTCCTAAATTTCACATGGGTGAAATAATATGGTATTTGTCTTTCTCTGACTTATTTCACTTAGCCTAATATACTCTAGCTCCTTCCGTGTCAGTACAAATGGCAACATTTCCTTCTTTTTGATGGGTAATATAGTAATATTCCAGTGTGTGTGTGTGTGTGTGTGTGTGTGTGTGTGTGTGTACATATATACACACACACACCACATCTTCTTTATCCATTTATCAATGGACATTTGGGCTCTTTCCATAATTTGGCTATTGTTTATAATGTTGCTATCAACATCAGGGGGTTTGTATCTCTTCAAACGAGTGTTTTTGCAACCCTTCAGGTAAATACCTAGTAGTGCAATTGCTGAGTTGTAAAATAGCTCTATGTTTAACTTTTTGGGGGAACCACCATATTGTTCTCCAGAGCGACTGCACCATTTTGCATTCCCACCAACAGTGTAAGAGGGCTCCCCTTTCTCCGCATCCACGCCAACATTTGTTGCTTCCTGCATTAATTTTAGCCCTTCTGACAGGTGTGAGGTGGTAACTGATTGTGGTTTTGATTTGCATTTCCCTGATGAGAAGTGATGTTGAGCATCTTTTCATCTGTTAGCCATCTGGATGTCTTCTTTGGAGAAATGTCTGTTCATGTCTTCTACTGATTTCTTCACTGGATGATTTGTGTTTTGGGTGTTGAGTTTGATATATTCTTTATAGATTCTGGACACTAACCCTTGATCTGACATGTCATTGGCAAATATCTTCTCCCATTCTGCCAGTTGCCTTTTAGTTTTGTTGATTGTTTCCTTTGCTGTGCAGAAGCTTTTTGTCTTGATGAGGTCCCAATAGTTCAATTTTGCTTTTGTTTCCCTTGCCTCTGGAGACATGCCGAGTAAGAAGTTCCTGTGGCCAAGGTCAAAAAGTTTGCTTCCTATGTTCTCCTATATGACTGTTATAGAAAAGCTCTCAGTTTTTCCCATTGGATGATATTAACTATGGGTTTTTTTTAATGTTTATTTTTTATTTTTGAGAGAGAGAGAGACAGAGTGCGAGCAGGGGAAGGGCAGAGAGAGAGGGAAACACAGAATCCGAAGCAGGCTCCAGGCTCGGAGCTGTCAACCCAGAGCCTGAAGCGGGGCTCAAACCCACGAACTGTGAGATCACAACCTGAGCCAAAGTCAGACGTTTAACTGTCTGAGCCACCCAGTTGCCCCTTAACTGTGAGTATTTCATACATGCCCTTTATGGTGTTGAGGTATGCACTGTCTATCCCTGCTTTGTTGAGGTTTTTATCAAGAATGGATGCTGTATGTGGACAAAGGCTGTTTCTGCATGTATTGAGAGGGTCATACAGTTATTATTCTTTATGAATGTGGTTTATCACATTGATTGATTTATGAATATTGAACCACCCTTGCAGTTAAGGAATAAATCTCACTTGATCGTGGTGAATAATTCTTTTAATGTGCGGTTGTTGTATTCATTCTGCTAGTATCTTAAGAATTTTTGCATCCATGTTCATCAGGGATATTCTCCAGAATAGATCACATACTGGGTCACAAATAAGGCCTCACCAGGTACAAAAAGACTGAGATCATACCACACATATTTTCAGACCACAATGCTATGAAACTTGAAGTCAACCACAAGAAAAAAATTTAGAAAGACCATGAATACATAGATGTTAAAGAGCATCCTACTGAAGAATGAATGAAAGAGCCAGGAAATTAAAGAATAAAAAAAATACATAGAAGTGAAAATGCAACAGCTTAAAACTTTTGTGATGCAGCAAAAGCTGTCATAATAGGGAAGTTCAGAGAAATACAGGTCTACCTCAAGAAGCAAGAAAAGTCTTGAACACAAGTGAACCTTACCCCTAAAGGAGCTAGAAAATGAACAGCAAATAAAGACTAAAGCCAGCAGAAGAAGAGAATAATAAATATTAGAGCAGAAATAAATGATACAGAAACAACAACAAAAAATAGTAGAAAAGAGCAATGAAACTAGGAGCTGGTTCTTTGGAAGAATAAAATTAACAAACCCCTAGCCAGACTTATCAAAAATAAAAGAGAAAGGAACCAAATAAAATCACAAATGAAAGAAGAGAGATCGTAATCAACATTGCAGACATACAAGTAATTATAAGAGAATATTATGAAAATTATATGCTGATAAATTGGGCAACCTAGAAAGAAGATGGATAGATTCCTATAAACATGTAAATTACCAAAACTGAAACAGGAACAAACAGAAAATCTGAACAGACTCATAGCCAGTAATGAAATTGAATCAGTGGAGTGCCTGGGTAGCTCAGTTGGTTAAGCGTCCAACTTCAGCTTAGGTCATGATCTTGCAGTTCATGGGATTGAACCCCACGTAGGGCTCTGTGCTGACAGCTTAGAGCCTGGAGCCCACTTCTGATTCTGTCTCTCTCTCTCTCTCTCTCTCTCTCTGCCCCTTCCGCACTCACACTCTTTTTGTCTCTTTTTCAAAAATAAATAAACATTAATAAAAAAAAGAAAGAAATTGAATCAGTCACCAAAAATCTCCCAAAAAATTCAAGTTCAGGGCCAGATGAATTTCCATGGGGGAATTCTACCATTTAAAGAGTTAATACCTATTATTCTCAAACTGTTCCAAAAAATAGAAATGGAAAGAAAACTTCTAAAGTCATTCAACAAGGCCAGCATTACTTTGATTCCAAAACCAGACAAAAACCCCACTAAAAGAGAGAATTACAGGCAATATCTCTGACTTAAATCTTTCACTTTCAAAAGCTATCAAGTCGTTATTTTTATTTTTGTTAAACAATTTAACAAATGTTTATTTATTGGAAGAGAGAGAGAGAGAGAAAACACATGAGTAGGGGAGGGGCAGAGAGAGGGAGAGAGAGAGAATCCCAAGCAGGCTCTGCGCTCAGCATGGAACCCAAAGCAGGGCTTGATCTCATGAAGCATGAGATCATGCCCTGAGCCCAAATCAAGAGGCAGATGCTTAACAAACTGAGCCACACAGGAGCCGCCCAAACTTTAATTTTTAGTCATCAATTTATTAGGTCGATGAGCCATTTAAAACTGTGTACCCAAAACCAATACTGGGGAGAAATATTAAATTTCTTTTTTCTTTTTCTTTTTAGAGAGAGAACGCATAAGCAGGGGAGAGGGGCAGAGGAAGAGAGAATCTTAAGCAGGCTCCATGCTCAGTACAGAGCCTGATGTGTGGCTCGATCCCACCACCCCGGGATCATGACCTAAGCTGAACTTAAGAGTCAGACACAATGGAATGGGCCAGCCTGATACCCCTAAATTTCATTTAATTAAAAAGATTTGCATGCATTTTTATAACTCCCCATTCTGCCTATGAACTGCTCCATGGGCATGAATACAAAGATGGGCACCCACTGCCAGGCTTGTTAGCAGAATAATCATGGTGTGGACCGCTGTGACTCAGGCCTTCTTGACCTAGGCTTGTCTTGGCTGCCATTTGCTCAGAGTATTCAATTTTGGCAAACACAAATGCAACTTCAGACATGGAAACTGACTAGCAGCACTCAATTACAAAGTAATTGTTCAACATCCAGAATTGTTTACAGTAACGTGGGTGAACACACAGAGCAACAATTTTCATAGAAATCCTATAGCTCAGAGAACACATCCATGTTTGCAAAACAACTTCCTAGTTTATTGTTTTGCCTGGGACTACCTGGCCTTGCTAAAAATCTGCTGTTTAAACACTGGTAATAAGTTTTTGAAATTTAGAAATGTAATACAGAGAACTCACTCATCCAGTGTGACTGAGGAAGGAGGAGTTATATAAAGGCAGCTGCTAACTGGAGTTAAAAAGATTTTCTTGTTCAAAAGGGCTCCTGATTTCGATTTACTTTTCTGCCTTAGATAACACAAAACTAAAAAGTTCAAAATGTAGCTACTGTAAGAAACAATAATTCAAATGGTTTGTATCTGCGAACCAACATCCAAAGACTATTTTCAAGTTCATTTATCTCTGATCAAGACAAAGCCTGCTCCCTCGTGGAATTTTAGCATCTCTTGAGGGGAAAGATCCTTTGTTTCATAGAGAAATAAGACAATCACAAAACTAAGCAAAAATATTTTATGTCCCCTCTAAAAAGTTAACTTAAAAATCCAAAAGACTAGTTTCAGTCCTGTTAGATGGAAATTGTCATGGGATGGGTGTTTGCCCACCAGGGCAATAAAAAATTCTGTATTAAGCACCTTATTTCACCTGGTGCTCCATTTATTCTCCCACAAATGTCTAGCCTATACAAGTACCCCATAAACATACACACCGTCCCCCCATCTTGCTGTAGCTTAAGTGTCATCGTCTCCCCCAGTATTCTACTTCTCTGTAACAAAATATGTAGACGTGATAGCCATGGGGTATTGTTTCCTGGCACTAAGTTGAAATAATTCTGGCAACCGTGACCCCAGAGAGATTTCAGAGATTTCACCATCTGAGTGGCTGGCCGAGTTGCCTAAGAGCACAGACCAACACAATAGCTCAGAGGATTACAGCAATATTGGGGAAAACATTCCAGAACAAGTCACCGGTATTTACAGTAATAGCTTAAAAATGTTTCCAATATGTAACTGTGTCTACTTGACTTAAAGAAGAACTCTATTATGGAAGTATTGACCTATATAACTTGGTGTGTTTGTATATGTATCAGGATAGGTAAGGACGTGCACTCCAAGAACAAATCATTTGGTTTACTTTGTAGAAACACGCATTTTTCTTTTTACCAAAATCTGTTTTGAGAAGAGATTCTTGTGGCAGGGGCTGCTAGTTGCTCTCTACTCTGTGTTCTCACCTTCTTTTTGAGCAATGCGATTTTTAACAGGCACATGGCTGCCCTTATAGATGCCCTGTTACCCAGCCTCCCTTGCAGCTGAGCATGGTCCTGTGAGGAAGGTCTGGTCAGTGAGAAGTAAACAAAAATGCCAGAGAGCAGCTCGTGGAACCTTGCGAGACGGTCGGCTCACACATGCCCTTTGCCTTTTTTTCTCATCCCTTCACCCCTCCTGCTGCCTGGGAACAGATGCCACCTTGGAGCATGAACACGAGGTTACGCTGCACAGGAAACAGCCCGGTGAGCTGTTTTCTAAGGATTTCCTGGAGCAGAGCCACCCTACCAGCCCCACACTATTTTATTCTACCCTTTTCCATGAGAGAAATTCATGCAGGTCTCTTGAACTCTTTTGAGTTTCTGTAACTTGGGCAAGCAACTTTTCTGTTGCTCGTACACACACCTAAAGTTATAGGATGTGACTTGGTATGAAGCAGACTGCTAAGTTCCCATCTGACAGACCAGAAAGATATAGAAAAATACACAAGGAGGCACTAAATCTACTAGGAACAATAAATAATTTTGAACAGGTGCCTGTTAAGGCAAGGGTGACCATTTAGATGGAAAATAGAGAGAGGATCTGCCTCAAGTCCACACAGGATAGGACGAGGGTGGATCAAATGTCCAGAGCTGTTTGAAAAGCCTGGTGGGCTAAAAGGAGGTAATCCAGGCCCACCCATGGCCTTGTGGTAATAAGCTCAGAGGCTGGAAGGGAAGCCTGGCTGGAAGGGACTTTGAGAAGGTATGTGGGCCAGGCTTACACCAGCCCAGCTCCCGTTCCTTGAAGCTGGCGCTGCTTGCTCTAACCTTTGACCCCCTGCACAGCCCCACATGGAGGAAAGGACTGGGCAACTGCACTCTTGTTCCTCTAATGCCCCCACTGCAAAAATAACCCCCAGCTGCTCCAGTAGTGCTGGAGGGCATGGGGACCAGCCCAACTTTACACTTCACACTGGAGTGCTGAGAGCAAAGGGCAACCCACTCAAGCGAGCATCGGATGCCTGAAGCTTCCCCTTCCTTCTCCGAGTGTGGCAGCTGCAGCCAGAAGGAGACCCAGATCACGCTTGCAGTCCCAAATACTTGGTAAGCACACAGGAATTGCAGCAGAGGAGGTAGCCATTCCTGGGTGCCCAGGCTCCCCTCGAGAGGGAATGCAAAGTCAGGGACAGAGAGCTGCTAAAAAAAAAAAAAAAAAAAAAAAGTCCACGGAAAGCCCCCACCTATGGGGAAGTCAGAGGGAAACTGAACAGGCTTCTGTCTGCCCCAGCGTCAACCCCAGGAAGGGACAGCTGCTGTGACCTGGACATGATAACAAGGAAACAAGCCAGAACAAAAGTTGCAGGAACTGGAGCCCAGCAATGTCCAATGGATGTGAAAGGCACGGGGTCCCTTTTTAAGAATGGGGCGGGGGCAGGAAAGACGAGGGAATTGCCCAGATAAGCCAGGAAAGATGCTGTTGTTTTTCAGTTTACTTATTTATTTTGAGAGAGAGCATGAGTAGGGCAGGGGGAGGGATGGAAGGAGCGGGGAGGAGTGGGAGAGAATGAGACAGAAGGAGAGAGAGAATCCCAAGCAGGCTGTGCACCGTCACCACAGAGCCCAACGCAGGGCTTGATCCTACAAACTGAGAGATCATGACCTGAGCAGAAACCAAGAGTCAGACGCTTAACCAACTGACTGAGCTGCCCAGGTGCCCCAAGATGCAGGTTTTTAAGTTCCACACTATTTCAAGGTAAAGGAGTTTATTTTTAACAGTTGGTTCAAGACGCTGCTTCATCACTTTCTTAATAGAGCTCATACATATTCCTCTCTGAAGGGAAGACACACTTCTGTGCTCCAGGGCCTCCTTTGAATATGGAGACCTCCCCTCTTGTAGCTTTCTAGACACTCAGGCTAAGAAGGTAAATACCTCCTACAGAGACAGCCCTTTCCATTTCTCAACCTGACGGTCTCCCATTAATTTGTACGTCGCTTCTGTGAAAGTGACCAGCGTCTCCCTCTGCCTGGTAGGCAGAATAGTAACTAGAACAAGCAGACGGAAGTGCAAGGGCACCCAGCAAAGTATTGGCAAAGTGCCCGACTCAGGATGCCTGTGTCAGCTTGATAAGTCCTCCAAAGCACCATACTATCGTTGCAGAGTGAGAACTGCAGGGTGGGGAGAGAGGTAGGGACGATGCTGATGATGCAAAATGCTGGTAACCTTGACTCACCCAGTTTTTAGATTCATCAGTTTGAGTATCAAGAGACTTGCTTTTCTTCTGTCTCTCTCCCCCTCTTTCCCTTTGGTCAGCTTTTGGAGCTTTTAAGCACCACACCACCTGAAAGCATGCTCTTAGATTCTCTCCAACCCACAGACTGACAAGATCCTGGAGTATTAGATCATTTCCTACTGAAATAATATCTGCTCACTCTCCACCCCAAACGGCACACTCTCAAATTTTCTGAAATGAAATCAGCAAATATTTATTGAGTACCTCTCCTCGGTATCCTGAGTGTAATCATGAGATCAGGAAGATACAATGGCTGTCTTCGAGGAGCTCATGTTCTATCTGGGGAGGACACACACACGCGCGCGCACACACACACACAAAGTAACTGTTCAAAGACAACAAATGAGAAGACACCATCAAGGTTTCATTTGTTATTTTTCCAAAAGCATGGACAAAAACTGTTGTATTATTTAGATGAAGGAGGGACCTTCAGCCCAAGTTGCAAAGAAGGCTAAAGACTTCAGGAACCAAATAGGACTGTGATAGCATATGGCGTAGGTTAAATTGTGTCCCCCTCCCAAAATTCCTGTGTTGAAATCCTAACCTGAGGCCCTCAGAATGTGCCCTTATTTGGAGACCAGGTCTTTAAAGAGGTAATTAAGTTAAGATGAGGTCATGAGTATGGGCCTGAATTTATCAGTAGGATTTGTATTCTTAAAAGAAAGGGAAATTTGTAGACAGAAGCTCAGAGAGAAAAGACAATATGAAGAGACACAAGATGCCCATCTGCAAGCCACAGAGAGTGCCCTCAAACAGACATGTCCCTCACAGCCTTCAGAAGGAAGCAACACTGCTCCCACCTCGATTTTGGACTTCTAGCCTCCGGAGATGTGAGTTGCTAGATTGCTTTTTAAGCCACCCGGGCTGTAGAACTCTCTTAGGGAAGTCTTTTCAAGTGAAAAGAATACCACTTGACACACGGGTCAGTTCTGAGTAAGCACAGGAGGACGAGGAAAGCCTTACATGTGAGTGAAACAGCAAAAACGAAGTAAGCCAATCAGAACGCTAGGCATAGTCTGAGACAAGCAATTTACCTAAAGCAAAATGTTCACATAGGAGAGTGGCAGAACACAGCTGGTCAGGTTAAGGAGTCTTCAGGTCTCTGTTCCACACTAAGGAATTTGGAATTTATTCTAAAGGCAGAGGAGACGTTTGGTGGCATTTCATCGGGGGTCATGTCCTAATAGCAATGGTGTGTTAGCAGGTCGGAGAGCAAGAACGATTAGAAAAAGAAGCCTAGAAGAGGGTTGCTCAGTTCTAAGAGTGGTTCCTAAGCTTGACTGAAAATTAGAATCACCTGGTGCAATTGCCCGACTGATGGACCCACCCCCGGATACCCATGGCATCACTCTGGGAACTTGTCATGTACCTCGTGTGGCACAAAAGACTTTGCTGACTTACTTGAGGATCTTGACCTGGGGAGATTATCCCAACTTGTCTGGAGTGTAGCGTCGGGGGCTCAATGTGATCACCAGTATCCCTGCGGGAGAAACGTGACATGCAACCTAGAACAAGAAGCAGGCGATGTGACGTCTGAAGCAGGGGGAGAAAAGGCCACATGATGGGACCACTTATGAAGCAACCAAACAGCTTCTAGAAGATGGAAAAGCCAAGGAAACAAATTATCCCCTAGTGCTTCCAGAGGGAGAGACAGTTTTAAGTTTGGCCCAGTGAGACTCATTTTAGATTTCTGGCATCCAGAACTATAGGAAAATAAACTTGTGTTCTTTTAAGCCACTAAGTTGGCGGTAAGCTTGTTACAGCAGTCATAGAAAACGAATATACCTGGGGAAAATTTATGCAAGTTTGATATCTGGGCCTTTTTCCAGAGCCACTGAACCTGAGGGTGGTCCAGGCATTGCTAGCATCTCCCTGGTGGGCTGCTAAGTTGAGAGCCTCTGAGGCAATAGGAGGCAGTATCCAAGACCTGGAGCAGGAACCATGCTGGAACAAGGAAGAAAGAAATACTCAAGATATCGTGAAGAACAAAACAGTTTTTCCGAGGCTGCGGAAGAAGGGCAGGTATGCTATGACCGGGGTGGGCTTGTGCTCAAGTACTCATACAAATGTGCAGTGAGAACTGAGGAGAATGCAGGGCTGGAGACAGGATTTGGGAATGATCAGCAGAGGTGGAAGTTGAAGGTTCAACAGCGACATATCCAAGGGAGTTTTGAATAGAAGAAAAAAAATGGGAGTGAGGAAGAACAGAACCATGCCTCTCCCATACAATCGTCAAGAGTGGGAAGAGTGAGTAGACAGAAGTGTATTCATCAGGTTCTCCCGACCAGTAGAACTAATAGGATATATACACACACAGAAATATTTATTAGAAAGCATTGGCTTACACAGTTATGGAGGCTGAGAAGTCCCCTGACCGGCTGTCTGCAAGCTGGAGGCCCCAAAAAGCGGGTGGTGTGCCTCCAGTCCAAACCCAAAGGCCCGAGCACCAGAGGAGCCCATGTCCAAGAGCAGAAGACGATGGAGATCCTGGCCCAAGCAGAGAGCAAATTTACCCCTCCTCTTTCATTTTTGTTCCACTCAGGCCCCCCAACAGATTGGATGATGCCCGCCTGCATCAGTGACGGCTACCTTCTTTACTCAGTTTTTGGATTCAAACGCTCCCCTCTTCCAGAAATATCCTCCCAGGCACACCTCGAAATAATGGTTTACCGGGTATCTAGGCATCTCTTAGTCAAGTTGACACAAAATTAGCCATCACTAGAAGGTAAAGTCAGAGCAGTCGAAGGAGCTTCCGGATTATAACATAAAAGCATGGTGGTGGGGAAGCGTGAGGGTAGAGGAAGCAAAGCATGCGTGGAAGGTGGAGAACACATCATCATCACGTGGTGCACAGACGGCAAAGAGAAGGAAGACTAAGAAATGATGGCTGGTTAAAGGTTATCTATCAGTGACCTTTGAGAAAGCAGTTTCAATGGTACAGAAGAGGTGGGAGCAGCAGTCAGATTCCTGGGCTACAGGAAGGAGTGGGTGAGAGGGTGTGCAAGCAGCAGTAGAGGCTGGCTTTGGGGGCTCTAGCAATGACAGCAAGCCCAAAAATGGAGTTACAGCCTAGCAAAGCAGATGGAGGTGACTTTGCATAATGGACTCTGGGGTCACACAGACCTGGCGACCCCCACCCCAGCTCCTCCACTGCCTAAAACCTGCATTAAGCAAATTGTTTACTTCTGTGTAGACTCAGTTACCTCATTTAAAAATAGCCACAAGGGGCACCTGGGTGGCTCAGTCTGATGAGCGGCGGACTTCAGCTCAGGTCGCGACCTCGAAGTTCATGGATTCAAGCCCTGCTTTGGGCTCCGTGCTGTCCGCGCAGAGCCTGCTTCAGATCCTCTGTCTGCTGCTCCCACTCTCTCTCTCAAAAATACACAAACACATAGGAGCGCCTGAGTGGCTCAGTCGGTCAAGCGTCCAACTTTGGCTCAGGCCATGATCTCACAGTTCATGGGTTCAAGCCCCGTGTCCAGGCTCTGTGCTGACGGCTCAGAGCCTGGAGCCTGCTTCGGATTCTGTGTCGCCCTCTCTGTCCCTCCCCCATTTGCACGGTCTCAATCTCTCTCTCTCTCTCTCTAATAAACATTAAAAAATAAATAAACATATAAATAGACACCACAATTACATCTACACCAAAGAGTTGCAACAATCAAATGAAAGAGAGTAGGTAACTCGCATATTTTAACCGTCTGGCACATTGGAAGTGCCAAACATTGGAATTACAGAAGAGGTCTGGAACCCCACTTTCTCATCAACAGGTTTGCCAGGTAAGATACAAGACTCACAGCTAAATTTTAATTTCAAAAAAAACCCCACTTTTAAATATAAGCATGTCTTAAATATTGCAAGGCCATACTTACACTAACAACCTACCTATTGTTGGCATCAATCTTCTGCTGCTGTAGCAAATCACCACAGTGAGTGGATTAGAACAACACAAATTTATTATCTTACAGTTACAAAGGTCAGCAGTCTGACATGGTTCTCGCTGGGCTAAAATCTCTATCAGCAAGGCTACATTCCTGCCGCAGGCTCTAGGGAACAATCCATTTTCTTACCTTTTCCAGCAACTGAGGCCCACCCACATTCCTTGGCAAGCTGCCTTCTTCCTCCATCTTGAAAGGCAGCAACTTTGCAGGCCCAGCCTCCCTTAGTCATAGCTCGCTCTGATTACAGCTGGCAGTCTCTCCACTTTTAAAGATTCTGAATAATTGGGCCCAGCTGCAGGATGGAGAAGACTCCTCTTTCCAGGCTCCTAAGCTTAATCACAGCTGAGAGTCTTTCTGCCATGTAATACACTCACAGGTTCCAAGGATTAGGAGATGTACCTTTTTGGGGGTAGACTTTGCTCCGCCTACCACATCGTTGATCTGAAATTCTAATTTAACTAGGTGTCCTGTTGTTCGCTAAATCTGGTGACCGTGACCCTACCTATAAAACTTCCTTTCATTGATTGGGGAAAGAATGGCTTAGTTCCTCCAGCCCTAGAATCCCAACTACACCTTGCATTCTTGCCATTTTGCAATCTTCCTTAGGCATCTCCCTCCACGCTGTGTTATGTAAGTGGGTTTGTGTTCAAAATTTTATGAAAGAAGTCTGTAGCTATTCGGGGAAAAATTGAAAAAAAATTATGTAAAGAGAAATTCTACTTTATTTCAACTTTCATTACAAAATGAGGTTCTGATTTACATAATAGGATTTAGTAAAGAAAAATAGAAGCTGTTCTAGGTATTTCAAGCGGGAGGAAAAATGTAATACAAGGAATTGGATGCATACAAAATTCCTGGGAGGGCTGGAAGAGGCAAGGGTGGGGAAAGCCACAAGCTTTCAAATATGTGGCTAGCTTCAAGAGACAGGAAGTTTCAGGGACTAAAGGAAACTGCTGCTGGTGATGTCATCTGCTTCCAGCTCTGAGGAGGATGATTCACAGGAGAATGGGATTCTATACAAACTCTGATATCTCCTGACACCCACACACCTGCCCGCTCCTGACCGAAGAGTAATAACGTGGCTTCTGCCTTTCTTCTCCCTTCAAAATCTCCTGCCAATACTTCTGGTCATCAGCATAGGGCTTGAAAACTACCCATAAGGGACACTGGGAAATGTAGTTCCCAGGCTTCCAGCCCTAACAATAAGAAGGAAGTGCACAGCAGATACAGTTAAAGAAACAGAACTCAAAAGAATTGAAAGCAGAAAGCTTTTGCCAACGGAAAAGGAAAAATCATGATTTTATTATCGTAAGATACCCAAATCCTTAAGTATGTACACCCAGCTGCAACGTGAAAAAAAATTTTTTTTAAGTTTTTATTTTTATTTCTTTATTTTGAGAGAGAGCAAGCAAGCCCTCACGCAGTGGGGAGGGGCAAAGAGGAAGAGAGAGAGAGAATCCCAAGCAGGCTCTACACTCTGTGCTGACCCCAGTGAGGGGCTTGATCTCATGAACGTGACATCATGACCTGATTCGAAATCAACAGTCAGATGCTTAACCGAATGAGCCACCCAGGCACCCCCAACTTTTTCTTTTAAAACAATATTTTGTTCATTTGCTGTGGCTGTCCCATTGTCTTCTGGGTTGTCCTTCCCCTAGGATTTCACTGACTACGTACTCTTGGCCATCAGAATTTTGTTTTTCCTGTCTAAGGTGGTAACTGTAAAAAGAGGAATCTCGGTAAATATGTTTATTTCCAGGACTAATTCCTGACTTTTATTATCTATTGCTATGGAACAAGCTGCACGCTAAAACTTAGTGACTTCAACAATCGTTACCTTTTTTTCAGTTGTGTGGGCATGGAATTCAGGGAAGGGCTGGGATGTTCTGCTCTCCGTGGTGTCAGTGGAGTCACTCAGCTACATTCAGTAAGTGGCTGGCAGACTTCCAAAGGACTTCACTTACGTCTGGTACTTTGGTGCCTCTCCATATGGCATCTCTCTGTCCATGCGCTAACCTAGACTTCCCCACAGTTCAGTCTCAGGTAGTTGGACCTCACACATTGTGGCTGGTTTCCCAGAGGGAGAAAGCAGAACCTGCCAGGGAACAAATCCCAGAATGTCACTTCTGCCATATTTTACGGGTCAGAGAAAGTTGCATTGGAGAGGAGGAAACATGGGCTGTACCTCTTGAAGGGGAGAACAGGAAGTGTGCACAGAGAGGGAAGGAATTGATTGGTGGCCATCCTTGCACACTGACTTGATTCTATTCTCCTAACTACTAACTTCGATTCTTACTCTCTTAGATTCTATCCTTACCTCACAGTTAGGAGCATGCTGTTCTGAGCCTTAACTTTCATCCTGTTTCTTCTTATCCATCAGTGGCCTCTTTTTGCTTATGTAGCCTATTAATAATAAATGCTTGAGCAAGTAACTCAGATATATGTACATATATATGCAAATATAGTACACACATGTTCCATTCCAATCTATTTGTTAAATATTAGCTAAGTTTAATGTCTTTTTTTTTTTAACATTTATTTATTTTTGGGACAGAGAGAGACAGAGCATGAACGGGGGAGGGGCAGAGAGAGAGGGAGACACAGAATCGGAAACAGGCTCCAGGCTCTGAGCCATCAGCCCAGAGCCTGACGCGGGGCTCGAACTCCCGGACTGCGAGATCGTGACCTGGCTGAAGTCGGACGCTTAACCAACTGCGCCACCCAGGCGCCCCTTCTTTTTTGTTTTAATAAACAAAAATATGAACAGAGATCTTACGCTATGTTTTTACGCTTCACTCTGAAGATCATTCTTCCATTTTAGTCTCATCATGGCTTTCCTGAGTTTCCTCATTAATTCCCTATCCAAGCCTCTTCTAGTACCTGCAAGATGACTTCAAGATCTGGCTTCTTCTTTTATCCTCTTTATTTGCTGAGATGTATCAGATATCTAATACAGCTTGACTTTGTTCCACATTTCACAGTAGGTATTCTAAGAAATAAATATATAAATTATATATACAGTATGTACCAAAGCTGAGCATTGCCAAAGCTTAAGATTTATAGTGGGGTAAAGTAGGTTTGTTGTTGTTTTTCTTCTTCTTCTGTTTTTAAGTAGATCTCAGGTACTCTCATCCATCTTTAAAAAAAAAAGTCAGGGGCACCCGGGTGGCTCAGTCGGTTAAGCGTCTGACTTTGGCTCAGGTCATGATCTCACAGTTCATGAGTTCGAGCCCCGCATCAGGCTCTGTGCCGACAGCCTGGAGCCTGCTTCAGATTCTGTGTTTCCCTCTCTCTGCCCCTTCCCCACTCACACTCTGTCTCTCTCAAAAATAAATAAACATTAAAAAAAAATTTTTTTTAATAAAAATTTTTGAAAAAAGTCATTTGGGGGGCACCTCGGTGGCTCAGTTGGTTAAGCATCTGACTTAAATTCAGGTCATGATCTCAACGGTTCATGAGTTCCAGCCCCACATTGGGCTCTGTGCTGACAGCTCAGAGCCTGGAGTCTGTTTCTGATTCTGTGTCTCCCTCTCCCTCTGTCCCTCCCCTGCTCACACTCTGTCTCTCTCAAAAATAAATAGTAAGCATTATTTTTAAAAAAGTTGTTTGGGAATTCAACACTGATGACAATTCTTTGTGTTCTCTCACAGAGTGGAAGAAAGAATAATCTAAGCGTATGCATGCCTTTTCATCTCTGTGTCCTCAGAGTTCGAGCACAGATGCCAGCAAATAGTAGGTGCTTAATAAATGTTTGTTATACTAAATGCTGGCCCCTTACATTTATCTATCCAAGTGGAAATGTACACTTTGCTTCACAATTACTTATCAAGAAATTCTGAGACACATAAATGTGCTTTCTATAATACAAACACAAAACTCAGATCATTCTCAAAGGTATCAAATAGAAGGTATAGAAGAAACAAAAAGAGATTGGACAGCACACTTATAAGTACTCTATCCTCTTAGTTATAAGTACAAATTAATTTCCTTCTAATCTTTACAAAAAAAAAAAAAGTATGTGGGGGTGTGGAAACAGAAGACGGTGGGTCTTAAGGCAATGAGCAAGGGTCGAAGGATTTTTAATCATCCCTTGTGATCTGTAGTGCATTTCTGTGCCAGGATTATCTCCAAACAGGCCTCAGAAGAAAAGAAGGAGAGAAGGAGGCCAGCTTCCTTTTTAATCCAACATGAAGCTACATTGTGCAGAACCCAGATGGCTAGGCTGCAGAAGCCTGTGACAGCTTCAGAAGGAGCAAGGAGAAACTGTTCATGGGTCAGGAGAACCCCAGAAAGCCGGTGGGCCGCCCAGGGCCTCCCTTGGGGCAATTCCTGTGCTTCTGGCTGCCAGACATGATGCATACCTCCGGGACCTGAGTGAAGGCCTAGGGGGGGTGCTCTTCCTCTCTCCTCTTGTCTAATTTAATATGGTTTCTTTCTGGCTCCCCTCAAGCTTCAGAAGGGAGTGCTTGCCTACTTGACAGAGTCCTATGGAACTTTCTTAGTCCCTATTTCGAAATAAGCGCTGGAGGCAGTGCGTCAGGCAAGTGTTGAGAAGCAAGAAATATGTGCAGGGTTGTGTGTGTGGCTTGGGGGCTGGAAGGGAACCTCGCCACTGACTAGAGGCCGTTTGTTCCTTTCATTTCAAGCTCCTGTTCGTATTGTTTTCACCAAGACATTTTTCTTCCCCAAATGCAAAAACTAGAGCTACACGGCCCATCAATCTCTGGCGCTTTTTATACGAGCAAACTCTGGACTCACTATGGCTAGGAAGCAACAGCCCAGCTCCCTCCAAAGGTGCTGACAGTTCACCTCCAGGCTCCCTTCCAGTCTGTAGGCAGGGAAGGGGGGGATATCTGCTCTGGGGCAGTAGCTTCTAGGGGTTCTGCCCTAAGGTACAGAATAGTTACCCTTACTGAGACTTGGGGGGGGGGGGGTGGGGAAAGGATAGTGACAAGCAGGTTTCAAGCCTGCCTATCAGTCATTTACAGGGAAGACATTCCTTTTAGATTTTCCAAAGTCTACGTTCCCTAATCTGGGCCCTTCTCCCAAGTCTCTGGGCCTCAGCCCTTCATAAGTGAAATGAAAAGGCTGGGCTGGAGGGTCTCCTTACTGCTCTGACCTCCTCTGATCCCATGACCTCCTCATTATCAGGGATGACTGAGACCAGCAGAGACCTGAAAAATCCAGAAGAATGGAAAACCCCCAGATCTAAATTTTTTCACCTTAGAATATCATGCTTTTCTTTTTTTTAAGTTTATTTATTTTGAGAGAAAGAGACAGAGAGAGAGAGACAGAGAGAGAGGGAGAGAACCAGCAGGGGAGGGGCACAGAGATGGGGAGAGAGAGAATATCCCAAGCAGGCTCCACGCTGACAGCGTAGAGCCTGACACAAGGCTGAAACCCACAAACTGTGAGATCATGACCTGAGCCGAAACCAAGAGTCCGACACTTAACAGAAGGAGCCACCCAGGTGCCTCTAGAATATCATTTCTTGAGTTGGAATGTGCATGTCCTGAATCATGGAGACGCACACAACAAAAGGTCTGACTCTGGGGGTTTACCCATTTCTCCATCCTGCCCTCTGAAATCCTGAAAATGTCTCTGCTCACCTTTCCAAATATAACTGAGCTTAAACTACAGCCACTCTCCCTTCCCCCACCCCAACTTCTCTTTCTCATTTCTCTCTTGAGTCAGCCCTGTCCCACTGGGAGTGGGGGTGGTGCTTGCTTTAAATGCCCTCTCTGTCTTTCATCTCAGCACCCATTTTTTAAATGCTAGCACACACATATTTAACGATACAGCTTTACACAGAATGCTAAGAGGACTTTTCTTCGTATTTTACAGAGAGACATGAAACATATGGACTTTCTATTAATATTCATACCGTGGCACAGCCAAATCTAACTCCTAACTAGATGCATTACAGTTTGTTTGGAGTTTAAAGGCGTAACAACAATAATGAAGGGAGGAGCAAGACTAATTTATTTTATATAACTGAATGAGAGATTAATTTAGGAAATAATAAATGCAATTTAATATGGTCTCCTGTGCCCTGAAGTAGGTGGTGCCAGATTTGGAGGGGTGACTGCTATGTCCAGATAATCACAATCTCTCACTGTGCCGTCTCTCCTTTTGTTCCTTGTAGAGCTCTGTATGGACAGGCTACACGTCAATTATTCCCGTGTTACAGACGTGAATACTGACTCAGTGAGACAATTGAGTTGCCCAAACTGTCAAGGCAATTTAAAGGGTGAATGAAGGGGCACCTGCATTTGGTTGAGTATCTGTCTGACTCTTGCTTTCAGCTCAGGTCATGTTCCCAAGGTCATGGGACTGAGCTCCACGTAGGACTCTGCACTAAGCATGGAGACTGCTTAAGATTCTCTCTTTCTCTCTCCTTCTGCCCAACTTGTACACTCTCTCTCTAAAATGAATGAATGAATGAATGAATGAATGAATGGTGAGTGAAGACTTCCAAGGCTTCTGATTCTTAAACTTGTATCCACAGCACTGTTTAAAATATGGATGATCTTTCTGAAAGATCACCTGTTTTACCTTCTCTGCTCACCTGTTCCTGGATTGAAAGTTGGGTGAAAGTTGAAGGAAAGGGAAAAAGAGGTCAGTTCAGGGTTAAAACTCTTCTCAAAACAATTTGACCCTTGCCCGGCTGTGCTCAAATGCTGCTTCTGCTTCCAGGATTTGTAGAAGCCCATAATCACAAAAACTATCGTTCCTTTTCTCACATGTAGCTGACCAAAAGTATGTGGGCAGAATCCAACACATGGGTCACCTTTCTTTTGTCTGAAATGATAAGCTACAGCATTCATGGGGTAGGACACTGGGTGGGACATCTCTGTACAATTTCATCATCTTCCTTGCCTTGTGTCCTTTAGCAGATGTATAAATGTTAGAACTCTTGCTACCAACTAATGAAAACTTTTCATGTTTAATGTGAAATGGAGAAAAACTTACAAACTTGAAGTAACAAGAATATGAATTTAGGAAATAGAGTGATGTTCTCATTTATTCTAATTCAACGAATTCAACAATTTAGGGAAAAAATATAGTTTCAGCTCTGTGCACAATGTACTGGTAGTTTTATGGGGAGGGACCTATTGTGATTTGTTTCAAAATTCAGTTAAAAATATTGCTGCCCAGTTTTATTTGGGGTTCATGTCAAGGATTTTTTTTTCATGGTGCTTTTTTATTGAGGCCCTGAAAAGGTCTACAAATATTCAGAGTATAAAGGAGGTCTTAGAAAAGCAAAACAAAAGAAAAAAAGAAAAAACCTCAGGAATGCTAGAATTTTTTTATGAAAAATACTAAACAAAGGGTTTCTCACATTATTTAAACAAGATGAGCTGAAATGTTTATCAGTCCACTTTGTATTGAAAACTTGCAGATCCTTTTTTTTTTTTTTTTTAGTTTTCTAAATCATTTTTTTTTTACAACGGTTTTTATGCCCCAATGACAGCATTTCATTCTCTGAAGGCCTCTGACCTGATGTGAACTAAACTTCATACTGATATGGCCGAAGCAGTTTCTGGTTCTCTATTTTGGAGGGATTGGTGAGGGAATATTCCAGGGTGGTCACATCGAAAAGTTTGAAATACCCCAGCACATGTGAGCAAAACTTCTTCCGTAACTTGGAGACAGATAACCTGAAGAGCAGAATGAAAAGATGTGCAAACAGGAGATTCTGTTTCAGGGTGTCCCTACCTTTGACCAAATGGTCATTTTTTTTAGCACAGTTATCTGGTGATATTACCTTGGCAAAAAAGTGTGATAATTTTGAGTTCTTTTAGTGTTGCTGGTGGTTTTAAATGTCTTCCCGCCCCCCCCCCTCCACCCCCACCCCGCTCAGTTCAGTATTTCTCTTTGGTTCTTGCCTTTCCTCAACACACACACACACACACACACACACTCCTACTGGGAAACTTCCCTTTCCTTTTAGTCTTCACCCCACTAGAGCTGGTTGTTTGGATATTGTCGTTAACTGAATTGCCTCATTTTTGTTAAAATTATTTCATGTAATCACTTAAGATGTATATTCATTAGAAGCCTGTTAAAATAGCTTTTAAATCGAATGGATTTCAAAGGCTTCTCTGTGCCTCAGTTTCCTCATCTAAAAAAAAAATGGGGATAGTAACAAGAGCTCTCTCAAAGGAGGCTGAGAGAACTATAATGAGAAGATTCCAGGAAAGCCCTTATTAGGTGCTCAAAAACTATCTGATGCGACTGTTCTAAATTCAGACAGCCATCTTTCATTCTTTGGACCAAGATCTTGTTGGACTAAGGTTGAGGATACGTGAAGATGCTGAGATGTGCTTCCTTGGACAACTCTGAGAGGAGGCAGGGACAGCATTCAGTCACCCAGTTTATGGTTACCTACCCTTCAGGGTATCTTCCAGTTTCCCTCGGTTTGACCTCACTGGAAAAGGATAAGCTTTCCCTTTCAGATCAAGGAATAAAACGATGTTCCACTTCTCTGCCAATCCCAAGCTCCATACTGGCCCAAAGTGTGAGGGGAAAACGTAAGCCTCCTCCTCCATGTTAATTCAAATAGCTGCATTAAAGCAGCACACAAAAAGCAGGCTTTTCACTTTGATAAGGTCGCCATTCATGGGGAAGGTCAGAGACTCGGGATAAGATTTGCACCAAGAGGGGCCCCTGGCTGCCTCAGTTGGTTAAGCTTTGGACTCGGTTTCAGCTCAGGTCATGATCTCATGGTTCATGGGTTCAAGCCCTGCATCAGGCTCTGCACTGACAGTGTGGAGCCTGCTTGGGATTCTCTGTCTCTCTCTCTCTTTGCCCTTTACACTACTTGGGTGCTTTTTCTCTCAACATAAATAGATAAACATTAATAATAAAAAAAAAAAGATTGGCATCTAGAAACAGAATAAGATTAATTGGCCATTATTTATGGAAGCATCCTGTACCAGCCCAATCTTGCCACGTAAAGGGAGTCACAGGCCCCCTTCCCACCCCTTGTCATCAGGGGAAGGAAGTGACAGGGATCTGCTAGGCATCTTGGGATGCTATGTGTGTTTGCAACTTGAGACGGGATTTCTCATCTCTCTCTTGTTCTCGTTTTTTTTTTTGTTTCTTTTTTTTTTTTAATATTTTTTTTCAACGTTTTTATTTATTTTGGGAACAGAGAGGGACAGAGCATGAACGGGGGAGGGGCAGAGAGAGAGGGAGACACAGAATCGGAAACAGGCCCCAGGCTCTGAGCCATCAGCCCAGAGCCCGACGGGGGGCTTGAACTCACGGACCGCGAGATCGTGACCTGGCTGAAGTCGGACGCTTAACCGACTGTGCCACCCAGGCGCCCGTCTTGTTCTCGTTTTGTACGCCTGCTGCCAAGGCATCTCTGACACAACCCACACAAAACCTCTTCCAGGATCCTCTGCCATGTCGTCCCTGGAGCTGCTTTTTTCCTGTTTCTATTTCTCAGAATGTGAAAATTCTCTAGCAAAAGGTTTTTTATTTTGTCATGCTCAAGGTCTCATGTTTTTGTCAAATAAGGAACATCAGGAAGTCAACTGCTCTCTCTCCCTCTCTCTGGAACTCAGCCAGTGCCACACCAACATGGAATTAGAACTCCTGAACTCAAGACCCATGCTTTGTCTGCAAGCTTATCCAACCTGCATCCAGCACCAGAACTTTCCTGAGATCCCTGCCAGATGGGCATAAGTCAAGATCTAGCATATACGAGGCGAGATCTACATCAGGACGTCACAGAAGGATCAATGGACTAAATTCATCTCCCTTTCCTTCTAATATCCTCCTGAAAAATAAAAAATCAAATCGACTCTCAGCCACAGAAGTTAGTGCTAACGAGGCAGCCGGCTTGGGTATGTACTTCACTGTCTTCTGGCTACAGACCATGAGCTCAGGACTTCACCTTCCTCCCTCTCGTTGTCCTCATCTGTCACAGTGACACAGGAACTGTACATCTCCCTGGCTCTTCTTTTAGTCTTTTGCCTCCTTCCTTCCAGGTTGAACCCCCCCAGGTGCACGCGGTTGATGCTCAGCCTAGGATGCGTGATGCCTGACCTAAACACACCTTTCTTGGAAGCTTCCTGACTTGACGCAACCACCTTGTGATCACCCAAGTGGAACCTCTGGCAGAGGAGTATGAGCGGCTGATCCCTGAGCACAGGACTGTGAGCTCCAGGAAGCGAGCGTGCACTGCGTGCAGAGGCATTCCCGGAATAGTTTCAGCTGGGGAGGATGGGGCTGTGACTCACGTCCCCAGCGCACGTCTCCGAAGCGGCACGGAGTGGGCGGGGACGCTCACCCTGGGAGGGGGGCGGGGATCACCTGGGGAGGTCAGGCACTGGGGCCGGGAGCACTGACTCCTGCACAAGGGCAGCCACGCTGACTCACAAAGGAAAGCAAGAGGGCGATGACCAAATGTGAAAGAAGCAAGTCGCCTGTGTCAGGGAGGCTCTTAGAGAGACAGGAAGCATGATCAGCTGGAACCAAGCTCAGAAAAGGAAAATTCAGCGCGACTTCATGCCTCTGTTCTCGCTGAAATTTATCAAGATGCGCCTCTGCTGAGCGTAGCACTGGCGATTCTGAGAAGCCAGATGCAGCCGCCCCCTGTTCCTGGGTCCCCGCAGTCAAACGTCTGCAGGGCCTGCAGGGAGGGAGAACCCTGGTTCATCCTAGCTCCCACCGCCAACATCATCCCCCCCCCCCCCCCCCCGTGTGATCACTAGAGCTGACATCTGGTGACAGCTTCCCCAGTCAGTTTTATGGGCTGTGATCTGCCAAAGCGTGGTGGCCAGCTGAGGGAGACACTCTGCTCCCCAAGATAAGAACCCAGGCACCAGCCTGAGCCAGGCCAGAGGAAGAGGCATATGTTCTCAATGTGTCTACCCAAAGGAAGACAGCTTTTTTTTTTTTTTTTTTTTTTTAACACAAAGACCTCCTACACGCTAGCTGTGGTCTGTTCGCTGAGCCCTGGCTATATGGCAAACTCTGTGTTAAGAATCTGGTGCACATCGTCACAATTCATTTTTACAACAATCCTAAGAGGCAGATTCTTTTAGTATCTTTGTTTTGTGGATGGGGAAACGGAAGCACAGAGGGGTAGATCAATCTGCTCTCACCACATACAGCTATTTGTGTCACGTTTGGAATTTGAACACAGGCCCTGCCCCCTCCTGGTATGATTTTGTTCAGTCCTGACCATGATGATGATGATGATGGCGACTTAAGTCTTGGGGAGTGAGGATGTCTTTTGAGGCTGTGTTCTCAGGAGTCTCTTGGTCAGCCTAATGTGGCCGTTGGGTGAACAGGAAATGGTGGACTCTTAAATGCTTAGAGACATTGGCTCCATCCATCTAGGGCAGGCTGTCCCAAGGCCCACCCTCAGGGTAGGATGCGGTTAAAGTGTCCCTGGCTGAGTAGCAGGTCTGGGTGGAAGTCCCCAGGTAGCACAGGGCAAGGGGCCCTCTTGATGAACACGGACTTGATGAACACAGACCTGCTCTGTTCCCTCAATGCCCTGAACGTGGTGGACCTTCTGGCTATGCAGGGCATTTCTACAGAACTCTGCAGGAAATGACAGGATAGCCTGTCATTGGAGGGGTTGCTCTCAAGAGAGACAGCAACCTTTAGTCCAAAAGTTCTGAAGCACCAGTGCCCTTAAAATCAAACTCGCAGCCCAGGAATTGGCATGCTAGCAATTTCCCCAGGCTGTTTTGATGTAAGTAGCTCTTAACACTATTCTTCATGAAACATCACTTCGGGAAAGTGGACACTGAAAGTTTCCCTGTCAAACGAGAGCCAACAGCTTTGGTGTCTTGGCTAAACACCGTATCTTTCTAGGGCATTTTATTTTTGAAACAGAACTGAAATGCTTTGCTCACAACCAGTGCAGGTGAGTGTTCTTAGAGGGAGTGGGGGTGGGGCAACAACCTGCGATGCCATCAGTTGCTTTGAAGAAAAATCACAGGAAAAGAATATGGAAGTATGAGTGGCCTGGGCTGCATTTTGGAGGGGGGGCTGTGGTGAGCCGTTTCCCAATGGTGCTGCAAAACTAAAGATTTTCAGGTATAAAAACAAGTATCTGGAAAAGGAGGGCCTATAAGGATTTATGCCTCAGAGGGTGGCTTCTACATCCAAGTTCAGAAATGGGGGGTTTTCAGGGTAGAGAGGGAAGTGCTTCCTTTAATTTCCCACCCAGCCTCCCTCCTGCTTACAGAAGTAACAGGCTTGACCTGGGCTGTGATATGAAAAACATCATGAAGGCATGTGGCCCAGAGATTTCTCTCCAACCTGCCTGACACGTTATCCATATATGGTTTCCCTTTGCTTCTGGAGGCATTGGGAACTGTAAGATCACCCACATGAGAGTGCCTGAGAAGGAACGCCTTACTCCCTTTGTCATCTGCCATCTTGGTAGGGATTGCTTACATACCCTGGCAGTTAGCTGAGAGAATGAAGGCAGGTAAGGAAGGATCAGATGGACAATGGGATGGGAGAGGGTGAATGAGACCAGACAGGCCACCTCAAGGGGGTATGTGTGCTCTCCCATGACAAAGGCCAGTTTTGTTCACTCCCTTCATCCGTATGATTACAAGTGGAACTATCCCTATCCTCCCCACCAAAAACCACGAGCTCCCTCTCTCCAGATTGCCCCATTCCTTAGATTCAATACTCTAATTAAGAGTCCAAACAGTTGACCGCATCACATATTCTGGCTTTTTCCTTTTTCAAAGAAGTGAGGCAAGTGTATGGTGTGTGTGTGTGTGTGTGTGTGTGTGTGTGTGTGTACATGCATGCGGGAGGTGTATTACAGACTTCTTCCCTTTATACGCCCCCTAGGCCCTTTCATGGGTCCACCAGTTTGGACCATCCTAGGAACTGCACAGACAAGAGGCAGAGGCCAGGAACCTGTCTCTTATGGGGAGATGATTCCAAGGCGGAGCCAAAGCTGTAGCCATTTGCCCTGTGAAAGGAGCTGCCTCCCCGTCAGATGGGAAGGCCAGGGCTCAGCCACCTCAAACCACCTGGCAGCTCCCTGCATTCCATTCATCAAGTCAGCAGGGCCACAACGGGCACCCGTAAGAAAGGCGCGTCCCTGCTTCTTTCCTCTTAGCTGATGCCCAGAGGGCAGACACTCAGGGTCACAAAGCATATGGGAAGCCAAGGTAGATGGTGAGGCTGGGAAAGGACAGCCTCCTGGGGCCTCAGTTCCATCAATTCTAAAACAAATGAGTTGATCATAGAATTCCTTTCTGGTTCTTAAGTTGTATGATTCTATAAGATGTCTCCATTGTTGGTTTGGCACACATTTTGACGTGTGTGTATGCAGAGACCTATCACATAGGCGTTTACATTAATTCAATTATATAAGTTTTCTCTTGCATACTTAAAATAAAAATGCTGTAAAATTATATTTTGCCTACACATATGCATTATATATTTATACCAACACGATACGGGACAGGGTTATATGCCCAGAACTTTGTATAACTGTACCTTATGGGAGGTTTAAATACTTGCCTAATTTACCTCTGATTGCTCTTGGCTTTAGAACCTAATCCCACAGAAGATGAGATTCCACTGAAATTATTATGTTGCTAGAATGTGCAGAGGGTATAAGGAAAACAACGTGGGTTTGGAGTCAGATTCATTTGGGTTTGAATCCTGCATTTGAATCTCAGCGATGCTATCATTAGATGACATCTTGGACAAGTTCCTTAAGTTCTCCTGACCCCAGTTTCTTCATCATCAAGTAGGAATCAATAATAATACCCATCTCACCGGTATATTATGGAGATTAAATGAAATAGTACATATGACTCTACCATACAGTGTATGTTACTAAGGGACCCAGGATTGCGTATCACTCAGTGTATGATTTATTTGATGTCTACACGGTACAGCCCACATACACTGGCATATCTAGCATTACTGTTTGACAGCCAAATCAAGCACTTTAGTAGCCATTCATACACCGAAAGAAACTGCTCTGATGCATCTCAAAAGACTCCTAGATCATATTTTCCTAATATGAGTTCCAATTCAGCAGAGGATTCTATAGTCATAAATTTGGAACATTCTGTATGTTCTATGCTCCTCCTTGAGAGTCAGAGTATATTGACACATTAGAGGATTTAAGAATTCCTGCAGTAAAAATACCTGTTTAACCTGGGACATGTTATATCCTCTAATACTTACTAGTATTAGACAAGGTTCCCAGAGCCATTACCTTGGTAAATATTTCCAAAGTGCGCAATTTTTGAGAGCCTAGATCACTGTTGGCATGTGTTACCCTACCTTCTAGGAGCCCCTGGCTGGGCAGATAGTTAGTTCTATGCGTATTTCTTTTACCAGCACAATGGAAGTTGGTGTTCCTGGGTACCATTGGCATCAGAATCATCCAGAGTGCTTTATAAAAATGTAGCTTCCTTGGATCCACCCCAAAGCTGAATTAGACAAATGGGTCAGAAGTGTGCACTTTAAATAGGCACTGCAAGCATCAACTCAAGTTTGAGATGCACTGGTAGGTGTTAGGAGTTAAATTTAAGCTGGCAGTGATAAAGAGGCCTCGCCTGCTTCTTGCTCTCGATCTCCAAGTTTGTGGAGCTGATTTACATTTGGTTTAAGGGACAAAAGGGAATCTTTGCCTACCTCTTCGTGTTGGAAGCTCTAGTGAGCAGATTAAAGTCAGTCAGTGTAGTACGGGGTCCTTTAATCTGATGGCTTTCCTGCCCCTGGCCCCCAGAGAACGGGCATCTTCATGTCTACGGGAACTGTTTCTGCCCAAGGGTGGTGTCCCTTGACAAAACTACTCTGTGGCCCGACTCCCCACATAAAGCACTCAGATAAAGGGTGATGTGGAAGGAGAAAAGCAATGAATGGCAGCATGCAGCCTCGGGGATGGAGGTATGGAAAGAAGAGGATGATCTTTAATTATGAGAGGCGCCATATTAGAGGTTTACTCCGCGGGTCAGTGCCCTTGTGCTGTTACTAGTAGTAGTAAGGGTCTCCTTGAAAAGGGAATGGGCCTGAACCCTTGCTCTAACCTTCTGGAAGGCAAACGGGTCTCTCGGGGGACTAGATAAGCCCAGTCTCCAGTCTTACAGTGCAGAGATATCTTCAAGGTCAGGGGCCTCGTGATCCCTCAAGGGTAACCACATGCCTCTGGAGCTAAGCTGGGAGCCTACCTCAAGATGCACCTATCTGCCTCTTGAAGAGACAGATATTCCATTGCTATTGCTTCTGCCTTGCTGCATGAATCGTATGTGCTCTGGTTTCTTGCGAGCTACTTATCTGCATGTGCTCCGTTGTGCATATTCAAACGACAAATCAGTTGCCTTTCTTTCCACACTGATCTCAAGGCAGCTCTGTCTGTTGGCTAGACTTCTAATTCCCTAACAGTAGGAAGGGGAGGTTGAACTTCAGCTGTCTCATTCCAAGCAGGAATTCAGGCTCCTTAAATTATGAGAACGGGGTAAAATCTAACAGTTGGCTCCTGCCAACAGGAGATCTCTAGGGGGAAGTGAGAGAGGAAGGAAGAAGGAGCTTTGGAGGCTGGAGCACACTGAGCTACAGCATTAAGGGTCATGGGGGAAGGGAGTCAGGAAGCCCCTCCTGATGTTGACCTTGCCCCCTCTCTCCTCTTTACTGAGGTGCTTTGCTGAACTTCTGGGAATCTCCCTCCACCTCTTCCCCAAATTTTATCTCCTTTTTCTTCTTCCAGGGAAGAGGGGTAAGTCAACGCAGGAAAGCCATGATACTGAGAGTCATGAGGGAAATCGTGCTACCCAGGCATAACATAATGTGGTACTTAGAGAGCAAGTGGGGCCGGAAGTTGTCTTACTTCCTGTGACTGTACCCTGTGCAGCCCAGTGGGCTGCCCTCCCCACCCCACTTGCCCCCGCCAGTGCTGGACTACTTCCCCTCATCGCAAACACCCGATGTACTTGGAAAACAGCAGTATGTATAACAAATTCAGAAAAGTTGTTGGTGATTTATGGGAGTCTGGTTTCCCTCCGAGGACTTTGTGCTTTGTAAAGTGCAGAGGGAGAGGGGCAGTGGTGGCGCCGAGGGCCCTCAGACCATTCCCCTGCCATTCACCTCTGGCCTCTTCAAATGCCTGTGGAGTAGAATTTCTGGTTGAATCATATGGTTTGGGTTGAGAAAAAGGAGGCTGATAAGCGGGGGAAACAGCAAGATGATTTCGAAATGGCATCATTACAATCTGATCAAATAAACCAAGTGACCTTTCTTTCCAAATAACTATCTCATGAAATTACTCTCAATTCCTCCTCTACCTCACCCTGCACCACACGAGCTAGGTGCTGCCCTTCCGCATTCCACGAGACATATGACAACTGGTCAGCTTCCCGCAGAAAGGAAGGACACGCTCTTCCCTCGTAGCTACTATTTCCCATTTAAGAAAGAAGCATCCGTGTTGCATGTTTCCACCGGTCGTCCTGCATGTGCCCATGACTCTTATCCACTTTCCGTTAGATGCCCTGTGCACCCACCAAGCGGAGCTCAAGTGAGTTTCTGACCACCATTGTGTTCCAGCTGCCCTCCATCTGGCTAGTTCTGCCCTGAGTTTTTCTCTGTTCCTAGGCTATCTGTGACATAGTGACCCATTTTACCTCTGTCTGTTCAGAAGTGGCTGTTGTGGCGGGGAGAGGGATGAATCACTTTGTATCCATAACAATGCAAGCGATCCCCAAACATCAGACACTTTTTACTGTTCAAAGTCCTCGAACAGGCTTTGAAGGAAACTCCACAAAGCAGTTACCTCTGGCTCAACACCTGGGATGATGCTGCCCAACCTGAAATAGAAAACTTGAGAAACTACCTCAGAGCCACTGGAGATACAAGTTTCGAACAGAAAGACCGGGTCGCTCTAACCACTTCAGCATATTTCCTTCCAGCCAAGCAATAAGCCCACGGTACAGCGGAATTCCAGAGACTTCCTGACTTAGCACAAAGCTGCCATTTTGTCATGTCTCCATTTGAGTCCTCCCATTAGTCGGCCTAATGGTACCATAACTAATAAATCAGGTAGAGCCCGGCTGCCTCCTAAAAGATGGATTTGCCTTGATTCTCTGTACCACATGCAAGCAAGCAGTAATTTATACACTGCCTGGAAACCAGTAGCACAAACACTGATAAGTAAATGTTCAGTTGAAGCCGAATTCCCCCTACTCTTCATGAAAGAAACTTGGATGCTGACTCTCAAGTGTCAATCATCTTGAATCATGCTGCTGTCGAATTTAGCTAATGTGCTGTTCAAAGTAGCATCTCCCATTAAGCCAAATGATGCCTTCAGGCACAGTGTTCCTTTAAAATGTTCTACCATATTTGAGTAGAAAATAGATGTGGAAAAATGTTAAGTCTATTTGGACAATTGGCTATATAGCCAGGGTTAAATGTTTGTATTTCACGCTACTATTTTTAATCAAAAGTTCTCAAATAATTACAGCCTAAAGGAAACCGCAGTAAACATTTTAACCAGAAATTTACTCACTGTATTGGATAATTACCGAAGAATAAATAAATAGCATTTATGAAGGGGGAAGAAAGAAGAGTTGACATTGTTCAAAGTTGCCAACTTCCAAGAACAGAATCTCTACCCCACGGCTTCCCTCCATCCTCCAGACCCCTCTTAGCTCCTCTTCCCACCTTACCCAGGAACTCAACCCCCTTCTGCACTTTCCCTCCATTTCTCCCCGTGGAAACCTGCCCAACGGAAAAGATCTGGAAAGTCATTTCCATTACGGTGTACATGACTGATAATCTAAGTGTTACATGTTTTCAGATTATTCACTTATTTTAACGTACTGTGTAACGTTTTAGTCTAAAGAAATAAGCCCTCATGGCAAACTCAGCAGCCAGACCATGGGTGAAAAATGATTTTTGCCAATAAGCGTAGTAGCAATAGAGGAATGCCTCCTCAACCCAAGTGAGATCTTAATAGCACAGAAGTTTTGGAGCTACTAATGTACGCGGAAGAAAACAAAATATTTGACAAGTCCAGTTTTAAAAATATAGTTGTGTTCCAAAAATGTAAGTGGCCTCACTAAATGTAGTCAATACAGTATGTGACATTTGGGTTTTGGAAAAATTAGCAAGAATACATACTGAGAACCTGCTCCCCACACACATTTTTAAAGAGTTTACTATATAGGGGCGCCTGGGTGGCTCAGTCGGTTGAGCTTCCGACTTCGGCTCAGGTCATGATCTCACAGTCTGTGAGTTCGAGCCCCGGGTCGGGCTCTGTGCTGACAGCTCGGAGCCTGGAGCCTGCTTTGGATTCTGTGTCTCCTTCTCTCTGACCCTTCCCCATTCAAGCTCTGTCTCTCTCTGTCTCAAAAATAAATAAACATTTAAAAAAATGTTTTAAAGAGTTTACTATGCAGTCTTACATTAAGGGGATGGAAAAGGAGTAGAGCAGAGAAAGATCCCAGAGGTTCCTGGAGGACCAAAAACTAGAAGACCATGGGACATAAGTCTACTGCTCTCAGGTGCTCCATACATTTGGGGAGGAAGGAACCTGGCGAAAGGCTGTAAAACTAGGTGACTACCACGACACTGGTGACCTTTATTGAGGAGAATTCCAGAAGCCATTGTTCTCCTGATAAAGACCAAACATCTCAAGGCCCTGGGTAATCTGGCCCCTGCCAACTTCTCATGTCCCCGCATCACTTCCCACCCTCGCCCCAGCTCTTTGTGCTCCAGCCAAGGGTCTTTACACTTGCACTCTCCGAGTCTGAAACACTCTTACATTCCCCCGACTGTTCTAGTGAATTCTTGCTCACCCTTCAAAGCGCAGCTCAGTGGTTCTATCCCCTGAGAAGCCAGCGTGATTCCTCAGACTAGACAAAATTTTCTGTTTTCACAACTCCTACTCTTTCCCTCCAAAACCACGTTTCCTACTTTGTAATTATGTGTTCGTGTGACTGCTAACTTGTGCCTGTGTCCCCTACTGCTCTGTGTGTACCACAAAGATGGGCCATCTCTCGTTATTTTACCTTTGTGTTCCCAGGGCCACGTACAGCGTTTGGCACATAACGTGTACTCCATAAATGTTAATCAAAATTTTTTCTCACCATGTGCTATGAACCGAATGTTTGTGTTCCCCACAAAATTTGTATGTTGAAGCCTCATCCCCAGTGTGATGGTATTTACAGGTGAGGCCTCCGGGAGACAATTAAGTCATGAAGGTGGAGCCTTCAGCAATGGGATGAATATCCTTTTAAGAAAAGATCTGTCTCCACCATGTGAAGTGATAGCAAGAAGGCATCTGTGTGCGAACTAGGAAGAGGCCTCTCACTAGACACCAAATTGGCCGGCACTTTGATTTCAGATTTCCCAACCTCTGGAACCGTGAGAAATAAATTTCTGTTGGTTAAGTCATCCAGTCTATGGCATTCTGTTAGAGCAGCTTGAACTAAGACAGCAAGGCAGCTCAGGACAGACAACAAGCTGTGTAGTCTTGAGCACATGGCTTAATTTCTCCAAACCTCAGTTTCATTTCATTGTGGTATAAACGACCCATAACCTCTCTACCATGGCATTAATAATAGCACCCACTTCTGAGGATTGTTTTGGGCATGAAATGAAACAATACATGCATATCATGTCCGGTACGCATTGAGTACAAACACTCAATAAACATTTCTTATTACTGCTGCTACAACTTACCTCCGTGCACCAGCTATCTCATCCATCAGGTGCTGGTTTTGAAGGTTTCTTCTGGTTTCAAACACACGAGGACTCCTAAGTAATCCTAAAAGAAAAGTTCGTCGTCATCTGCATTTGTCAACTTGGCAACTTTAACAATCAATATACTAATCTTTTTGCTCAGTTACAAAACTTCTGCAGGCACCAGCAATGATTCATGAATTTAGGGCATGACCATTAATTTTATGAACTTGCATCACATGTACCAGAACTCCTCTTTTCTTCTCACAAGATTCTAGGAAGTGTGAGGAGGAGGTGATACGGAATGATGAAGCTCCATTTCCATCTGCTGTCCTGAACGGGGGGGTGGGGGGGGCATATTTTAACTTTTGATGATCTGACAACAGGGTAGATATACTGCCCGTATTTGAAAGAGGAAAAAGCCCAGAAAATCAAAAGTAAGATATTCGTATCACACAAGTCAAAATATTAAACAGAGGCCTGTGTGCAACTCTGTGGTTTGCAAACTCTGTCATAGATCTTTCTTGATTTCAACCCACATGTAAGAAGTAATGTTCGTTATCTGGTAATTAACTGCGTACACTGTTTTACTTCCAGTAAAAAACATACTCTATGCTCTTATGTTTAATGGACAGTTTTATGCCCATTTTATGCATGAGGAAGTTGAGGACCTATGAGGGAAGATGATTACCTAAAAATCACACAGCTAATCAGGCATGAGACCCATGCCAAATAAGCCCAAAGGTTTAAGCCTCATGATCAGACACCCCACTTCCCTGTGTTTACCTGCCAAGTCTGTAAGTGTGAGCTGTATTTCATGTTTGTTTCCCATAAATACATCCTTATTGATAATGTCAATAAAGTAAATTTCATCACGCACTTGGAAGGGCTCTGTCTTCACCCTGGCAATGTTTTGCCTTCCAGAAGAACAAAACAATGCACCATAGTTTCCAAGTACCTTTCATTTGTCCCTGGGACCTTTGCTATTTGGATTATACTTCCTCCTTCCCAGACCTTGGCAAATATAATACTTTGGTCCAAATAATTGTGCCTGTAATAAAGACAATTTCAACGGCAAGCACCCTTTCCCCAAACTCCTATGTCTTTTTAGTGCTTTATTTTAGGCTGATCCATACTATCTAAAAATGTTTCAATAATATCTGAAGCTAGAGGAGGGCACAGTGACAAGAAAAAAAATTTATTAAAACCAACAATCAACGTTGGTATAAAGTTTTATAGTTTACCAAGTTGCAAAGCTAAAAGTCATGGGACTTTAAGCAAACCTCGTGAGGTAGCTAAAGCAGGCAGGTCTCATGATTCCCATTTCATAAATGAGGAAAATGAGGTTCATTCAGATTTTTTTTACTTCAAATTCTGTGCTAGAGCTATAGTTACACAAGACTCCTGAGGACTTCATTATTAGTGTTCTTTTTTATGACTCTTACCCTTCAAAATCAGAAGGGCATTTGCCTGATCTTTCATGCTCACGAGCAAGCAAAGAAATCAGAATTGGTATCATTGGCCAAAATTCACTTAAAATAAGTTTATTTATTATTCTCCAGATACGCTTTGGACAAGTTATTTTTAAAACAATTGTGCATCAGTAAAAGTCCATAGGAACAATGAACACTCCATAGACTTCTGGTGGAGAAAGTGAATTCAGAACAGACCTTGATATGCTGTCAAAATGAAACAATGCCTGGGCAAGTTCCATTACTGTTGCACAAACAAAACCAAGGAAATGGGAGAAGAAAGGAGAAAAGTAAAGTATATTTATGTCCTGCAGGGCTGGAGCTTTGGCAGGAAATTCCAAGTGAGAGTTCTCGTCAGTGCTCTACCAGTTGACCCTGGGATTGTGGAACCTTTGCACGGTCAACTCCAACCAGGCATGTGGTTAGCCCGCAGGCTCCAGAGGCTGGAGGGGCCTGGGCCTCCCTTACATTTCCCATGTTCCCCAAAACCTGGCCACTCCGTCTGCAGGGCAGTTTCCTTTCTTGCTCCTACAGGACTTGCACACCTATAATTTAAAGCAGGAAGAGCTGCCTGTCTCCCCCACCCTTTCCACTGCTCCTACATCCATTGTTTACTGAACCCTGTCTAAGTAAATCTTTGATTTTGCATTCGATACCTCTTACCTGGGAATAGATGACTTAGGTAGCTTGAAGAGACAGGCTATGTACCTGACACACAGTAGATATTCTCAAATTGTATTACATAACAATCACTTGGAATGTTCTTCTTCTTTTTTTTTAACGTTTATTTTTGAGAGAGAGAGACAGAGTGTGACCAGGGAAGAGTCAGAGAGGGAGACACAGATACAAAGCAAGCTCTAAGCTCTGAGCTGTCAGTACAGAGCCTGATGTGGGACTCAAACTCACGGACCACGAGATCATGACCTGAGCTGAAGTCGGACTCTTAACCGACTGAGCCACCCAGGCGTCCCTGGAATGCCCATTTCGAATGCAGATTTCTAGGTCCTATCCCTGGAGATTCTGATTTAGTAGGCTTGGGATGGGACCCAATATCTGGATTCTAATCAAACACTCCAGATGATTTTGATGTAGGGGATCTAGGATAGTGCTCTCAGAAATAACATAGCAAGTGCTAAATAACTGAATAAAAGAAAAAATATATCTTGAATGAGTATCACTGGTTGAATAGTGTCTCTCACATTTGCCTTGCCAGAAGAATTATGGGGATACTCATTAAAAATACTGATTCCTAGGCCTACCCCAGACCTAGTATTCACGATTTCCAGAGAAGGCTTCTGGGAATCTAGATTCTTAAATAGGTGCCCCAAATGAATCTTCTGATGAGGCACCTTTGAGGAATACTATCATATACTATGAATTCTGTCATGTCCCCAACACTTACTTTGTGTCTTTTGAAGCAGAGACTTGGGGTGACCACATCCGAGCTCTTATTGTCTTACGGAAATGGCTCCTTCACTGGAGGACCATTTTAGCGCAAATTAGACCTATCAGCCAGACCCCAGACACTACTACTTCCAGTAAATAACCACCCTCAGCACAGAGCCCAACATAAGGCTCAATCCCACGACCCTGGGATCATGACCCGAGCTGAAATCAAGAGTTGGAAGCTCAACCGACTGAGCCACCCAGGCGCCCCTCAGTCTCTACTATTTTAAATGATAGCTTCTCGGTTGTGTAAGCCTAACAGAGCTTGGGAATACTGATGTATTTTCAAGATTCCCCTCTACGTTCCCTCTCTCACCCCTTGATATGAGGCTTGAGAATGCTAACTATGTTCAAGGTAATGCCTGGTAATTTTGCCCAGGTTTGGTTAATATATCTTTCCCTATTTAATCTGTGCATGCTCCATGTCCTAACATCTATTCCTTACCAGACCAGAAGTTTTTAAATGTGCAAGCCTATTGTGCCTGGGGAAAAATGTTGAACTTTTGCCTTTGTAATAAGATATGCTCCAATTACCAACTTTAGCAATTTAATATAGTTGAATAATAACTGAATGAGACACTTTGTCACTCAGTCATTATTCAAGCTCCTACTGGGGGTGGAGTGAGATGTTGCTGGAGGTCAGCCTATTCCCGGGGGAGCTTAGCCGCACAAATCGACTGAGAGATTTTTTTTTTAAAAAACAATGTTACAAAAATGAAAAATTCCAGGAAATAGAAGTCAAACTGCAGATTTTCAAAACACTATAAAAGCTCAAGTTCAATTTTTAAAAACGGCATCATGCTTGGTGTTAATTTATAAGCACAGATACTATGTTGGAGAGATAGAGCAACCACCTGGATAATTCAATCTAAGGAGTGCTTTGTAGGTGGACGGGATCCAGATAGATGAGATCATTTTCACATGGGCTAGAGATACATGAAAATTTCCCCTCACCCTACACTGCATGTTACCTCAGATTCTGAAGACACTCCAGGATTCATTACAAGCTTCAAGCACTTTACCTTGCTTTGATGTGTACCAAGACATTTCTCTTGAAAATGCAAGGTCTCTGTATTTATATGTGAACCCTGAAGAAGCCAAGGATTTTTGTTTATTTTAGTTTTCTTTCTTTCTTTCTTTCTTTCTTTCTTTCTTTCTTTCTTTCTTTCTTTCTTTCAGGGGTACTGTTCCTATATCTAGGACTGAGGCTTCATTTGCCAATGAAGAAACTATCATAGGCAGACTTTGAATTTCTGTACTTAGCGTATATAATGTGTTCTAGAGTCTCATGAAAGTTAATCAGGGAAAATCCAAGTGGCATGGCAGCCTTAGAGAAATAGGGTGTGGTCATTTGGGAAGGCTGCCTCTCCCTCTGGAAAGGCACCTGGTTAAAACGAGGCTGGGTCACAGGGTGTTGGGTCAGTAATGGCTGCCGTAGGGTAGGGATAGACGAAAGCTCTCAGGAAAGATATGGCACTCTTCCAGGGCAGAGGGATCCTGATTCCTGCAGACCCACAGTGCTCATTTTGTATGTGAACATCACTACCAAAGAGGTAATAAAAGTTTCTTGATTTCATATTTCTACAACAAGGCAGGACCTCACTGGCTGTCTAGCCCAGGGATATTTCACTAGAAGATGTAGGATACTTGCAGGAGTTCTGGAAAAAGTTCTGAAAGGTATAGAAAGCCCTGAGAGACAGATACCCCAGCAAAAGAGGACCAGAGATCTCATGGGAGTAGCTCCTCATCATTCACCTCCTCTCCTATCCTTACCCCACTGTATGCCAATCCCTAGGGTTTTATAAGCTCCTGACCAGGTTGAGGGACCAAGCACAGGTCAAAAAACAAAAACAAAAACAAAAACACCCCAGGTCTGGGCTGACAAATTATTTAAGGCATCTCAAGGGGTTTTACAATTATTTATAATCTGTGGCAGTGATACCTACTTTTGTTAACCAAAATTTGTGTCATTTCTGGGGTATCATAAATAGAAATGCTTACAGTCAGGTAAGCATTCACGCAATAGATGGGTTTCCTTGACGGGAGAACTAGCCAAATGATGTATTTCTTGAAAGTCACCAAAGATATCACTCTTACATAGACACAGATAGAAGTTAAAAAACACTTTGCCTAAAGCATATACATTTCTCCATTTTATCCATGCCCTATGAACACAGAGAAAATCCTAGTCTTTGCATCATATTTCAGCTCAGGGAACAGAACTGCTTATCTGAAAAGATGCAGTGGACCTGGCCCGAAGAATATTCAGCTTTTGTCCCAGTGGAATCAAAATCCTCCTTTCCCTCTCATGGTCCACCTTGAACTGGTTTTTAGAGAGAAACAGATTGATTGCCCTATAGTGGAGATGGCAAGAGAAACTCTAAGCCACATATTGGTAAATGCGAAGCCTCCATCAGCATCATATGCCCCTTTGGAAGCAAAGGGAATGATCTTGGTTATGGTCTTCAGTTGTGTCCAAGCTATGGCCTTACCTGACTACTCATCTTCCCTCATTTGAGCCTGATCTGATGGCCACACCCCATCTCTACATCAACACCAGCTCAAGTTCCTCCTTCGGACCGACTCCTTCTTGCTATGCCAAGGGCCACTCTTAGCCTCTGTTTCTTATTTTATCAGCTTTAGTCTACCAAGTCTTAGTCTAAGCTGCCATAGTGGATTATTCAAGCTGAACACATATATGTCTGCTAGCTCAACCGAGACCCATGCACATCAGGAAGACCTAACCTCGTCCGAGGCCCTTGCTCTGGCTCAGTGCCTCTGGCATCTGTTGCACAACTGGGCACTACGGGAAGCATGGTTGCCATCCACAAAGACCAAGATGGAAAATATAAGCCATTCATTTGGCAACAATGTTGGCATCTTCTTTAATTCATGCTGCCAAGCCCTGACCAGAAAGATCTTGGCCTGTTTATTGCCCAATGCAGTCAGTCCAGACTCAAGGCGGCTCGTCATGGTGAGTAGAGCCAGGTCATGGTGGGCAGAGCCAGCTCTAATGAGATTTATACACTAAAGAAAAGGAAAAGAGAAGGTGATCCAGACTCCATATCAGCCTGTGCCCACCAGACCCAAGCTAGAGGAAAATCTAGAAAACTTCATGAAACTAAACAGGAAAAGTTTTTTTTTTTAATTATTATTATTTAGAAAATGACCAAAAATATTCTCCTCTTTAAATATTTTGATTTGGTTTTCACAGGAAAACCTGGATATGTTTTCTGCCCATATAAAGCTTGTGTGACCTTTTCCAGGAATAATGGAAAGAGTAAGATAGACGTGGAAAAGTAAGCAACTGGAGTAGGGGACATGTTACAATATAGAGAAGAGCTGTGCCACTGCTGCCTACAGAGTGATAATCCTATGTCCCAAGTGATCTTGAAAGCACCTTAAAGAAGCCAGGGAGAAAAGTAAGCACTTGCAAATACATTTCTCTCATTTTATCCTCTCCCCAAATCTTTCAAGTTAAGTGTTATTTCCCCTGTTTTGCCAATAAGGAAACTGAGGCAGTCTCACAGAAGTGAAAGCGTTGCTCAAGTTTGCAAAACTAACAAGTGGTTGTGTTGGGAGATGAGCCCAGTCTACCAGACACCAAGGCTCATAACTGCCTCCAATTAAGGACTGTCATTAACTTAGACAACTGTCTTCTCCCCGAAGCATACGCTGAAAGAAGTTTACCAACATTCCAAGACAATGTCATCAGGGAGAGCATGGTCAAGTTACCATTGAAGGAGTCCTTCCAGTACGTTTCCCAAAACTAATACTGGAAGTGTTGGAAGGTGAGTTTGGTAATTGGTTGACTTTTAATAGATGATTTATTTTAAGCTGCCTGGCCTGATGATGCAACAAGGAAGGGAATGAGCTTGGTTTGCAGACAGATTTCTGATCTTCTGGGAAGTGTTTCTGCTTTAATAAGCTTTGACTCTCAAAGGAAATTCCTAAGGACACTCAGTCACCTGGCTGAGCTGCCAGGTCTGTAAATACACACCTGCCCATGTGCACACAAATGTACCAGAATAGATAATTCTGTAGTGAGGGCAGTGCTGCTTTCATCAGGGAGCAGTCTATTGTAAATAGCAAGGAGAAGACTGTTGGGAGGAAATGTTTTTTTTTCTTTTAACTTGGGTCCAGTGATTGGAAACTGCAAATTAATGACCACAGATAGATTAACAGGAGAAGAGACAAGGTTTGCTTATGTCTACGCGTGGTACTACTCAGTGATGGGTAACTCAGTGATGGGTAACTCACTCAACAGCCAAGGATAAGAAGAGGCTTTGGGCGGGGGGGAGGGGACTTTTTGATGCCAGTGGGAATGGGCAGTCTGTCTCTAAGGCAGCTGAATTCACAGCAAACTCCCATTAGAGGGGGGTTAATGGCAGGTGTATACTGTGGAGGCTCTGCTTCAGTCAGATAAGAGGAGTTAAAATAAGATTTATTTCTGTATCTTTTTTAGCTCAAAGGTTTTCACTTTAAAATCACCTCTGGAAGTCTGAATGGCTCCCCACATTCTCCCCATCTGAAACTTCCCTAGAAGTTTCATAAAGGAGGAGGAGGAGAAGAAGAAGAAGAAGAAGAAGAAGAAGAAGAAGAAGAAGAAAAAGCAGCAGCAGCAGCAGCAGCAGCTAGGTTGATTGCTGTGGAGAAAGACTCTAATTAAAGATTCCAGGCAAGGTATACAGAGGGAAAGAAAAACAAACACAGAATAATGGTTGGAGCAGACTATGAACGCAGGTTCTGAGTCAAGAGGGGAGCCAGTCAAGATTTCTAGGTGTTGGGTTCAAAGCATCTTTAGTGAGGATGATAATGTAATTGTCATGGTTACTTCCTGGAGCAAAGCATGCCAGATGTAGGTGTCCTGGTGTTTATGAGCAGCCTCCGTTGTTGGGGTGATAAATGCTTACAAGTTATATCAAGGTGTCCAGCTTCAGCTTGCAGGGAGGGCTTCAGGAAAAAGGCAGTTTTAATTCCCAGTGATACCAAGTCAGAACGGGGGGGGGGGGGGATTGCAATCATTAATCACCAAGAAAATAAGCAAGACAGCAGGGTACAGTTTGCAAAGAGGTGAAAAACAGCTCAAAAACAATGAACAAGACCCAAACCTGATAACACAGAAAGGTGGGTTACTATTTTTCATTGAAACGTAAAATGTTTCTCTACCATCTTAATCAAAGATAATCAAAGTAAGATTCCCCTATCTTAATCAAAGATAATCAAAGTAAGATTAGTCATGTTGACAAAATAAGCCTAGACTCATCAAAGTTGGCCTGATCATTTACATAAATGCAGCAAGGGTGAGTGGTAATTGACCACATAGGCCTTTTTATGTTTGCTTTATTGGAACTATTGTAAGGAACCTCAGATTAGACTTTTAAATCCCTCTTAATGCTTATAAGCCAAGCCAAGAACTTACGAGACTTCATTTGTAGTACCTATAGATTTGGATGATTTCCTCTTTTCTTGAGATCCCCCAAATATTCTAAAGTTCCTGGGCCTGCCAAAGAGTGACATTCTGTACTCATCTATAAGACTAGGAAAACTATAAACCAGGTAACAGGCCAGTTTTTTCAAGAGGACTTTGTAAACATTGACTCCATAAAGCCAATCGTAATTCCTTAATGTCTAGTCATATCTGATTCTATCATACTATTCGCAAATATGACATTTCAGCCAAAGCCTTGGTGATAAAACCAATTTTCTCAATTACGTCCTGTTATAAGGAGAACAAATTCTTATTGAACTTTCAAAAAATTATATTGCAATGAAAATAAGAATATGCAATAAGAGTTTCTGAATTCTGTAGGGAGAAAAAGAAAAATGTTTCACTTTAATTTACAAGAATACAACCTACTAAATTATGAATTACAAATGACTTACGAGAAAAGAGAAAACATCTAGAAAATAGAAAAGAGAAATTATAGCCAGAAAATAAAACATTAAAGAATCAGCAGTGGTTCCAAACAAAACTATAAAAATTATAATCATTCTTCATCTGTTCATTCAGTCCCATGTAATTAATTCTTGTTCTGCTTGATCTTGGGTTAGAAATTTGATGAACTCATCAGCTTGTCCCCTAGAGTTCTGGAAATCCTCACTTATTCTAGAGCTATGTTCTCCAAGTTATTTAAGCAATGCCATGAGAAACCTGTATCCCAGAGTACCTGTTACAGACCTTTCTATGGTTCTCTGAGATATCCCTTTTGTTGAACACAAAGTATTCTAGCTTGTAACTAACTGTAAGAGTCTTAGGAAAGCACCAGAATACAACAATAACTATCTGTGAATGACAAAAAAATTTAAATGACCATTGTTAAAGTTTGACAAAAGTTCACTATAAAAAAATAGTGCAGTTGACAAAGAAATTTGGTTGTTTATGTGACATACAAATTTTTAGGATAATGACTGGAATTATGGCTCATAACATTATATCAAGATATATCATGGATATGGAGGGCATTAACAGCTTTCTAGGAAGTTAGTTTATATCTCTTTTAATAAGGTAAGAGGAAAAATCCTTTGAGATTTTCCAGGGACTCTCTGAAAAGTCTCACTGTCAATTTGAGGTCAAGGAGACTTCCTTTAGAATTCGATTTTAGGAAGTAGTCCAAAATGTCAAAGGTTTGAACATCTGATTAAACAAGATCACAGGTCAGTTTTTTGAGGGGGGAGAAAAAGAGACTTGGGCTTCTAAAATAATCAAAGACGTATTAAAGCCCTGGAAATTATTTCAATAAAACACAGAATCTGTTTCCTAGGTAGGTTATTTAAAAGGTAAAGGATCAAAGGGGCACATGCACCCCATTGTATACAGCAGGGCTATCAATAATAGCCAAAATATGGAAAGAGCCCAAATGCCCTTCCACTGATGAATGGATAAAGAAGATGTGGAATGGGGCACCTGGGTGGCTCAGTTGGTTGAGCGTCTGACGTCGACTCAGGTCATGATCTCGTTGTTCCCAAGTGTGAGCCCCGTGTTGCACTCTGTGCTGACACCTCAGAGCCTGGAGCCTGTTTCACATCCTGTGTCGCCCTCTCTCTCTCTCTCTCTGCCCCTTCCACACTCATGCTCTGTCTCTCTCTCTCTCAAAAATAAATAAACATTTAACAAATTAAAAAAAAAAGAAGAAGACTTACACAATGAAATACTACTCAGCGATCAAAAAGAATGATATCTTGCCACTTGCAACAACATGGATGGAACTAGAGTGCATTATGCTAAACGAAGTAAGTCAGAGAAAGAGAAATATCATATGATTTCACTCATATGTGGAATTTAAGAAACACAACACATGGACATAGGGGAAGGGACGCAAAAATAAGATAAAAACAGAGAGTGAGACAAACCATAAGAAATTCTTAAACACAGAGAACAAACAGGGTTGCTGGTGACATGGTGGGTAGGGTATGGGGTAAATGGGTGACGGGCATTAAGGAGGGCACTTGTTGGGATGAGCACTGGGTGTCGTATGTAAGTGATGAATCACTAAATTCTACCCCTGAAACCATTATTACACTAGATGTTAACCAGGTTGGATTTAAATAAATAATTTTTTTAAAAAAGGTAAAAGAAACCTTTCACAATCTCTTATTAAGAATAGACCAATAGTCCGACAAAGTTCGTCTTTTTAAGAGAGAGAAAACCAAATTCTGGCTTTGCACTGGTACCTACTGATTTTAAAATTCATTTTAAACCTTATAATAAATCCATTCAATCTTAGCCAGCTTGACCACATGAGATATGATTCTCTCTCTGTGCGCTGTCCCAACCTTCAGTCCCCAACCCTTTACATCTTTCTGAATCCATTCATGTTTTTGTCCCTCACTTTTACCTTTCTCATTCGGAAACAATCTTTAAACAATGACTTTAGGACAGAATTACTTTTTTCTCCTTAACAAAAACAATCTGATATTCCTTAATACTTGGCATTCAGAGTTTTTATTTCTTCAACCTTACTGTTTCTTGTAGCTTAATTTACATATATTGATTATACTTTTCAATCCTTAATAACTTTTATTTTGCAGAGAAAACTAAGAAGTAGACTAATGTAAACTGTCATATACCAGCATTGTGTAGTTAAATTAGAATACTTATCAACATATTATCTCACAATTTCTAGAGGCATATGTTTCCTCATAGTATAATTTCTCAATGTGACAAAAAGATCATGTTTATTAATAGACTCAAATATCTTTAATCTCTCTGCATAAATAAGAAGCCCAAAGTAGATAAACTTAAAGTTATGTTCAGTAACTAATGGCTCGGCATTTTATCTTATCTAAAAATGATGTAGATATTCAATGAATATCTGTCATTTAACAAAACTTAGGATAGCTTTAAGGTTTCAAACTACCAAAAAGATTTCGGAAACTACCTCTAAGCAGTTATACACTGAAACATAATTATGATTGGACTGAAGGTTATAAGAGCAATGATTAAATTTGATTAAAGTCAAATCTGTAAAGTTTTACACTCCTCAACATCTAATAAATATATTAGCGTATTTAATTAATAAACTCAAGTAGCCTAAAAATACATGCTTGCATCATAGGGCTGTTAACTCAGAAGACACAGTTGTTTTCGTTAAGCCAGCAATATTAAACTGATGTTATTTACCAAAGAGTTACCCAAATGATGTGAACTTGAAAAATACTTGGATTCGTTTCTGTGTTTCTCAGTTTTAGGAATATTTAATTTATTTAAGTATTTCTTTTTCTCCAAGCCAATTAAAACAGAACTCTTTTAAGGAATTTTATAAATGAATTTGGCATACCCTCCAGAGGCAAGAAAATACGACATTATGTAACATGCATACCTAGGCATGCGTAAGCTAATACACAGATACAAATAGAGACCTTATAGCACACAGACATTCAAAAACTCACTAGTTCATACAAGAGTTCGTTTTCATCTTTGCCCCACTTTTTATTCAAACTACGTTTCTGTGTGGAATGTTATTTGTCCAATATAAGGGCTAAAGCTTTTTCTTAATATTTGTGGGACAGATCTTCAAGTTCTTTCTCGCCGCCGTGATGTGTAATCACACAGAGGCTGTGCACAGTTCAGCCTCAGGTGACTGTTTCAATGGACTGAGACGTTACTTTTGAGAGGCTGGGTGTGCTGAGGAAATGGCAGTGTGGGTTTGCTAAGGGGGAACAGTGGTCTTATCAGGAGAAGAAATAAATTTCTCACATTTTATGACAGGAAGCAGTAGTACAAGTAGAAGAAAGCACCCCTCGGCTGACAGCCAGAGTTATTTCCTCAGATGTTTGTGTTTGAGGGAGATGGCTTTCAGGTCTCTGAGAAGACAGTTCTGGGGTGTAGAAGATTTGCATTCTCAAAGAGGGAGGAGAAGGATGTAACCTTTGCAAGTAACTTCTCTGGGGGCACCTGGGTAGCTCAGTCCCTTGAGCATCCCACTGTTGGTTTCAGCTCAGGTCGGATCCCAGGGTCGTGGACTGAGCCCCGCCTCGGACTACGCTCTAAGCACGGAGCCTGCTTGAGATTCTCTTTCCCTCTGCTCCCCTCCCTTTGCCCCTCTCCCTCACTTGTGCTCTCTCTCTCTAAAATTAAAATAATAATAATAATAATAATAATAACAGAGCTGACACTTCAGAGCCTGGAGCCTGCTTCCTATTTTGTGTCTCCCTCTGTCTCTCTGCCCCTCCCCTGCTTGTACTCTGTCTCTTAAAAATAAATTAAAATGTTTAAAAAAATTTAATTTTGTTAGGGCGCCTGGGTGGCTCATTCGATTCGGCGTCTGACTTCAGCTCAGGTCACGATCTTGTGGTCCGTGAGTTCTAGCCCCATGTCGAGCTCTGTGCTGAGAGCTCAGAGCCTGGAGCCTGCTTCGGATTCTGTGTCTCCCTCTCTCTCTGTGCCCCTCTCCCGCTCATGCTCTGTCTCTCTCTTAAAAATAAATAAACATTAAAAAAATTAATTTTGTGAAGGGAGTCTTTTAAGCTAGCTGATCTTTTCTGGTGTCCTTCTTTGGGTATGATCTTCCCATACTGGTAATAGGATATTTGTTTAAGGTGAGAGCTCTTTAAAAATCTTCTCAAATACAAAAGCTTTTCTAAACCAAAGGATCTGCTCTCCGGCCAACGGTGATTTAAGATCTCGAAAGGGATACTTGTTTCAAAGTGTGACTCAAAGCCAATAAGCCTTTCTATGACTTGGCCATGGACACAAGAGGCATCCCCCAAAAAGTGGGGAAGATGAAGCCCCACGATCCAAAGTCACTTCCGATGCTAGCCAAAGAGAAAGAAAGCAAAGAAGCTCATTCCAACAGGTGATGAGGATGGTGTTTGTGTAAACTCGTGTCTCCAATTCCGCAGCCCCCCAAAGTGAGATGCCTCCAACCATAGACGTTCCTGTCTGTCACACCAGGCAGACGATGCTGGAATGGGACCTCCCCGCACTAGCAAGGCAATGTAGAAACAGAGGAGGAGGCATTATGGACCAAGACCCTTTATTTGGATTTAAGACAAGCCCTCTAACAGCCAGCAATGGTTAGTCGGACACCAGCAGCAAAGGGGGTACCCACTCTTATTCTTGCCTGCAGACCACAGATTCCCATGCCTCCAACCTAAAAGCCTCTTTTGAGCACAGCTCCAAAAATGTGCACTCCCAGGCCGACAGAAAACCAGACAGTGAATGCTCTCCCTAGATGCAAACCAAGCAAGCTCTCAGGACACAAAACAAGACACACGGGACACAACAGCCATCCCCTCGAGGGAAAGGACCTAAGAGCACTCAAACCAAGAGCCACAACATACAAGGAGCTAGTTTGTGTGGTTTCTCCTGCTAATTTGAGTCTTGGCAAGAAAAGAAACGGAGCGACGCTTATTGCTCAACCAGACCCTGAGCACCAGTAGGGAAATTTACCCGTCTGCTGGGTCAGAGGTCCTCAGATCGCAGCAGCAGTCTCTGACCACCACTGAAACTGTCAGAGGAAAACTTTTCTTCTTCTAACTTGTGTCTAGTCATTGGGGGCCTGCAAATTAACTGACAATAGATAATCAGGAGAAAAGATGAGGATAATCTATGCACGCAGGTGGAAATGCTCAGTGATGAGAAATCCACTCAATAGCCGGAGATAAAAAGGTTCATGCAGCAAAATTTCACAAAGGGGTGGTAGTGGTGGTGCCCAGGGCTTTAATATGAAGGCATGAAGGTTCTGCTGTGCCTTTTGGTGCTACTGGGAATGGGCAATCTGTCCCCATGGCAGCTGAATTCGCAGGAAACTCCCCGGGAGGGGGATTAACGGTAGTTGTATTTTCTGGAGGCTCTGCTGTAGCCAGATAACGGCAATTTAGATAAGATTTCTTTCTGCATCTGCTTTAGCTAAAATGTTTGGTCTTTGACATTATCTTTATAGCAACCCTGGGGGTCTGAGTGGGTGCCTGCAAGATTTAAGACTCATATCATTACAAGAACTTTAAAAAATGAAAACTTCCTGGGTCCTTCCTGAAGCAAGTTTTAAGACAGGCAGTATTTCTGTGATGGGCTTGAGAGCTTTGGGAAGGTTCACTGAGGCTCCTGGTGACAGAGACTTTGCTGCCTCATACAAAGGCACTGTGGGGTCATCAATACAGTCTCCACACAGGCTGAGATCATCCTGGGCCTCATTTCAACAATGTAAGTGTTGGCTCCTATGCCCACAGTGAGGGCTGGTATTTCACTTCCTTAAGTCCTCAAGATCCAAGGCCATTACTTGTCTTCAAAAAATTATTGCGCAATATCTCAAGACTTAAGTAATACCAGTTTTTGAACTGTTTGTATATATATATTGGTTTTGCCTTTTACCCACCACAAGCAGGAAAAGTAGACTATTTATATTTTGGGGTCACAAATTGATCTTATAACCGCAAACACACACACTTCCAAGGAAATACTGTTATCAGTGGAAATCTCTAGAAGAAAAGGTGAAGTTCAAAGTACTAATTTCAATATTCTCTATTACTTTGAATTCATGCTATTTGGCTGCAAAGAGAACACACTTCCTGTTTGTGAAAGCCGTGTTCACAACTTCAGCAACTCTGCAGTTATTAAGATAGCTAAGGAGGACATGTCCTCAAAAAACCGTGGTCTCAAATTCATCAATTCAAACTGCTTGTACAGAACACGAAGTGTAGAAATTAAAGATAAATGAACCACCAGGTGATCTTTTTTTAGGAGACAGCAAGCCCCATAAAAGAAAGGCAGGTATATGTCTATAAGGTAGACTCTCAGGATGAAATTTCTTAAGGATAGGGACCATGATTAGAGTTCACAAACTTGCAGGGACACCAGAAATCAATAGCAATGAAGGATAACAATGCAGACTTAATGGTTCAGAGTTTGGGAAACTTCTTCATAGAACTGATTTAGATATTACTAATTAGTGGTACAAGTCCTGGCTCTTCAAAATATTATCAAAATAACTTATTGTTACTAGATAATGCCTTCTTGGGGGAGGGAGATTGCCCTGTACATTGTAGAATGTTTCACAGCAATCTTGACCTACACCCTCTAGCACCCCAGTCATGACTATCAAAAATGTCTTGTTCCCTGGGAGGGAAAATCGGACCCAGTTGAGAGCCACTGTTTAACAGGTAACAGAGAACACTACTTTGACGGTCTTAGCAGGGGCTTAGAACGGGGAGGTCAAGGTTGAGAACATTTTCAGATTGTGAAGTCTGGTTCTTTCAATGGGTGTCTTTCAGTGAAGGGGTTGGGAGGTCTGGTTAGGGTTGGGTGAGGATGGTAATACAATCCTTAGGATTAGTGAACTTAACAAGGTGAAGATTTTGAGGTGAGGGCTTTGAAAATGCTCAAATTGATGTAAAATTATCCTGTGATCTTTTCAATCAGTGGGTCTCTGGGGAAGTTCCTGGAATGAACAATAAAGTTATTTGTAACTATTACCTTCCTGGGCCATAGCTTTCTGGAACACTAAACTTAGGCTGATGAGCACCCTAGAATAGTAAAGCCATGTCAGTGTAGACTGTATGGATTTAAATGGCTTGGGTCCTTGGTGGATTTTGTTAAGTTTCCTGTTTTTTCCTCCCTCAGGCTGCTACCTGCCTTTTTGCCTACGATTACCGCATTCAGAAAGAGCCAATACGGAAGAGACCACAGAGGCAAAGGTGAAGTCCCTGCGAGGGCTTCACCCTGGTTTCACTACACTACTAGCTATGTGACCTGGCTGAGCCACACCCTCGCTTGAAACCTCGGTTTCTCCATCAACATATTAAAGTTAATAATAGTATCACTCCATCCGGTTGTGGCAGAGTTTGAATGAAATAATATATGTCTAGTGCTGTGAGCTTAACATGCATCCAGTGGGTGTAAACCAACTATGCAAAACTGTGAAGAAATACCACAGCAGCTGTATACCTATGCGTGGACCATCATGCTTTGGGGTCCTCCCTCATCGTCTTTCCCATGAGTTCTAAGAAAAGCCTGAGTTTAAAAATCAGCTGACATGCTCTCTCTGCACCCTGGAAATACCAGAGTGAGAGTGGCTAAGTGTTCTAAATTCCTCTACCCGTATTCTTAACTGAGCATGCTCTTTGGTCACCGTGAAAATGTGTGGGGTGACTTAGGCTATAGTTTAGTAATGTCACTGCTATGAAAGTTGATGAACTTGAGGAAGGTTCAAAGCTACTTTTCTGAAACTCATCCGCTAGAATATTCATCTGATCTATTCCCCATGGTATGTTTTATTCACTTATTTTTTTTTTTTACTTTTATTTATTTTTTTTCTCCACGGTATGTTTTATTTTAAAAAATTTTTTTTTTCAACGTTTATTTATTTTTGGGACAGAGAGAGACAGAGCATGAACGGGGGAGGGGCAGAGAGAGAGGGAGACACAGAATCGGAAACAGGCTCCAGGCTCTGAGCCATCAGCCCAGAGCCTGACGCGGGGCTCGAACTCACAGACCGCGAGATCGTGACCTGGCTGAAGTCGGACGCTTAACCGACTGCGCCACCCAGGCACCCCACTCCACGGTATGTTTTAAAGACAACACCTTGCTTTAATAGCGATGACCTTGAGTCTAGGACACTGTAGACTTCTACTCTTTGTTCTCTCAATTCTGAAACAGGTCATATGCTACAAGTGGGAGACTCACTTGTACTGTGCCACGTGCAGACTGAGGCACTTCATATAATTTTCTCATTCAATTCTCACTCTATAAGATAAATACCGTGATAGGAAATCTGATACTCATAGAGTCAAAGTAACTTGCTGAGGAGAACCCACTGATACATGGATGGAGGCAGGATTTAAGCCTATGTCTACTGGGCTCCAAAGTTGGTAATTCCTGTTCTACAGCATGTACTACACCCTATACATCTCTTTCCCAAAACAACAACAAACCAAAAAACCCAAAGATATCAAACACATCCTAGTCATGGTTTTACAGAGCCTGGGTCCCCGTACAGTATTTGACCAGATTTACCGTTTTCTGGAATGTTGGCAAGGAATGGACCATCTGGCAAAGTGCTAGATCTAAGCTGACCATTGGAGGACTGAAATAACTGAACACCAGCCTGAGGGAACCATAATGTTAGTCAAGTAGCATAATCTTAACAGAGGAATGACATAGATCCAGCCCACTGGTTGACAATTAATTGCTATCAATGGGACCGGGAGGGGGAAAAAGCCCTATACATCCTCCTATCCCCCAGTGCATTTTGAGGGCTATAAATGTTTGGCAAAGAAATATTAAAATAGCAAAGATTATCAAGGCACCTGGACGGCTCATTAGGTTAAACACCCAACTCTTGATTTCAGCACAGGTCACCATCTCATGGTTTGTGAGTTTGAGCTTTGTGTCTGGCTCCATGCTGAGGGCATGGAACCTGCTTGGGATTCTCTCTCTGCCTGTCTCTGCCCCTCCCCTGCTTGTGTATGTGTGTGCTCTCTCTCTCTCTCTCTCTCTCTCTCTCTCAAAATAAATAAATAAGCATTAAAAAAAGGTTATCAGCAAAATGATAATAAATTAGGGAATTTCACTAGATAACAATGTTATTGAGGAGTGACACTGGAACGAAATATCTTCAAGCAAAGTATCTTCAAGAGTAGTTTTTCTGGGGTAGTGCCTTTTCTTTTTTTCTGGCGATAGTGATGTTATTGTTTTCAGGAAAGGTGATTTAGTAAATGAGCAATTAATGCAACTCGAGTTTTAGATCTCCATAAGTTGTTTTTTTTTTTTTTAAGCATGAATCAGAATTTTTTATTCTAACTCAGCTCTGCCAATTTTATCTGTGTGACTCTGTGCAAGTAACCTAATCTCTCTGGGCCTCAATTCTCTCCTCTATAAGAAAGAAGGTTTGGATATATGATGTGGAGCAGGACCCTTCCTGATCTTGAGTCAAACTGATTCAAAAAGTAGATGTTATTAACGGACTAGTGCCCTCTGCAGGCAACTTGTTCCGAATGTGAGAACCCATTAAAGGGAATGTTAGCAAAATTCTCGTGGTGTATTTAACATTGTGGCTTAGTGTCCAACAATTGTATTTTGTTATCCAATAAACCACGGTTGTGAAGCAATTAAGTTTTCAGATTTTGTTTAGATCTCATTTCACAGATAAGGAACATGAGGACTATCATAGCTGGGAACTTTTCCAATCCCTTCAGAGTAGGGTTGGGGCTTGAATACAAGTCTCTTGATACTCTGTTCAATGGTGTCCAGTGGTGACCTTTCCAATCTTTTACAGATGTCTTCAAAATGCTCTTTCCTCCCCTTGTCAGGTAGCACTGGAACTCAGCATTTTCTAAATATTCTGTGTACTTACTACCTTTAAGAGTTGATGAACTCTGGATTTTTCCGTTAGAGCAGGAAACGGCTGCTTCACCATTGCCTGGTAATTAAGTGAGCACCTTGTTGTAAAGTTGCTTTCTTGCAACTCTTCTTGCTACTGACGGGGAGGTCGTTTACTGACATTGCCAGCAGAAAATGTATGCATGCTCAATATCGGATTGATTCACTTTCAGTTCAAGGACTGCTAAAAATTTTAATCCTTCCTGCTGAGACCAATTCAGAAGTTGGGACACACTCTTCATTGCTAAGGTGGAGGACACAGAAAAAATGTCCTGGACAGCTTTCAGTAAAAATCTGAGTCTGTGTAAGCCTGCTTTAAATATTTTTAAAATTAACTCACATTTCAGTTTTTACTATTTCACAAGTGATGTTTGTGCCTTATAGAAAGTTATAAATTCAGATAAAGAAAAATAAGAAAATTACAGCACCATATTCCTACCACCCACCAATTACCACTGTTAACACACCTGTGCATATATCCTGAAAGCTGTTTCTGTGCTTTGATGGGGTTCAGGGATATTGAGGCAGAATGTACCATTTTGGCATGCGGCTTATTTGAACTAAAGGCATTCAAGACCTAACACACTCAAGAAGAGCTTTTTAGGGTCGCCTCAGTGGCTCAGTCAATTGGGCACCAAGTCCTGATTTTGGTTCAGGTCATGATCCCAGGGTCATGGGATTAAGCCTCGCACTGGGCTCTGCAATGGGCATGGAACCTGCTTAAGCTTCTCTCTCCCTCTCCCTCTGCCTTTCCCCTGTATGCACATTCTCTCTCTCTCTCTCTCTCTCTCTCTCTCTCTCTCTCTCTCTCTCTCTAAGAAAAGAAAAGAAAAGAGAGCGTTTTACCTCTCCCTTAACTCCAGAAAAAAATTTAGATAGGGAGCCTGTACCAGGGAAAGCACTACTACCAGAGATAACTTTTTACATCAGAAACACTTCTCTGCATGGCATGGCAAACACCTGATTGCCAAACATACGCTTTTCCAATCTTCCCATGAATCATTTCCCTTCCTTGTGAAGCCCCCAAACCCTACACCCTTCTCCTTAGCTCATGATGGCATACAAACATTGATTTGCCACCTTTGACCATCTCATGTCTGTGTGAAGCTCCTGTACATACAAAATTAAACGTGTTTTTCTCCTATGAATCTTTCTTGTGCTGATTTAATTACTAGGCCAGCCAAAGAATCTAGAATCTACACACATATAAATATACGTACACATATTTTTACGGAAAGGTGATCACATGCTGTCTGCAACCTGCTTTCTTTAAAGATACCAATCTTTCCTTGCCAATACATCTTCCTCTGATCTAAAGTTCAGTCTGTATTCAAATTTCCCCTGCTTATCCACAAAAAGTCACTTTACAGTTGACTTCTCCAAACTGAACTCCAACTTGGGACCTTGCATTGTACCTAGTCATTATGTCCCTTAAAAATCTTTAATCTAGTGTGATTCCTTCCCTCTCTTTATTATTATTTATTTTTTCATTAAACTTTGTTGAAGAGAAGAGGGCAGGATGAGATTTTGTGTGTTTTTATTTCCTTTTCTCTTTCAGATTTTATTCTTTACATACATCAGACTTTTAGGAAATCTCTCCATTCGGTATTATCTTCCCCTGCAAAAGATACTGCTTTAATGGCATAATGGATGGTCAACTGTTTCAATCTGAAGTTTTTAGCCTAAAATGAAATCTGGAAGCCTGATCAAACGTCTCTATTTTTCTTTCATTTCTCCCTCTTCTCCCATTCCCCCACCCTCAGAACAGAGGAAATCAACCAAAACGATGTCAGGCCCTGTGATAAGCTATAGTTATAAACAAAAAAGGCCTGGCCTTTATTCTCAAGGGGCATAGAGTCTAGTGGGGGAGTCAGACGGTATGTGAATCGTTAACATTAAATGCTTTATTAAATGATGACAAAAACAAAGGCTAAGAAGGCAAAGTATAGAATATGAGGTGTTGGGGCATGAGAGATGGCTCAGGGAAGAAAGTGGCTGGGTTTAATAGGGAAGCCTTCTCCCGAGGAGTAACATTTAAATTGTAGTTAGTTAAGGAGAGTTCGGGGGGAAGACTGTTCCAGGCGCTGGGAACAGCATTTGCAGCAGTGCTGAGATTTAGGAGTCATGACCAGCCTCGCTGGGATAAGGGGAATCAGAGGGAAAACAGTATGAGATGGAGCTGGAAAGCTAGGCAGAGGCTAGCCCATTCAGAGGCCAAAGGCCACATGAATGACTTTTAGACTTAATTATATGGGCAAGAGGGAGCATTGAAGAGCTCTCAATAGGGAAGACACCTGGTCAGATTTAGTGTTTTACGGAGATCACATTGATCGTTGTGAGGGCAGTATACTGAGGAGACAGAATGCCACTGTGATTGTCCAGCTGAGATAATGCTTTGGCCTAGAATGACGGGTGAAATTGATTGCCGGCGAGTGACTTCTCAGATATTTAGCTAATCTGAAACTGGAGTAAAAAAGACTTGAGGACTGACTGGATGGGGAGAGGCGAGGGAGGGGTGTGGGAAGAGGAGGAACCAAAGGCAATAATCAGTCTGTTTCTGTACAGCGATCGCAGCCCAGTTCAAACTAGCTTAAGCCTGAAAGGAAACGGATTGATTCAAGTCTGGGTAAAGTCCTAGAAGTAGATCAGATGCTTCAGACCTGGCTGGATCCAGGAGTTCAGTTGATGTTTTTAGGAGCAGGTCCCTTTCAGATTGTATACCTGCTGCCTTGGCTTTACTCTTTTCCTCATGGTAGCAAGACAGCCCCTGGGAGCTCCAGGTCTACAGCCTCATAGGGTAGCAACTCCAGCAGAAGAGAACTTCTCGGTATTTTCAGGAAGTATCATACCACTGAGCCTAATTGGCTAGTCTCTGGTAAAGCAAACACTCTTGGAGCTAAAAAAAAAAAAAATTAAAATTAAAAAAAAAAAGGCAGAAGCTATTCCATCTGGAGCAAATAGATGTAGGATGGTGGAGGACGTCTGAGCAGCTATCACCAGCACAGGAGGCAATGGATGCTAGGCAGACAAGAAGAGTGCTTACGACAGGTAACAACAAGTCGGGCTTTCACAGGCACAACTGACTGGATGGTGGGGTCATGTGCTACAGGAAGAATAAAGTGCTGAGAGGAAAGGTCACAAGTTCAAGTTTGCACATGTTCCTCTTGAGGCCTATGAAACTCATACATGCAGATGTCAAGTAGGCAGATGGGTACATGGGTCTGAAGCTTAGTAGAAAGTTCTTGGCAACGGTTCAGTTTGGGGAGTTATCAGTGCACAGGATATGGATAAGATCATCTGAGAAGTGTGTCAAGTAAAAAAAAAAAAATTTAACAGATGAGTAGAAGAAGAGGGAGAATCTTCAGAAGAGAACACAAAAGCTCTGGTCAGCCAGTTAAAAGGAAACCGGGTGGGAATGGTGTTGTAAAAGTTTGGAATGTTTCCCCGAAGAGGAGTATAGAATGTCTAACTCTGTGTTATACCTCTGAGAGATAAAACAAAACGGCATGGTGTCCATTGAACCTAAGAACCTGGAGATCATTGGTGAGCTTAGTCAGTGGAACAGGTTTGGATAGAGGGATGGGGAAGGAAGCTGGATTTGATAGAAGCTTGAAGAGTGAAAAGGAATTTAAAAAGATGGTAAAAAGGACAAGTTTACTATGAATAGGTGGAGACTGACAAAATAATGGACAGCATATGAGATGGGGGTGTCTAAGGAAGGTTCTCTGTTTTGTCCTTTTTTTTTTTTTTTTGACAGACATCAACTTTTTGAGGAGGAACATTGGAAATAAACACACTAACAGACAAGAAAATGGCATCCAGAGCACAGTGCATGGAAAGATCTTAGAATAGAGAAGGAGCACATAATTCAAGAACACGTATAGATCTCATGGCCAGAAGACAAAGTTGTGGCCATCTGATGGCTTCTGTTGTCTCTATGCAGTAAGAAGTCGCCTCCTTCTAGGGAGGAAGGGATCTGAGGTTTGAAAGGAGTAAACTTGAAACAGGGTACAGAAAAAACACACTGGAGATCAAGCAAGATCTGACCAGTGGCCCAGCAAAAGCTGACTTTGGCATTAATCTGACCAGTTGGTGATTTCCTACAGCAGCTCCCCATAGTCTGAGTGCTGAACCTGAGGAGATGGACAGCCGGTCAGCAATGTGATTGAAGAGCACAGTAAAAAGGAGTTGATGGTACAGCAAAATCCTACCATAACATTACAGGGTCCAAAAATTCAGTTGCACACAAAGGAGAGCCCTGCTATGCCTAGGTTAGTGAAATGACAATGGGGGATGATGCATGGAGGATGTCTACTGAGCTCATGCTACTATAGGACGTGTTCTCATAGGCTTTTACTGAGTATACAGGAGAATGACTGAAAGTCTGTACCATGGAATCCATGTTGGGTAGGGAGGCAGGGGAGAAGAGAGCACTAAAAACAGGAGGCTGACAAAAGGAGGACCCAAAAGCAGAACAACAGCTTTGGAAAACCGAGAGAGCTGGCCATCAACAATACAGAGTGAGCCTTGGGAAAGAGAGAAAGTCTCTCGACCCGAGGCACACTGACCCGGGCGTTGGCAGGTGTCAGCTCCACCACTTATTCACCCTGTGGCTTTGCCTCTTCTTAAGATTCCTGATTTAAAAATTGGGCATAATGTTATCTTTTCTGCTCACCTCGCTGCGCTGTTGTCAACAATCAGATGAAGTGCTATAAAAGTACGAGTCATATTAGAAAACAAACTCACATGTCTCCTTTTTTCCACTGTGACAGAGAGAGCCTATGTGGAACAAGAGGTGGTTACCCAAGAACTCACCACTGAATAGTGCTGGGCTCACAAGTGCACTGTGCTTGGGTTTGGGGAGGAAAAACAAACTTCGCATACTCTGCCCACAGCTGTTGCTATTTACTAAAAAGCGGTTCTTCGGCAATGCTGTGGTTCTATTTTAATTTTTCAATTGTTTGTTTTCACACCATAACAATCTAACCTTCCTGGATCATTCAGACAGACTAAAACATGAGATCAGGGCACGCAGCTGGAGTACTGATGTGTCCCAGTGATACTGTTGAGGTTACTGAGTCTCTTCCTGATGCAGCCACTGTATTTTTAACCCTTTATTCCTATTCTCTGTTTGTTCTCTTTTCCCTACGAATCTCCTACTCTGGGAAAAACAAAAAACAAAACCCTGTGTTTCCTATGATGGTCTCTGTTTCAGTAAATGGCACCACTACTCACCCAGTTGTTCAAGCCAAAAACTTGGGATTCATTCTTGCTTCCTGCCTTTCCCTGATATTCATTCCACTGGCAGGTCTGGTTGCCACGACAAATCCACCCTTCGTGGTCTTTACCATCATAGCCGAAGTCCAGCGACCATCATCTCTCACAGGGACAACTGCAGCAATGCTTACTTGTCTCCATGTTTGGCTGCCTATAATCTATTCTCCCACAATCTATTCTCTAAAGCCCTCTTTTTCAAACCATATGTTATATATCACCTAGAATAAGATCTGCCCCACCCCCCACTCCCACTTCACTCAAGCTACCCTAGCCTTCCTTTGAGTCCTTGAACTTGCCAAGCTTGTTTTAGCCTTAGGTCCTTTGCCACAGCTGTTCTCTTGCCTTGGAATGTTGTTCTTCCTGATCTTCAAATGGCTGGTTCTCTCTTGTTATTCAAATCGCAGACTGCCGCCTCCTCAGAGACTCCTTCCCTGACCATTCAGCCAAAAACGGAATGAATGATTTCCTCTGTCCCACAGAAACATATACTTCCTTTTCCCTGTCCTTTCTTGTCTACCCTTCTTTTCCTTTACACTCTAAAAAAGTTCTCTTTAACCCACTTTTTTTAAGTTGACTTTGGTTTATATTAAACATTACTCAGAATTCCCCATGCAACACTTGTATGGCTTAATTACTGGTGCAAACATTGCCTTGGGGGCCAAACTTATTCCTCCCTTCCTCCTTCTTTCTTTCCATTCCTCCTCCTGTCTTTCCCTCCCTTTCTCCTTCCTTCTCTCTCTTCCTCCCTTCCATTACATAAATACCCATAGGCTGCCATGATACATCAGAGACACATAGCTATACATAAAGGCAATTATGGCGTAAAGAAAGGAGTACTTGATTTGAAGTCCAAAGACTCATCGAGAAATTCTATGTTCCTCTTATTTATTTCTGTCTCAGTTTTCTTCTATTTGAAGTGGCAATAAAAATCACTATTTCACAGTTTGTTGTTGAGGGAGACGCTAAGTGTATCAGTTATCTACTGCCACAATCATGCTGTGTAACAAACCACCTCAAGGCCCACTGGCTTAAAAAAGGCATTGATTATTTCTCATTCTCCTTTGGGTCCAGGTGGGTAGCTTTGCTGATCTAGTAGCTAGCTGATCTAGCAAAGATCAGCTTTGCTGATCTAATATATGCTTGTGCATATATTTGCAACCAGCTGTCCATTCAGCTGGGCCTCACTGGCCTACAATGGCCTTGGGTTGAGGTAACTCATCTCTGTTTCCTATGGTATCTTGTCTCCCAGGCTAATTTAGCCTTGTGTTTTTGGTGGTGGCAGAGCTCCAAGAGAGAAATCAGAAACCACATTTCAAGTCTTGGCTTGCATAAAGTTTGCTGGTATCCCATTGTCCAAACAAGTCACATGGCCAAGACCACTGCCAAAGAGTATGAATATAGAGAATTATAAAAACCCATTGTTAATGCAATCAACTCACCACCATGAGAATGAGTCATGATGACATATAGCCTCCTCCTCTGGGAAGCCTCTCCTGATTTCTCTCAGCATTCTTTATTTTTTTTTTTTTAATTTTTTTTTTCAACGTTTATTTATTTTGGGGACAGAGAGAGACAGAGCATGAACGGGGGAGGGGCAGAGAGAGAGGGAGACACAGAATCGGAAACAGGCTCCAGGCTCTGAGCCATCAGCCCAGAGCCCGACGCGGGGCTCGAACTCTTGGACCGTGAGATCGTGACCTGGCTGAAGTCGGACGCTTAACCGACTGCGCCTCCCAGGCGCCCCAGCACTCTTTAATATGCTTCCATCATAAATATTATTCATGCATATTTACTGAATCCCTAACATTCTCTAGACTCGTATGTGCTGTGGTGTGACACACACAGCAGTAAAAGTGACAAAGTCCACTGCACTGCAGTGGTAGGGGACAGAGTGAATAAGTGAATGCATGAAAGGATACATAATTCCACATACTGATATGTGCTTTAAAAATATTGCTTTGTAGCTTTTTAAAGCATGTCAGTCTCACCCTCCATGCTGGGATCTCCCTAGAGCAGGCACCTAGTATTTTCATTGCATCTCAGTCCTTAGCACAGTGTCTGGCCCATAAGTGCTCAATAAACAAGAAAGCACAAGTGGATAAAAGAGCCCTGCAGAAGGCATGGTAATGAGAACAGGCAAGGCAAGAACTTGGCCATGGCAGTGGCTATTCACTCTTAGGCTCTCATTCTTTTCAATGCTTCTATACTCCCACAGGACGACACAGGGACTGCCCCGACCGTCCTGACACAGATGTCTATCACCCAGCAATGACTCTGACCAATGGCCCTGACAGCATTTGTCCAGTTTTGCTTCTCTTCCAATCCCAAGAAATGTGTGCACTCCACGCCTCAGCACTTGCATATCTCAACACAGAGCGTGGTGGTGATGAAGTCAGTGAGGACAGGGGATGTGTGGACCTGGGAGCTTGCCTCTTCCATCGGGAATTGTGAAAAGGGAAATTAATCATTTTGAGCAGAAAGTTTCCACATTACCCTGCCTCTCTTGGTGTGAACAAGAAATAGACTTGGGCTCTAATTTACATGTTTTGCCATCAGTCGTTAGAGTTCTTTTTTCACCTGGCTTGGTTCTAGACCCTCTATTTAAATGTTATTCAGAGCCTCTTTCCAAAGACTAATATACCTACTTGAAGACACTAGTTGGTTTCAAAAGCACTGATGTAGCTACTTGTCAGGTTTTTTAAGTACTCAGCCACCGAACCTCCTTCCTCCATATGGGATGTCCTTACAGCACAAGTCTCGGTAGAAGGCATCCCTTCTAGAAACTGAAAAGGCCATATTCTAGCTTTCCTTCTGCTCACTGGCAGGGGTGGTATGTGCGTGTGACCAAGCCCAGTCAATCAGAGGCTCCTGCTTGGGGCAGTGGCCCATTGTTCCCTCATTTACCAAGGTAGCAGGGGTAAGTAATATCACCACTGGGAAACAGTATCCTATAACTTACATCCAGTAGAGCTCTCTGTTATGAGTTGAATTGGTTCCTACAAATTCTTTTTTTTTTTTCAGTGTTTAATGTTTTTATTTATTTTTGAGACAGAGAGAGAAAGAGCATGAGCAGGGGAGGAGCAGAGAGAGAGGGAGACACAGAATCTGAAGCAGGCTCCAGGCTCTGAGCTGTCAGCACAGAGCCTGACATGGGGCTCGACTCCTGACGTGGGGCACACGAAGTTGGACGCTCAACCGACTGAGCCACCCAGGTGCCCAATTCCTACAAATTTTCATGTTGAAAACTTAACCCCAAATACCTCAGAATGTGGCCTTGTTTAGAGATAGTATCTTTACAGAGGTAATCAAGTTACAGCGAAGTCATTAGGGTGGGCACTAGTCCAACATGACTGTTGTCCTTATAAAAAGGAGAAATTTGAACAGAGACATGCATAGAAGGTAAGACAATATGAAGAGACATACAGATGGACTGCCATGTGAATATGAAGGTGGCCATCTATAAGCCAAAGAAAGGGGCCTAGAACAGACCCTTCCCTCACAGCCCTTGGAAGGATCCAACACTCTGAGGGCCTTCTAGCCTCCAGAACTGTGAAACAATAAAATTCTGTTGTTTAAGCTACTCGGTCTGCGGTACTTGGTTATGCCAGCCTTAGAAAATGAATATACCATTCTCACCAGAAAATTCCTGTAGCACGGTTTTGGGTGTAGCTCTACTCTCCTCAGATTTCTGGTTCTCCATGTTAAAGGCTTATCTGAAGCAATTAAATATCTCTTCAAGAAATTATTATCTTGTTATGTTTATTTTTGAGAGGGGGGGGAGGAGAAATACGGGGACAGAGGATGTGAAGTGGGCTCTGTGCTGACAATGCAGAGCCCCACATGGGCTTAAATTCACGAACCTTAAGATCATGACCTGAGCTGAAGTCAGGTACTTAACTGACTGAGCCACCCACGTGCCCCAAGAATTTTTTGGAAGTTAATCAAAGCTTATTGTTTCCAACTAAGAAACCCAACTAATACAAATACCACGTTCTAACAAGTTTTCCCTCTATGGGTAATTCCGGGTTTTTTTCCTCCTCTGACATTGAAATGGCTCCTACTTCTGAGCTCTGTGCTCCAACCAAAGTTTTATAGGATTGGCACATCTGCCCTTCCTCTGTGGTTGGTGGGCTTCTAACTAATCTAGTCCCATTCCTCCCCGCCTTCAGATACAAATGCAGTTTTCTTATATGCCTCCCCTCAAAGTTGGCCGATCTGCTGACCTTCTTCACTTAAAATAACCAGGATCAGATGGCTGAGGTTATACTAGAGAGGGAGATGTGCCTCCTGACATACGGTATACTGTGTAAATATCAAGAGGCTACTCCCCAGTCCTAGCACCTCAGAGGTGTTGACATTACATGGGACGTTCCAATTTTAGTCCTGCTCTAGAATGTGTTATAAGTAAGCTACTCTGTTGTCTTTACCTCGGACTTAGTCACATTAAAACTGGAACTTGAACTCTTGGCTTGCCAATACATCTTGATACAATATACTGATTAAATCTACAGCAATCGTGTTCCACTACTTACAAATATATGACACTGAGGCTATGAAACCAGCGGTGGGGTGAAACCATCTTATCTGAACATAGGTTTGCACAGGCTCAAAAGGCTGGTGAGTTAAAAATTTATTTTGTTGGTTGCGCTGATATTTCACAATTCAGGAGATAAAGGGGGAAAAAAACAAAAGAGGAGTGGAAAATACTAAGCCTGAGCCCTGTGTGTCAAGTCCAAGGCAGAGAAGAGGGAAAGAGAAAAAGGCTGACAGAGTAAGGTGCCAGATAGTTTTTGCCCCTATTTCTACTTCCCACAAAAGAATAGGGAATTCACTTTTCTGAGGAAAGAAACATGTGCTGGAAACAACGCTGACTACCTCACAAATACTATCCCGTTTAGTTTTTGCAACAGCCCTCCCAAATCACTCCTATCATTGTCATTCCCATTTTATAGATGAACAAATATGTTTTCACAGGGAGTTGGCCAAGTCAGGATCATATATTACTCCAAATGATGTTCTTCCCACTACACAGGGCAAAGAAGAACTCGTTTTCAGCATCCCCCAAGAAACCCAGGAAGTAACAGAGTTCTGTTTGCTCCAAGTAGCTATAATTAAATAGGACAGGAAAGTGAAGCTGCTCCTCAACAAAGCCGGAAGGTATTATCACCTTTCATTGCTCTCTTCTTTCAACTCATCTCTGACAACATGGGTAGAGCGGCCATCTTCTGGGGGCATGCCTGTTCAACATCTAGGATTTGATTTGTTTTGTCCATTTTGAGTATTCAGAAACTTTGTTTCTTTTCTACTCTCCTTCTCTCTGGCTGCTTCTTTTACAGTTTATATAGTTGGGAGTATTTGGTGTATATTCTATAACCATTGATGGCTGTGGCCCCTGTTCTCTCTGGAGGAAAAGATACCATGGATGACATATAAGGCAAATGGTTCTTTTCTTTCTTTCTCCTTTGTTCTCTCCCATTAACAATGATCTGGGTGAGTGATCTCCAGCAACACACTTAACCTCTTGAAACCTGATCATTTTATTTATAGGGATAATGGTACCTTATGTATCTGATGGCAGAAGCGTGACCCAAAGCATGTCTTAAATCTCTATTCCTTTCACAAGAACTATTAGTCAAAACAAACGTACTCTCTTTCTTATGGTATGACTAATTAATTATCATTCCAATTACATGCCATAAATGAGACATATTATAGTGAGTGTTCTTCTGAATAGCAGTGATGACTGGTAAACAAAACCAGTCTTGGGGGAGTGGGGATCAAGCATCCCTGAATGTAGTCCCCCAAATGCCGTATTTAAAAATTAGTTTTTCAAATCGTTTTATTTTCCAAATTACATAGGGAAAATGTTTTGCTTATAGCACCACTAACCCCGGGGCACAAAGCACACATGGACCCAGAAGGGAAGGGCAGAATAACTTGGGAGTGGAGTCTGACCTGCTCTCATTCAGTTTTTAATCAAACACCTCCACATTGGAAATTCCAAAAATATCATGGGAAACTCTTTACAAAATTTTCATGGTTGAGATACTTGAACTTACTGTTGAATACAAAAAGACAGAAGTTACACTTGGCCTCTCTCTTGCCAGAGCACAGTAATGGTCTTTCCACTGGGGGCATTTATTTGGAGTATGAATTTGAGGCTGGGAATTCAGGAGTGTCTCTAACGGTCTCTAAAGGGGGTGAGAAGGAGCCCCGTCTTCGTGAATGCTGTGTTACCCTAGTGTGTACTTCCTTCCTTTGCATGGAAGAAAGGAGGCAGAGCCAAATGATGAATGAAGACTGCCTTATGTAGCAAGGGGAATAACCTACTGTTTTGATTGGAGCTCTTTTTTAGACTTTTAATTTGGGGGGGAGACATTAGAGGGGCTCTAGAACTTACATGGAGACGCATTTAAGCCTCCCATAATGCCAGGTTTCCTAGCGAGAATGTGTTATTCTCTTTTTAAAGAAGATTGTGGTAGTAGGTATTACCAATAACAACCACAATAATAATATTTAACATGATTAGGCATTTGTTATGTTTCAGGAATCTCTAAATGCTTTATGTGTGCTAACTCATATAATTCTCACAGTAACCATGTGAGTTATATGCAATTATTATCTACACCTAACAAATGAGAAAACTACTTCACAGAGACTTTCCACACGGTCACACCATTAGTGGAGTCAGGATTTGAACCCAGGAAGTCTGGTTCTAAAACCTACACATTTTAACCACCACACCTCCACAGGATCTCCCCAGCACCATCCCTGACCTGTGACTCTCAATGGCAGCTCTGAGGGTAATTCCTGCCAGGCTCACTGAAGTTGCCCTGAGCTATTGATTCCTTTCCTTGGACACAGTCCCATTGCAGGGACTCTCAGCGCATGCTCCCCTGGGGAAGTTTCTGTCACTGGAAGTATCTTCCATCACCACCTCTTGTCATGGCTGCTGCCAATGAACGGTGGTTTCGGGCATCCACTCCTGCCAATACCATTTTTAGGGTCTTCTAGGTTCCTGCCGCTCCTATAGCAACATCCAGGTATCTTGGTGTTTGTTAGCACCATCTCTAAATTGTAGTTTACTGAACCTGTAATGGCACACAGCTCTTTCAAGGAGCTTATTCGAGTAGTGTAGTATCTTAGAGATAGCATCAAGAAGCAAATCTACCTACCTCCTGATCTCCCTTTTGTTCTTTGAGGCACAGCACAGATCCACTTGGCTTCTAGCACCCAATAATTATACTTATATGTACCTGTGTATTATACTATTGAATTTACCAAGTTCTTTTAAAATTCATTGTGTCATCTGATCTTCACCCTAACCCTGTGAGACTATTATGTACTCCATTTTATAGATGAGAAAAGTGAAGCTCGGAAAGCTTTAAATGTCTACCCTAAGATTTTATACTGAACTCAGAGCCAGGAGTAAATCTAATCTTAGGTTGCTAATTTCACCACACTGTTACCAAGGGTACTATGAGTCTTTTAACTCTTTGACTTTATGGACAAAATGGTAACTTGTTGTTTTAATTTATACTACTTGGATTATACCTGAGGCTCTTCTGTAGTTCTTTCTTTCCTATTGTCCATGCCAATTTTTGCTTGTGGGGGTTTATCTTTTCTGAATCGACAAAAACAACTCTTGCTGTAAGGGAAGTGCTGATTCTTTATCTGGCACATATTTTGTAAATATGTTTTCCAGTTTGTCCTATGCCTTTAATGTTTTTTTTTGTTTTTTAATTTTTTTTGTTTTTTTAGTGTATACAGAAACAAAAGATCTCTATGTTGTCAAATTTATGCACTAATTTCTTTATAGTTTCTGCCTTGGAAAAGGCTTCTCAATCTAAAATCATACATTTTTTCCTACCTCGATGGCAGTTTCACTTTTATATTTCTTTTTTTTTTTAATTTTTTTTAACGTTTATTTATTTTTGAGACAGAGAGAGAGAGAGCATGAACAGGGGAGGGTCAGAGAAAGAGGGAGACACAGAATCTGAAACAGGCTCCAGGCTCTGAGCTGTCAGCACAGAGCCTGACGCGGGGCTCGAACCCACGGACCGTGAGATCGTGACCTGAGCCGAAGTCGGACGCTCAACCGACTGAGCCACCCAGGCGCCCCTGTATTTCATTTTTAAATCCACTTGGGATGTACTTAAGTGTATAATGTGAGCTAAGGTTTCAACTGGAAGCATTTCATATAAGCAAAGTTATCCCAGCATTATTTATTAAATAATGTTTCCCCCCACTGATTTGATCATCTTCATATTTTAAGTACAATTTATATTTGGGTTTGATTCCAGGCTTTCTATTTACTTCCTGTGATATGTTAACCCTGATTCCAGTCCCGCCCTCTTAATGCCATGAGCACCCCAGGAGCACAGACGGTAGAGTCTGTACTCCTGTCTCAGCATCTCCCTTGGGTACCAAGGGACTTGGCATCAGCACTAAGGCCTCGTCACTTGTTCCCCTCGAAGTAGAAAAGCCATGATTCTGGGCCCCAAGTCAGAATGCACAAACTACAAATAGAGGCTTCCTGCAATTATGTGTGTGTGCGTGCACGCACGCAGGCATGCGTGCTCGTGCGTGTATCTCAGGGCCAGGGCTCTGTATCCCGTGGTTCTCCAAATCAGAGAGCCATTTTCTACTTGTGACTTTGTTACTGAATACAGAATCTAGAATCTGAGGCTGACTTAGTGGCTGTTCCCACTCAGGGAAATCTTCCTTAGTCAAGAAAAGTTTTGCTCCATTTACTGTGAGGTTTTGTGGAGATTTTGCAACCTTCATTTTCTCTTAAGGTGTGCAGGTCATGAGGGATGTGGAAAAACATGAGAACTCCAGACCTACGCAACTGCATGTGTAGAAATTTAACATTAATCTGGGGAGTCGGAGACTAAATTTACTGTTCTTTTAAATCCCTGTGAAATATTCGTTTCTGAGCAATGTATGGTCTGTCAAGTCACTTAACCATACAAAATGAAAGAGAAAGGTTTCTTTTATCATAAAATGTTACATCTGGGGGCGCCTGGGTGGCTCAGTCAGTTAAGCGGTTAAGCATCTGACTTCGGCTCAGGTCATGATCTCACAGCTCGTGGGTTCAAGCCCTGCATCAGGCTCTGTGCTGACAGCTCAGAGCCCGGAGCCTGCTTCAGATTCTGTGTCTCCTTCTCTCTCTGCCCCTCCCCTGCTTGCACTCTCTCTCTCTCTCTCAAAAATAAATAAACATTAAAAAAAACCCAAAAAACATTTAAAATGTTACATCTGAAGTGGACCCTGGACACCTTCTAGCCCAACCTCCTTGTTCTTACGGATATGGAAACTGAGGCCTAGAGAGCTTCTATGACCCCCTCAGGAGGTCAGAGCCAGGACTGAAAGATGTGTCAATGGACTCCACTCTGCCGCCACCCCTCTCCTCAATATATGGAAGTTAATTAACTCAAGCGATGCCATCTATCACAGTTGTATTAAAGTCCAAAACTCAAGCAAGGACCTAAGCCGATAGTGGAACTGTTTTTCTAAGTCATCAATTTAAGTACATCTTGGACTGAGAAAATACATACTATATGTAGCTCTGAACAAACCCTTCCCCAACTCTTCCTTTTTCTTTCTGTTTTACCTCCTCTCTGCTTACTTCTTTCTTACTCCGTCTTCCCCCTTGCTCTGGAACCTCTCCTGCCTGCCAGAAATAAACTTCGCCTCACGGGCATCTCATTGAAACCCCCATGGCACATTTGGCCTCAAGGGATGCTCCTCTCCTGGGTAGGAAGCCATCACTAGCAAGCTGTGACAGGGGCCCCAGAATTCAGGCAGGAATAAGGCCAAGTGACGTGGGTAAAAGTGAAACTCAGGACACGGACGTGCTTATGGACACAGATTTCCACCCATGTAACCCAGGACTTCAAATAAGCTGGATTCAAAGTCCTCTCCTGCCACACAGTCTAGTTACCTCTGAAAAGGAAGACGACGATGACTCCATTGGCTCAGGCAGAAAAGGGGACCAACGGCGCTTCTGTGCACAGCAGTAGATGAATGTGAATCCTGGGTTCATGTACCTTCTCATATTGGTCTTTGCGCCGTCTCCTCTCCTTTTATTTTTGACAAGGTAACAAGCAAGTACCCAGAACTGGCTGATGAAAACAAAATCGCAGATACTAATCTACTTGTAACCCAGCCCCGCCCGCATGCAGTAACTACCACCCCACGTGCCGTGCTTTTCCTTGCCTTGAATTTCTTTTTATATGGTCTTACTGCATCTATATATTCATGAAAAGCCTTTTTTAAAATTTTAGTTATTTTTAACATTATAAAAATGGTATTCTATGATGTCTGAGCTTTTCTTCAAAATAATAAGGGAGGGGGAAGGGGCTAAGACATACAGAGGAAGCAAGATTGACTAAGATGAAAGCTAAGTAGTAGGTACCTGGAGGAAATCACAGTATTCTTTCTGTTTCTATATGTTTAAAATTTCCCATACGAAAAACTGCTGAATATTTTATTGCTAAGAATCATCCGTGTTGCTTTTTTTAATTTCTGGTATTTCCTAAGGTGAATAGTTCACAGTATATTTGAAACATTTTTGAATACAAGAAATGAAGCAAAAGGAGATTTTTGATTCACTAAAGAATCCAAAGTGACCGTATTTCCCTTCTTCCTCTAGACCACAGTTACGTACCTCGATTTTCTTCATGCTTGCCCCCAGTTCTGCCCCCAACCTACCTCCCCAGTACTCCATGAAGCGGATCCAGTTCACAGTGAGCTCTCTGGGCACAACTCTGGCAATTCCACTGGTCTCATTGTATCTGGTTCTTGGTCACCAAATCCTCGGCTTCCCAAGGTGTGGCTGTCCTGTTAGGTACCTCTTCCTTCCCTGGCCTCAGGCAGCAGAGGGACCAGAAGAGCCTGAAGTCTGGAGGAAAAGAGGGTGTTACTTGTTTGTGATCAAATCTCCAGAGTTGCTTTTCCCCTTCTGCTGCTAACAGCCCCACTTCTCTAGGGCCTACGTGTGAGGGCCCCCTTTCCAGAAGCTGGGCCCATTTTCAGCTCAACGTGCAGTCTTTCATGTAAAGACCCCCCTCAAGTCAAATCCAGAGAAAATGGAGTATATATCTCTCTTTTGACTTGATCGGTGACTTTTCTGTCCTTTTAGGCTTTGATCCACAAATAGAATGCCACTTTCTTTTTTATTTTTTTTTAATTTTTTTTAATGTTTATTCATTTTTGAGAGACAGAGCATGAGCAGGGGAGGAGCAGAGAGGGAGACACAGAATCTAAAGCAGGCTCCAGCCTCCGAGCCATCAGCACAGAGCCTGACGCGGGGCTTGAACCCACAAACTGTGAGATCATGACCCGAGCTGAAGTCGGACACTCAACCGACTGAGCCACCCAGGTGCCCTTAGAATGCCACTTCCAAATGTACTTCTAGGCTGCACTGAGATTGACTTGCTTAGAGACTGACCAATGCCCTTCTTTCCAGGGAACCAAGTTCGTTGCTCGTAACCCGAAAATGCTAACCATTGGTTCGGCATTGGTTGCCTATTACGTGCCAGGCACCGTGATAGGCTTTGTGTATATGATGACACCTCAGATGGAGGCTCTGCTCCAACACCTCCCCATTCACTAGGAATGCAGCAAAGCACACAAACAAATGTAACAGAAGCACTTGCACTCAGGCCGCCGTATGACTTCCGCGGGCTCTAATACATGTGCCTTCATTGGCCAACTTGCTGCAGAAAAATACCAAAAATTCTATTTTTAATTTGTACATACTGCACAAAGATAAATGTATTAATATTTCATTAGAAACATTACTTCTAATTTTAAAAGAATTTAAAACATTTTTATGACTTCCTAAAAATATCACGGGGGTCCTAGCCTCTCCGTGTCCTGTGCCTACTGAGAAGCACTGGCCCTTCCTACCATTTGTATTTTCTCCCCTATCTGGGGATAACTCAGCCCCACCTCTTTATTCCTTCCATCTCTTTCTGACAATAATAATCCCCTTATGATAATAGGGTGCCTGAGTGGCTCAGGTGGTTAAGCATCTGACTTGGGTTCAGGTCATGATCTCATGGTTTGGGAGTCTGAGCCCCACATCGGGCTCTAGGCTGAGAGCTCAGAGCCTGGAGCCTGCTTCAGATTCTGTGTCTCCCTCTCTCCGCCCCTCTCCCACTTGTGCTCTGTCTCTCTCTCAAAAATAAATAAACATTAAAAAATGTTTTTAAAGAGAAAAGAATCCGCTTATGATGATAAGTCTCCATTTGGTTTCCGTCCACTGAACCTGTATGTATCGACAAAGAATAGCAATGAAATCACATTTAAAAGAATGTATTTTTCATTTATCATGACAGCAGCCCAGATATGTCAAATAATAGTTAAAGTTTATTGAGTATTTTTTTAACGTTTATTTTATTTTTAAGAGAGAGAGAGAGAGAGAGAGAGAGACAGAGGGTGAGCAGGGGAGGGGCAGAGAGTGAGGGAGACACAGAATCCAAAGGAGGCTCCAGGCTCTGAGCTGTCAGCACAGAGCCCGACGTGGGGCTTGAAGTCACAATCCACGAGATCATGACCTGAGCCAAAGTCGGAGGCTTAACCGACTGAGCCACCCAGTCACCCCTAAAAAATGTATTGAGTCTTAACTTTGTGAGCCACACTAGTTCACATGTGTTAACTCATTTAAGATGATGACCCTATGGAGGAGAGGGGGTAGTATTGCCATTGCCCTTACTTTATAGATGAAGAGGCAGAAGCACTCAGAGGTTAAATAGCTCATTTGGGGCCACACAACTAGTGAAAGATACAGCCAGTATTTGAACTTGTCAGAGGCCAGAGCCTTAACCACTATGCTAGATGACCTAGGACACAATTGTGTGGCACATCTCTCACACAGGCTATTTTCTACACAATTGTGATTTTCCACCCTCTATAAACCTACAGCCTGCCAGGAGCCCATCCGTAGCCCCAGGGCGGGGAACCTGCACTTGGGGTAAAATTTCCAACTTTTTATAGCATTAAGCTGCCAAGGGGACTCCTTTAATACATGAAATATTCCTGTTTCAGGGACTGAATCAGGGAAACACAGTAGCCGCACTTTCCCTGTGTGCCCTCGAGCTCCTTCTTGTAGCTGAACATGAGCCAAATGAATGAGAAGCTGTGACGTTCCCACCCAGTCCTCCTTATCTCCTAAAATGACTAAAGAGATTTGAGGCCCCCCTGGACCCCTGCATTGTTCAATGGCTTTAGGACCGGGATTACAGCCAGCCGGCACCTCCTGGGTTGTGCCTTCACCAACAAGGCAGACTCACACAGAAAAAGAATTTAGGTTAAAAAAGATGGTACGTTAGATCCCAGGCCCACGAAGCCAGAACAATCCTCGTTTGCCAAGCAGAAATTTATGTAATCACAAGACTAAAGACACTTTTAATTTCCAAAATGTTATTGCAACCAGCACAATCATCCTGCCTAGGTAAGTGCCAAAATACTTTTTCCCTGAGTCCTCCTAAGTGCTTTGAGTTGACAGAAAATACCCTCTTGAAATTACACAGTTAACTCCAGAACCGTAGCTGTGCCACCAGAGAAAGAAAGACAGGAAGGAAGCATTTCAGCTGAGATGTACATCATGGGGGACGGGAAGAGATAACATCCTGACCCATATATAGAGTTTCTGGCCCAGAAAATATTATCTGCTTAATGATAACTGTAGTATGCACTCAAAAGCAAGCATGGAAAATCATTGTGTTTTTTTGTAGGGAGGGGCAAAGCCTGAGAGCTTGTGATTTTTTTTTTCCACTCATATAGCTTGAAGCCAACAAACACGTTGTACTGGATAATATCATATATACTTACAGAGGGGAATAAATGAAAGCTGACTCAGAAGAGCCCGTTAGACTGCAGCATTTGGGTAACCAGTAATGAGCAGACAGATAAAAAATCATGTGACCACCTAATACAACATTGACTCTTTTCTTAAAAAGAACCAAAATATTATCTGCTGTTAAAAATAAGCCTCAATTCCATGGCCGTCTACCGTAAATCACTGCCTCCGTGTAAAGAAATCCTGATCGCTTAGTCAGATTTCCTGGAATGAGAGTCCAGGCAGAGGCAAATGCTTGGGTCAGGGCATGTGGATAGGTGACAGATGGTGGATTTTAGCCTTTCAACACATAACCGTAACCTTATGCACTGTCTGAGTTTATTTTCAATCCCATACACAAGGGCTTATTGTTTATAATAAGCTCTCCTCCAAACCCATTTCCAGGAAAAGATTCTCTGTGTGTGTCACCCTCTATCACTTCCCAGGCTGCACGGTGACCATGAGGGCTCCAGGACCCAGGGCCAAGCGTCAACTGCCAACAATTGGTGGAGGGGCTTGAAATTTCCAGTCCTTGCGACTATTTATATTAGTGTCCTGTCTAGTCTAGTCTCAGATGCACCTTGGATGCGTTACTTAGAATTTTCAGCCTTACTTCTATTTTCTCACCTGGAATGAAAACCAATGCACATTTCACCAAGGCATCTCTAACTTGTTAGAAAAAGAGGGAAGGAAAGAAAATTTTGTCTCACAGGTTGGGTTTCTATCTCAAGGTGGGAAAACTCAGTAATTTATACTCAAAAGTAAACAAGCTACACTCACCCCCAGCCTAGGAAACGTGTAAACATTAAATGGGCAATTCTGATTTTATTCTTGGTACCGTGTTCATGTTCTGAGTCAACTCTTGCCTTCTCTCTACTTTGAAGCTGATGAACGCAGGCCCCTGATTCCATCTGAGACCATGTAATCCCACTGGGCTTTCTAGAAGGCTTGGGGTCAACAGAGGGACATGAATTTGAATGAGCACAAATTCTAGCTATATGACTCCAACTAAAATGTGAGGCAGAGAACAGCTCTGAGATTCGTGAACATCAATTTACTTGGGGAGAAGCTGGAGAAAACTTTGAGTTTGGTCTCAAAATAGCCTGGACAATTTTAGTTTTCTGACAGCATTTGGTGGCAAGCCTGTTAAAGAACACCATCTTGAAATTTCCCATTTGTGGGCTGTAGATAGCATATCATCTGGACGCACCCAGAGCGTCAGAAGCATTAATCACCAAGGCACACCTGGCATGGAACAGAGATGTGAGGAGAGGATGAGAAAGAGTTTTAGATGGACCCCCTACCTTCTGTGTCCTCCACTTCTGCCTATTTGATTAGTCAACAGCTTGCCCGATTGCTCACTCAGAGAGGCCCTAGGGTACAGTGGTTAAGAGCACAGATGCTACAGTTAGGAGGAGATGTTTCTGAATCCCAGCTCTGCCACGTACTGGCTCTGTGACCATGGACCAGTTCCTTAACTTCTCTGAGCCTTAGCTGTGTAGGGTGATAAGTATGCCAGGACTGGCACAGGGCCTGCACACTTGGGGGCTCAGGGCTCTTCCTCTCTTACCTTCCCTGTTCACTGAGTGTTCATGGATGTATGCAGAGTACTCAGTCAGTGCTCACAAACCATTAATTTATCTTTATTACTGGTGGCCCAATGATGATGAGCTTAAAATTATTGTTGTTATCATTATTCTTGGGAAAAGGCCATGTAGAAGTTGCTGTTTCTCATTCTAGTTATCAAGTCACTTCAGCGTAGACAGTTGTGTTCTGGACTGAGCTATCTGGGAGGCTTGGCAGATGTCAGGCTAGGGGTCACCCTTTGTTCTCACATAAGAGTCGAAACCTGGCATTCTCTGATTTGACAAAGTATGAATGCCTGGCTGCTCTTGGAAATGGCATTCAAAGGTGTCAGTCCTATGTACCAGTCCTGTATTTATAGTGGGATCTTTGAGAGCTGAAAAGAAACAGGAATCAGAATCTTTATTTCAGATATTCCAAGTTATTTGAACATCTCTCAAATACTGAAATCTTTTTAACTGAACTGAGTTAGCAGGAAAAGTCACTGGCGTGAGACCCAAGAGGAACTGCCCCATCAGGTACATTTGAGTGCCTTAAGCTTAAGAACAGGGTCAAGATTTTCCAGGAGGCAAGGTGGTCCAGCCCTGATACTGCCTCTTCCACATTCAGTCACCATCACACCATGACCATGCCCAGTGGCAAATGGCTGAGTATGTGAGAAAAGAAGACTGATCACAGACACTCATCTTGCTGGAACCCAGCTTGGTATGGCATGGGGCCCCATGCCTGAATGGAACAAGGCATTCCAGGGAGAAGCACTCTTCTTCCCTGCCAACCCCTCCTGGCCCTTTTGTCTGCACTAGACTGATGGACTAATGTTTTCAGTAGTGACAAAGCAAGAGCTGGCAGCTTCTCCCATGAGTGACTGTGTTGGCCTGTGTGGACTGAGGCTCTTGGCTTCTCATGGGCAATGGCCAGGAAAGAAAGAACAGACTTCTCTTCTCAGTGAAAACAGGGAATTGGAATTATTATAAATTGAACATTCAAAGAAATGGGAGGTTATTTCATATTCCAAACTGATGAAGCAGGATATATCAGTTATGCCCAGGTACATTTGAGTTGACAGCCTTCATAACACCTGTTCTAAGTCCTTCTGCAAATCCCTAAACTACAAAATGGGTGAAAATTGAAAATCACCAAGAGCTTACATCTTGGGAAGAGTTGTATCTCTTTACCATACTGTCTCCTAGTCCAGATTTCCAAATGAGGAATGGACTAAAATGGAGGTTAACTTATCTTTTGAGCTGGACAATTCATTTCCCTTTGGTGACTAACTTCTAATCCCTTCCTCCCCCCAACTGGACCTTTGGCCAATTTCAACTAATTATGAAAACTTGTATCAGTTTCAGGTTCCTGGTCTTCAGAGACAAAAATGATGTTGTATCAGAATGATCTTGTCATAGTATTCTTAAAGAAAAATCCAAACTAGCTCACTAGAAAAAAATATGGTAAATATTCTTGCAATGGTACCATGAACACATCAAGAACCAGGACCTTCTTTCCAGTTTTGCTTAAAATAGGCTCAAAGGTACCATCTACACTGATTGGTTGTAATGCAAATTTGTCAGGTTTTCTATGACCATAAAAAAAAAACAAAGGCCTGGGGTGGGGAAAAACCTTTCTTGTTACAGAGAAATGTAATAGTAGAATCGGCAATTTTATAATCAGCTCAACATAGCATGTTTTACCTGATAATCTCAAAGCCATTCTCAACATCAATACTGAACTTCATGACACTGTCAGTGGGTGGAGAGGTGTCAAACATTTGCTCACCCGTTGTGTACCTTAGCTTCCATTGTTTGCAGAACCTGAATTGAAATTCCTATCTCTCAATTTATCATTCCCACCGGCACCCCTACATCAATCTTCTTGGCTGGGTTGAGTGGACGGAGTTTAGGGGAGGGTGTGCATTTGGGTGACTTGTTTGGTTGGTTCAGAGAATTTGGCCTGGGATTGGGCTTGAGACTGAAGAGACACTTTCCCTCTGTGGGCCTGAGGAACTTCAGTATGATAACATTCTTGAGCCTTTCAGACTTCTATGAGACCATTGGGTAGGAAGGCCCAGCATGGTCACCATGCCATCAAGACATTGGACACTCACCCATTTGCCTACGAAAAGTCTTGAGCATGTGGAATTTAAGAAATAAAACAGACAAACAAACAAACAAAGGGAAAAAAGAGAGAGAGACAGAGGCAAACCAAGAAACAGGCTCATACCTATAGAGAACAAACTGATGGTTACCAGAGGGGAGGTGGGTAGGGAAAGGGATTAAACAGGCAATGGGGACTAAGGAGGGCACTTGTGATGATACTGGGTGATGTATGGAAGTGCTGAATCACTGTATTGTACACCTGAAACTAATATGACACTGTATATTAACTAAGCGGAATTTAAATAAAATTAAAAACAAAAGTCTTGAGAATCAGGTCTACTGGGTACCCATCCCTGAGTTTTTTAGGGGATTTGGGTTAGACACATGGATCTTAGCAATGTTCCAGAACAAACCTTTTGTTTTACTGACAAGTAAACTAGCCCAAAGTCATTTGAACAGCAAGTCCATGAACAAGATTATGGTTTCATCATTCCTAATGTTCTTTCTATCATCCAATTCTTCCTTATGTAAAAACAAGAAGGATGTGATTTTCTCCTGCAGGGTTTCACAATAATGGGATGGGGATGGTGGCGGGGGAATGAGATTTTGTGCTACTGAACAGTGGATATCTCAACATGACAATGTGACAGGGATGTAGGAGAGAATTAATATATGCTGAGCACCTGTAATGTACAAAGGATCTGACTATACATTTTCTCACCTAATCCTTACATCGAATTTATGATAAATATGTAATCTCTCATTTTATTGGAAAGGAAACTGAAGCTCAGGTTCTGCATTCTTCATTAGCATGTGCATGGAACTGTACCTATCCTTACACCTACTCCTCTGAGGACCCAGAATCAGTGGACTCCCAAAGGGGAGCAATTTAGTCAAAGGCTGCTTGGAAACATAAAGCCTGAACTGGGGTATTGCACCTGCTTAAGCACAGAGAAGCCTCAGCAGATGGAGGAAACACAGATGACCTCCCCACGATTCTGTCACCGCCCAGAGAACACTGGAACCAGTTACCCACCCACTAACTTGCAGTCTCAAATATAAATTGCCTAGAAAATCGAGCATGCTAAAGAGAAAATTTGCATCTTAAACCTGCAGTGGCCCCATGTAGAGAGGGTGTATTCTGGGCAAGGATAGTATATTGGGTATGGCTCAACACAGTATATAGTGGGGAGCTCCTGAGGGCATAGAAGACACTGACGTCCATTTTATGAGTTTGATCATTTGATGTAGAACCAGAACAGGCATGAGCACAGCGGTACAGGGATGGATAGCTAGACATAGCTATATACAAGTGTTGAGGGAGTCAGGCAGGACAGAGTGAGGACAGGTAGGGCAGGGTTATACATGGTGAGTTTAAGAAGTATGATTTGAAGCAACGTAGTTTAAAGGACATGGCTTGACAGAGATCGAGGAGAAACTCTTCAGGGAAGGTGTGAGGGTGAGGCAAGGAAAAGCCCATGCTTAGTTGGAACAGAGACCTCAAAACAGAACCCAGTAGCTAGAGAAGAGACAGTTTGGTTAAGGAGTTTGTTAGGAAAGTTATAAAGTCATAAACTCAACCGCATTAGCCTTAAGCACCTACGTACGGAATCTTCAAACTCCTCAAGGATCCCATTCCACTTTGAATACCTTTACATAGGACTCTGGCATTGTCGTGGTCTCTTTATGTATGGGATTCTGAGTCAACCAGGAAAGAGGAAAAGATCTTGTCAGAACAGAGATTTTACCATCCCTTTCCCCTAAACAAAGAAGTTAAAAGCAGCAGATCGACCAGATTCGCATAAACACCGAATCTGAATTTTATGAAGGAGCTTCAGAATGCACACAGACTATCAATTAAAATGTGCTGGGGAAATTAGGCCACTAACTGTCAATGGGCATGAATTGCTCCCTGAGGAATTTCCATTAGATTTAAGTTTGATGAGATGTGCCAACTCTGGATCCAAAATTTTTTTAACTCTTGGTTGCTATCAAGGTGGAAACTGGAATTGGCATTTAATAAAATCTCTCGTGCAGCTAAAAAGGTGAAAACATTCTTCTTGAGCAAGCTATGAACAAATGGAGTGACTTAAAGACAGGTGCTTCAGACGGAGAGGGCACATATTCTGTTTAATAATATAAGAGACTTGGAATAGGTAGCAGGCTCATTATTTTGGCAAAAATAATGTTTGTTGCCCGTTTTTTTTTTTTTTTTTTTTCCTGACTTCTTCTAGAAATGGACAGACAGAAACCTGGATTCCTGGGGAATTATCAGGGTTGTCACGCACAGTGGTGCAGGTTATACCCTAAACAAAGGTGCCCAGAGATGGGACAACTCTGAGCTAAAAGCCAGTATTCCTCGTGATTTAAGTTCCATGAGGATAGGGGCCTTGAGATCTTGGTTCCTTCCATAACTTCTATGTTTGCAACAGTCCCTGATGTACAGAAGTTCCACGAAAGTATGTGTTAACTGAAAGAATAAGGAAATAAAGTGGTCTCAGCAATATGGCATCAAGCTGGATGATCATGAAGAAATGTTGAGGAGGCTACTTCCTCAGATAGATGCAAGGCCACTACCAAGGTATGTGTATCTGGTACACAGTGTCAGGGTTCTGCCCAGTAGCTATAAAATGGCCAGACATGGCCAGTGTAGAGAAGCCAGGAGTGGTGGCTTGTGGGGAGTGTGCTCAGGCCATGCTCCCCCATTTCCTTACCAACCATATTCATATTTTGTTTCAGGTAGGAATGTGTCTCTCTAAAATCTTTGCTTTTCCAGACTATAGCAAAGACATGGAAATTCATTTCAGGCCGTTTAGACATAATTAAAGGCCTGCTAGAGATTTCTGGGAAAGTTTTGTTTTGCTGCCTCAGATGTCATCTCTTAGTCCTTTTTTTAATCCTTTGAGCCCCTCAGACATTCCTTCTTTCTGCTGAGAGCAAAGACACTGAGTATGGAAAAGAGGCAGCCGTCTTGTGACCATGAGGCAACAACCATGAGACAAAAACCCTACGTCACAGATAGAGGAAAGAAATATTGAAGGAGACTGGAACACTTAAGAGCTTACAGAGCCCTTGGGATGGCTCACTTCCAGACTTTTAATGTGTGAGAACAACACCCCTCTTTCCACTTGGTTAAACCACAGCAGTAAAATTTTGGTTACATGCAGCTGGGCCCAATTCCTAACTGATACAATAAGCAACCACCAGGAATGTAAGCCATCTAGAGATGCTCAGAAATACTTGAGGAGGAGACAGGATTTCTGGTATCCAATATGGAGACTTGGAATAAGATTGACAGATATTCAGAAACATAGTGATTCCTCAGGAAGCAGGAGGACTTGGGTGACAAAATAAAGAATTTTCCAGCAGTGAAGCTTTTGAAGTTACTGAAATATACTATGAAGAGAGTCTGTGGACTCTCAAATATGTGTTTTTGGGATTTCCATTCTGACAACAGCAGAAATGACCTCCTAGTTGAGCAATGCCTGAAAGAACCATCTGTCCAGAACTTCATCAAGCTCGAGCTACAAAGATGTGGTACAAACCAGTTTGAGAACTTCACATTCCTTCTGTTGCCTAATGCCACTGAGCCAAAACGAGCCAATTTATTTTGAATGGGTTGCTGTTAATTTGATCTCCAAATTACCGGTTGGTAATTTTAGTGTCCATGATCTAAAAGTACCTCATGACTGTAAGGAGGAACAGTTGATATAATCACTGTCATCAAAATAACAACCTCATTTCACATGTTAACACCTTGAGTCTGTTGACACTATTGGTTAACTGTGCTACACATCTATTCTGCTTTTCACAACACTCGTGTGAACTAGTGTCCTGAGGAGCTGTGGGCTCTTTGAAGCATATTTGGAGACTTTTTCTGCCCTTAGCGTCCATGTAGCTAGAAACAACAGGGAGGTGTTGATTGGTAGGTATATTTTTAGTCGAATCACTTCAGCACCAAACAGGGAGTGCTTCAGGCAGTAAGTAGTGAGATATATCTGATTAGGACTCATAAATTTTGTTTAGGACTCCTCCTATAGCTAAGTGGCTGGCATGGCATGGCTATAGGTATGTGTGTTTTGGTGGATACCCTTGGGTGGCCCACTTTCATATGAAAAAAAACAAGTCGTTACTGAGGCAGAGTACCACCTTTATTCTGTGGAGCTCCAAAATTTATTTTCCAGAAGATACGTTTCTTGGTTCACATCTCTGTGGAGCAGTGAGACGTCCTATACTAACCAACCCAGCCCCCACCCACTCCCAACAAACACAACACACACACACACACAAACTGAAAGTCAGCTTCAATACGAGGCCAATTCTCAATTACTTTCATAGAAGGGTCACAAATTTGTGAATTATATTCAGGCATGCAGAAGTCAACATAGATTCTTTATTTTTTTCTTCTCTCAGATCTTCTCTTAATCGAAAGGGCTTTTTTCTCCACAGGCAGCAGAGAAAAGTTAATGTTGCTACTCCAAGGTTACTGAGTCTTTGTTGTTCCTTGGATGTTCTAGGCCTGACATGATGGGACTGTTTGGATCTTGTCTCTGTTGCCCATTCTTGTCTCTAGTGTGACCCAGCTTACCTCATTTGCACCTATCACTTGAAGTAGAAGTTGTGATTTCTGCCATAGCCTCCTGATAGGCGGACCCGGCACCATAAAACAACCTCCTTATTCCCTGTCCCTCTGTGGCTCAGGGGTCTACAGGACTTCCTGATTCTTCTACTGAGACACATGAGGGTTCTGCAGTTCCATGTGGACCAAGAAGGCCACCTCCAGGCTTTCTGAACCATGCAGGTGGCGCCATGCTGTTCCCATGCTAGGCTCAAAACAGGGAGCTCCCCCTTGAAGTGATTTTGAACTAACATTTGTCTTGAGATGTTTAGGTTGTATCAACCTGCTGTGAGAGTTTCTCAAGCCTTCTTCCACTTGGAATTTTGATCTTGATGGTGAGGTTTTATCCCTCAATTCTGGAATCTTTCCTCTCCTTCCTCTCCCTCCCTGGACTCCTCTCACTGGAACATGAAGGGCTTTCTTACTTTGCCTTTCAGTCAGATGAAATTTATTCTTACATCATATCTTTCTTCTTCTTTTTTTCTAGGTCTTATAAATAAAGCTCTGGAGTCCAAATTTACCAGACTTGACTCTAGATAAGTAAAGGGAAGCTTTACAAAGTAGAAGGCTCTTCCCCCACCCCACCCTTAAATGCTTGGCTTTCAAGGTTATTGTCACACTATTGACTCAAAACATTAGCTTTTCAACTTAGAGGGAAATGATAACCTCTGAGTTTAAGTGTCTACCCAGGAGTGCCTGTGTGACTCAGTCAGTTAAGCATCGGACTTCAGCTCAGGTCATGATCTCACAGTTCGTGGGTTCGAGCCCTGCATTGGGCTCTGCGCTGACAGCTGAGAGCCTGGAGCCTGCTTTGGATTCTGTGTCTCCCTCTCTCTCTGCCCATCCCCCCACCTGTAATCTGTCTCCCTCTCTCTCAAAAATATATACACACTTAAAAAAATTTTAAGTATGTATTTTAAGTGTCTACCCACCCTCTCTTTCCCCATGGCAATCAACTGTAAAGGCCAAAGGAATTTAAGGACACAGGATTTGTTAGGAATTAATATCTAAAGGGAGGAGGAAGAGAGACTAGTTTAATATTTTAATAATATTCTCCATTGAGCTTATGGGAGAGCCACTTGCTGCCTGTTAAGAATATACCAAGTGCTGTGTTAAGTGTTTTCTCTTGCTTTTCTTCATGTGTCCTTACAGCTCCCAAAGAGGACTTTGCTTATGAAGACACTAAGGCTTATCGAGATTATTGATCTTGCTGAAAATCACAGAACTAATCAGCAACAGAGCCAGGATTTGAGCCCATGGGTTCTGCCTTAACAATTCGCAGAATTAGTGACGGTGACACTGTGTCTCAGAGAAGACAGAGGGGTGATGACAAGGAAATCCATACCATGTCCAAGAGCATGTACCACGTATTTCATTACGCCTTGCTTTCTCGTGTCTTTCACTAACATTCTCATGCCCTTTGAAACACATCTGGCAAACCCAAGTGTTGCTCGGTGGAAGAGAAAAACTGGCAAAAATTTGGCAGAAGACAGAAGGAGGAGGGTAGAGAATGTTCACAAAATACCAGTTCCTAGGAAATGTACTTCATCTTCCTGGTGCAGTTCATTAATTTTTTCACCCACAACATTTTTTTGAAAAGGATTTTAATGAGACATTTATTGGAAGTTGGTTAGAGGCCTACATGGTAAGTGCTATATTTTTATTGGTTTCCTTTTTACGAAAAGGCAAGACCAAAGTACACGGCGTTCAGAAGACATTCTTAAAATGGGAGGCATCTGAGTCACAGAAGTAAAGTTAAATTCTCTAAGCTTCCGGTCCCATAATATCTTTCTTTAAATACGCTTTTGTCCTGCAGTTTCACTTTACCAAGATCACAGGATGATTCTGTAGGAAGACGAGAATCCATCTGACCTGCCTACACCAGCCTCCCTGGAACTCTTTTCTTTTCACACCCCAAGGAAATCATGTTTGAAACAACAGAGGTGGCAGGAATTTGGAAAAAAGAGAAAGTCCAATGTTCTCTTAAAAAAAAAAAAACAAAAAAACAGGAAATCATGTATCTTAAAGTACAGATCAGTAGTGGAAGCCCATATTTCAATACCGTCATGTTTTCTCACCCATACGTGCCTACGTTAGTATAGGCACTATTAGGAAGAAAGAAAAACAAATAGTCAAACTTGTCTCAAGATCAACGACAAAATGTTCCAGAACAGTAACGAAAACCATTAAGATCGGTGGGTGATGCATACGAAAACCCCTTAGATTATTTAAGAGAGGTTCTTTCATATAATCAAAGGTGATTTCGAAAAAGATGAAGACTCCAAACAAAAACAAAGAAGGGAACTTCAAGAGAAAATGGAGCAAGAATATTAGACGAGGAAACAAGAGTTTTAAATACATAAAGTAGAGGACGATGAAGGAGTCAAGAGGACTGTTAGGAGAGAACAGAAGAAGTTTTTTTTTTTTTTTTATAAGTGGAAAGACGGCTTGAGAAATGAAATGACTTCTTTGTCTCAGTGTGTGAAGCAGGATACACGGGGACAGATGCCAGAAACAGGCACATTTCCCAAAGGAGGAAGAAATAGAAAAGAAAATTGGTTTCCTGCCAGAACAGGTGGAGTCTTGACATGTACACATCTGACAGGCAGGATTCTGAAGCTTTCCAAGGGTCTGACCAGGCCAGTCTGAGGTTGTCTCTAAGACTTCAGGGCAAGGCTCTGCGGAGGAGGCTCAGTGAGATGGTTTCAGATGTTTTTGGACACATGAGAAATAGCAGTGGTGGGTAAGAAAAATCATGGAGTGGCCTGCTATTGAGCACAAGGCTGAAAGTTGGGCTAAACTCATTCAGAGCTCATGGTCTGATATTTTTAACCATCCATTTTGGGAAAAGAGCCAAATGTCTGGTTAATTTCAGGTGGCAGCAGATATTAACTCACTAAACTCCCTTTGACCTTCTCAAATACTGTGAAAGCTTTATTGGGACCTTTCTTTCTTTCTTTCTTTCTTTCCTTCCTTCCTTCCTTCCTTCCTTCCTTCCTTCCTTCCTTCTTTTTTCTCCTTCTTCTTGGTAGTGGTGGTACTTGTGGCTAATAAGTGGGTGGGTCTGAGTTAGGGAAAGAAAGTAGGAGGTGTGGGTGAAAAGTTGATGTAAAATGTTCCTACAGAGTTTAGAGTTCTGTTTTGTTTGTCTAACCGATTTTTATTATAATCTGTGACTGGTACTCTGTAAATAGCACACTTACCCAATCATAAAAATGTATAAATAATCATCTAAGCTGGATCTGGGGTAAAATCATCAAAGCAAATAGCAAAGCCTTGAGAATAATGTTTCTGACGTTGCGATAATTGAGAGGCAGTAGAGAGTTGTAATTACAAGCATGGGCTCAGAAATAAGCCTACTTGTTTGTGAATCACCATCCTACTTATTGACTCTGATATTGGGTACTGAACTACACGATCTTGGGGATCGAATCTTCCAATGCCTTAATCCCCTTAGCTATAAAGCGGGGATAATAATAGCACCTCTCTGTGACACATCTATCATTATGCATCTATCACACTGTTTCTTTTCCCTCCTGGGAACACAGGAAAACCACATTTCCCATTCTCTTTCTTTCATCTACATGCGGCCCTGTGACCAGTTCTGACTATTGGAATGTGGGCAGAGGTGGAAATGACACTATTGAGCTGGCCCCTAAAGCCTCCCACAAGATCCTCTATGCTCTTTCTCTCCTCTCATGGCTTGCCTGCCAGTTGCAGAAGATCCAGGAAAAGATTCTGAGATCCCTCAAGCAGGTGCTGCCTCCCCAAACCATGGTGTGAAAATCTGCTTGCCAATCATGTTATTGACAGTGATGTAAAGAAAAAATAAATCTTCTATTGTACGAACTAGTAACATTTGAGGATGTTTGTTATAGCAGTTACTCAATTCTAATACTGTCTCAAAGTACTAGTTACCCATGACTAAAATAGCATAAAGTTATTATAAAGATTAAATGGAAAAAAAAAGACTAAATGAGTTAGTATAGGGGCCCCTGGGTGGCTTGCCAGTTAAGCATCTGACTCTTGATTTCGGCTCAGGTCATGATTTCACAGTCATGAGTCTGAGCCTCATGTCAGACTCTGCAATGGTACAGAGCCTGCTTGGGATTCTCTCTCCTTCTCTCTCTATGCTCATATTCTCCCTCTCTCTCAAAATAAATAAATAAATAAATAAATAAATAAATAAATAAATAAAATGAATTACTATATATAGGAACTATCACAACATTATCTGGTACATGATAAGCTCTCAGTAAATATTATCTCGCATATCCATAATCACTATAGATTTGGCCAGTTAGGTATATCCAAAACACCACCTGGTCCATTAACTCTAAGAAATACTATTTGCACCTTCTCAGTAAACGTGATCATGGAGGAGGGCACCTATCCCTCACAGTTGTTAAACCGGTTCTAACATATGTTACAAATAATCACTTTGGAGCAGACTGGGCAAGACCCGATGTTTGAAGGGTTGGAAATCTGCAAGAACCTCTACGTCTCAGGCATTCTGGCTGCCCGGAGATACCTTTCCATAGAAACATAAGATTCAGGTGAACAGCATGACTTCAAGCAAGATTCTTATCAGGATTTTTACAAAAGAAATCACACAAACTGTTACTTGTGCTGTTAGGTTTATCAACAGTATATGCAAAGGGCTTAGCACAGAATGTGCTCGGTAAGTGCATGCTAGGTACCTAATAATAGCAGCAATAATAATCTAACAAATAGTAATCACACTATTATTTGAACACTTGTTTCTTAGAATTTCAAGAATGTGTCTATTGTATGCTTTCTACTTTGGGCTCTTTAGAAAGTGATTTTATAGGCTCACCTGGGTGGCTCAGTTGGTTAAGCATCCAACTTCAGCCAGGTCATGATCTCACAGTTCATGAGTTCAAGTCCCACATCGGGCTCTGTGCTGACAGCTCAGAGCCTCAAGCCTACTTCGGATTCTGTGTCTCCCTCTCCCTGTGCCCCTCCCCTGCTCATGCTCTGACTCTCCCTATCTCTCTCTCTCCCTGTCACTCTCTCTCTCTCGAAAACAAACAAACATAGGCACCTGGGTGGCTCAGTCGGTTAAGCTTCCAACTTTGGCTTGTGTCATGATCTCTTCATTCACAAGTTCGAGCCCTGCATCAGGCTTTGTACTGACAGCTCAGCGCCTGGAGCCTGCTTCGGATTCTGTGTCCCTCTCTCTCTGCCCCTCCCCCACTCGTGCTCTGTGTCTCTCAATAAAAAATAAAATAAAATAAATAAACATAAAAAAAATTTTAAGTGATTTTATATCCTGATGCAGCTGTGGCTTTGCCTGTTATGTAATGCCATCTTTTCTAACATTTCATCTAATTTTTCCTTACTGCAGTCAGAGGCTATCACTTGTTCTGAGGCTTGCTCGACCTAATGAGGCTAATTGGTCCCTGCTCTCTTTATAACCATCCTTGACTTATTTGCCAGCTCCACACTTGGGTATTATTGAGTATCATGGATTAGATATGCAACATCGCACAGAGATCTCAACAATAATTAGGCAGTAGGAGGTGATTTAAAAAAAAAAAAACATTAGTCTCAGCTCTAAAATTCCCCTTCTTTATTAGGTTCAGGTCAATAGATAAAGACCTTAATGTTCCTTTAATGTAGAGATGAGCAAACCTGGCTGCTTTTAGGTTTGGCAAAGCGGAACTGGCGATTTTTCAAGCATTATATGGCTGGCAACTTCTGAGATGTATTCTGCCAAACGCTTTCTCCCCTTAACCTCTAAGTATGTATGTATTTTGAAGGGAATTTAAAGCATACATTTCTGATTTATTCATACTTAACTGATCAAAGTTGCGGTGTTCGTCTTGATCAACACTTCCAGGTTCTAAATTCTGTTTCTTTGACCCGGGAAACCCACAGAGGCCAGCAACCATCACCTCCTAGAGAAGAAACAAAACCCGTTGTCTGGGGCTGGGAAGAAGCTGGCTCACATCTGTGTTTCAGACAATATTTAAAGTGACTTTTTCCCCTTTGAATTCTCAGGGAAGGGTCAAAAAAAGATACACATGTTTCCAAATCTCTCTTCTGATATCAACATGAAATGGGAGAAGCCCCAGAACATCTCAATGAGAGAGGTCTGGGGGTAGCAATCAGGATGGAAGGGTGTAAGGGAGGTGTCTAATCCCCGAGCTTAGTTTTCACGGCACTTTACAAAAGACTAAGAAAACACCAACTGTCTATATCAAGGAAAAGACAGGGGTGACAGGGAGGGGAGGATGGTGAGAAGGAAATATCACAGTAATGGGGATTCTCGGTACTCCCTCCAAGCCACTCCTTGGTGACTGCTTCTGACCTGACGACACCACCCTAGGGATCTGGTATCTTCAGGGCTCCAATTTCAGAAGCAAAAGGAACCACTAAAATACTGGCTAGGCAAAGAGTGACAATAAAAGGCAAACCTTTCCTAAAAGGGTATGGACATCAAGCATACCAAACTCAGGCTGGTTAAATGCCCTGGTTATTCTGCCGTGATCCATTTTTTTCCCCAGCAACTTTTTATAATATTGGCTCTTCTCCCAAAGATGACAAAGCATCATGTGAGTCTGCACAGAGGACGTTCACTCGGCAAATATTCCAGGGAAGGCTTGTCTCCTAGAAAGGCAGGTTGAAAAATTCAGTCAATTTATTTTGGCTGCCTATTTTATAGAACAGGATGAAGTGGTCTTACCTCAAAAAGATAGGAGGTCGCCTTGGACTGTCATAAAAATCATTAACAGTGCAGACCTTTGTCAGTTTACAAACCAGGTTTTTTTTTTTTTTTCAACGTTTATTTATTTTTGGGACAGAGAGAGACAGAGCATGAACGGGGGAGGGGCAGAGAGAGAAGCAGACACAGTATCGGAAACAGGCTCCAGGCTCTGAGCCGTCAGCCCAGAGCCCGACGCAGGGCTCGAACTCACGGACCGCGAGATCGTGACCTGGCTGAAGTCGAACGCTTAACCGACTGCGCCACCCAGGCGCCCCCAGGTTTTTTTTTTAATGTTTATTTATTTGAGAGAGAGAGAGAGAGTGAGAGAGAGAGAGAGACAAAGTGTGAGCAGGGGAGACGCAGAGAGGGAGAGAGACACAGAATCTGAAGCAGGCTCCAGGCTCCAGGCTGCCAGCACAGAGCCCAATGTGGGGCTCGAACCCACAAACCACAAGATTATGACCTGAGCCGAAGTCAGACACTTAAGCGACTGAGTCACCCAGGCACCCCTACCAACGAGTTTTAAAGTAATGTTTAAAAGATTTACCTCCCCTTCTACCCCCAGAATAGACCCATGGACAACAAGGTTTAAATTTATAAAAGGAAAATGTTTAAGATGTCTGCTTATCAGCAACCACTGAAAGTGATTACATTAGTTATAACTTCCAAACACAAGTATTTTGTTTTGTTTTGTTTTTAAATAAAACCAAGTACGGCGAACAGACTCTAAAGATGGCCCCACGATTCTTAGTTCTATATTCCTGGGGTGCCGACCCTGTGTAATCTCTTCCTCTTGTGCATGGGTACGACCTAGAACTTGCTGCTAACCCAACAAAATATAGCAAAAGTGATAGGTTATCATGTCAATGATTGTGTTGTATTATGGAAGACTGCCTTGCTGGCAGATCGGTCCACACGGCAAGGGGCTAAGGGCAGCCTCTAGGGTAGCTTCCAGCTGACAGGTGCCAACAAGCCTTGAGGCCTCAGTCTTACGAATGCAAGGAAATTAATTCTCCCCAAAATATGAGTGAGATGAGAAACAGATTCTTGCTCAGTTAAGCCTCCAAATGAGAACCCAGTCCAGCAGACCCCCTGAGAACAGTCTTCTGAGACCCTGAGCAGGGCACCCTGCTAAGTTATGCCCAGACTCCTGACTCATAGAACCTGTGAGGGAATAAATGCGTTTCATTTCAAGCTGCTAAATTGGTAGTAATTTGTTGTAAAGCAATAGATAACTAATACACCAAGGGTCTTTCATAACTGTTCCTGCTACTTTGAGGTTTCATATTGACGCAGTGAAACACAAAGCCGAGCTCTGTAGTCAACTGATGTTATAAATGGCTCAAGTAGCCACAACTTCACCACTGCCAACTTACCACCAGAGTAACAGGAGATAAACATTTTGCCAGGGATATGCCTTTTCCCACCTTTTGGCACAGTTAGAGAAAACCCATAGTGGAGCTCCTGGTGGCTCCTGGTCGGTTAAGCCTCTGACTCTTGATTTCCACTCAGGTCACGATCTCATGGTTCTTAAGCTTGAGACCCGCCTCAGGCTCTGAGCTGACAGCACGGAGCCTGCTTGGGATTCTTTCCCTCTCCCTCTTTCTCAAAAATAAATAAATAAACTTAAAAGAAAAAAGAAAGAAAGAACCCATAGTGAATGATAATGTGTTCCTCAGGCCTTTGAACACTGTGTGGAGACATGCTTTGTTTGAATAAAGAAAACCCAGTACACTGATGCTTTCCCTACCCTAGAGGTCACTAGCAGAATTTCCTTAAAGCCTTCCATCCACATACATGAAATAATTACAACAGCCCACATATATGTCATTTGCATCCTCATATGACTGCGAATTGTAGTTTTCAAAAATCTTATTACGCCCATCAAGAAAGATAACGATACAATTTGAGAAGACTCGTTTATGAGTTTATATATGTGATATGATAATTCTAGGTCTCTCACTAGAATAGGATTGCCACACAAGAAATGCTCAATACTTACTGAATGCCCAAAGTACAATTATTCTAGAAGACTGCCAATACCGGATTTGTTTTTCTTCTTTGTTCCTTGCATACTCTCTCATAGGTTTGAAACCCCATAGTAGTTTTGTCACTAAGTCAGCCGGCATTTTTCATACACCTGCACACATAGCACTATGCAAGGTATCTTCAGGGAAACAGAAGTTGGAGAAGATATAGCTTTGCCCTTAAGGACTATACAAATTAACTGGGTGGGAAGATGTGGCACACAAAAGTTGATCAAAATCTAACTATAAGGCATCCTCCACACCAATATCTGGGCCAAACTGAATACAGAATTTCTTAGGGAGTGCTCAGGGGAGTGATCAGAAAACTTGGGAACGTGCACAGATTCTTCAAACGGGCACGTCTATGGGAGAGAAGGCTGGGCATTCGAAACAAGGTGGAGAGACTGAGGGGAAGAAATTGAACTCCCAGAGTTTATGCATCCATTTCCCAGAGGAAAATATGTCTCCAACCCAGAGCTTGCCTGAGCTTTGGAATCACTTTTTTAAAAAACCAAACACTGGCCTGGACCTAACTTAAGATACCAGTACTGGACCCAAATCCAATGAAATCAGACTGTCTGGGGGCTGGGTTTGGGATTAGCATTTTTCAAAAGGTCCCCGTGAGTCAACATGCAACCAGGGTTGAGAGCTCCCACTAGCCTGAAATGCCATTACTGGGTTCGATTCATGAGAAATGTTCCAGGACCACAAGGGAGGCAGCAACATGTAGCCGTTAAGATTCGAAAGTAGAATAGCCTAGGCTCAAGTCAAGGCCCTGCAACTTATGTGCTGGGTGATCATGGGCAAGTAACTTCACCTCTCTGAGCCTTGTCTACACATCTGCAGTCTGGGAATAAGAATTGTAGTTACCTCCTAAGCATGTTGGAGAAATAAATGAGATAAGGCTTATAAAGCATCTGATCCAATGCATGGTGCATAATCAGAAAACAAACTTCTTCATTATCACTATTATCTATGCCCAAGATTCTCTTTTTTTCATAAAGGTACCCGAAGTCTAATGTCCATTTCTGAAGTCTTTGCTTCCATCAGGCTTAACAAAATTATCTTAACTCTGACCACAGCCTGAACCTGGCACATTGACAAATTCAAGCACATTGAAGCAGGACCACAAAGAAATAAGATAGAGTGGAGATAAGTCAAGCTGGGAGCAAATGAGCATCTTAATGTCAAGTGAAATGATGACTGACAGAGCCCGCAGCTCCTCTGATGAGGAGACCAGGAGTTACCAACATTGGAACAGCTCTTTCCGTAAAATATTACAGGGCATTTAAGCAAAACACGGTAAAGATTTTCCACATTACGTGGGCTAACAGTGTGCCGTCCTTCCCCCTCATTAGTGTGGACACAGCCTTAGCATCCACATCGTTCTGCATGAATCACTCCCCTCCAACTCACCCAGGTTCCCATCACTTTACTCCAAAGTTTCCTAACACGTGGCCTGCTTAATATTTTTCAGACAAGTCATTTGAATGTTTCCTCAACTTCTCAAAACCAGCAATGTGCCAAGAATGAAACCATTCAGATCATTTGTACTTCTCAGGGAGGAAGTTTATTCCTTCAAGTGTACAGGATTCACGGCTTAACTCCATTTTCACATTTCCGTATTAGGTTGAAGACGCATGTCTCGTGATGACATAGAACACACATCTGGAAATCTTGGGCATAGAGACCTCAAGTCCTGTAACGGAAAGCTTCGGGAGCAGTGATTTCTAGGGACTGAGCAGGATAAGGGCTGCAGGAGGGGGAAACTGACAAAAACAGTAAGAGCTCAAAGAGACATTTGGTCAACAATTTCAAATGCTCTGAAAAGTCAAGTAAAACAGAAATACTGAGGTGTCATTTCAGCAAAGCCACGCTGCGTCTTTGGTAATTTTAACTTCAGTTATTGTAGTTTCAAGTTCTAAAATATACATTTGGGTTTTCTTCTATAGTTTATAAAACGGGTTTCTTGTATATTGCTAAATGCTTAGAAAAGGAAGGCTGGAAGAGCACCCCGTGATCCTTTGATGGTGGTCAATGCTAAAGCAACATTAAGGGTGACTTTAAGTCTCTTTGTTAGTCTCTTTAGTGGCCTGTGAAATTTGTGTAATGAGCATTTCTTATTTTTGTACTACGGAGAGATAATTTCTAGATGAAATAAAACGTGTGTGTTACAAAAAGACTCTGGTCCTTTTGGACAGAAGAAGTGGGTTTAGAAAAATACCAAAAATCTTCTGCTTAATCAAGAAAGGGCTGTCACTGAGTATGAATTTTAAATGCTCAGTGGGCTGGGAAAAGCCTTCTGCCCTGGAAAGAGAAGACGAAAAAGACTCCTGGTCAGAAAAGCACAGCCCTTCTGGCTCCCCCGGGTGGCTGTGAGCGACTCCGCTCGCCTTCCAAAGCCTCACTGCAGCGGGGACAGCGGACGCCCCACTGCATGTGTTAGTGCTGGGCAAACCTCAGAGGCCAGCCGAGAAGCGTTCTCCTCGGCAAAGATATAAGTCTCTGTTTCACAAATTCAATCAGGGCTTTTCATGATTCCAAAGGACTACCGTTCAACTTTTTTTTTTTTCCTCTTCCATCATTCAACTCGGAAACATTCCTTTCTGTGGATTTTCATGAACTCCTGCCCAACACCAGGTGCAAATTGAAAAACTCCCACTGGCCAATTTCAGCATAGGGAGGACTACTGTTCTTCCAACAGAGCCCTCTTTCAGGCCAGGGGTTCAGATCTTCGCCCCTGGGCACACAAGTCAGGGGTTTCACTTTGATCCACAAGCATCACTCATGAAAAACTCCCTCTCTGTGGCGACTGCCTCTCCAGACCCCCAGCCTAGAGGCTCAGCTACATCTGTGGACCTGGGCATTTGTCGGGGAGGAAAGCTGGAGCGATTCCTTGCTGATCTGAAACTTTAAACGTACAAGTGTCCTTGGATCAGACATGTAATTTTCCACCGCTGTAATGTATGTGTAGTCGACATTATCATTTGGCAAATACGTTACAGTGAGTTACTCTCCTTAGCTTGCAATTCGGAGACTAATGGGTGGTCTTTCTCACTTGGGGCACTCCACAGATGGATCACAAGGTTAGCTGTGCCACCAACATCCCAGGAATAACACGCGTGCCTTCAGAAACTGGCTGGTTCCAGCGGGAATTCAATTCTGGTTTCAGGTCAGCCCCACACATTACTTGTGGTGTCAGCAATTATCCTATTAAATTTTTTTTTTTACCAGACTTTATTGAGCATCTACTTTGTAATTTCAGTTGCTATAATTAATCCAAACACGTATTATTTACTTGAATTGCCACCTTCATATCTTGTGAAGGGATTGGAAGAAGAGCAAGATTAGTTCTTTATATTTGCCTCCAGCTACTATATAAATATTTTATCTTCTGCTAATTGAGAGTGGGGTACACATGGCTATTAACAAACACTGCTATTGGAGTTTTCCTGATCTGAATTCATTAGATTTGTCATTAGGGCCTTGGTGAACCAACAAGACATCCGAATTCTTCATTTGAAGTACAGGAGTGAGGGGCTTGGAGTGCTGTTTTCTGGTATTGTTAGCAGGCTGTGTCTACCCGTCTTACAGCTCAAAGAAGCAGTTCAGATCACATCTTGGAAGAAAGACACCAAAATATCAGATGATAAACGTTACATAAAGCTTCTGATATGCAAACTAGGTGTCTAGTCAGAGTCATGCAGGATACAGATGGCTCACTCATATTGGTAATTCATGAAATGAATGAGACTGTTCACAAAGGCATAGGCAGGGTTGCAGGGAACAAAACAGGCAGGGCAGTGCTTCGTGGCCAGTAGGAAGAAAGAACTTCGGCTGCCAGCGGAAGCCTGAACACGCAAGAAAGAGGACAGGACACCAGAAGCAGGAGAGGGCAGCTAGAGGGGCAGGGTTTCCTGAAAAAGATTGCAGCTTTTGGCAGAAAGACACAAATGATGGCAACCAGGCAGTCTGAAGTCGGGGGATTAAGACCTCAGCTCCCTCCCTCTCCTCCTACTTCCTGATCTCCTGCTCCTGTCTCCTATTAGCCAAGGCCAACTGGGAGCTGAAGGATAAGGGAGCATGAGGTGCATATGGGTCAGCCTCCTGGGGCACAGAGAAGAATGGAGAAGGGTGGAGAGTGGGTGCGGTGAGGGGGGACAAACAAGAGTATTCAGAAAAACCACATATTTTTAAGTGTAATGAGTATACAATGAAGAGCACAATAAATGCATTCTTTCCTGGAAGCTAAAAGCTAATAATGTGTCATTAGGCAGCTGATGCCTGAGCTGGTTCTAGTACAGGTAGAAGCCAATCTAGGCCCAAGGGAAGTCACTGTAGGCTGAGAAGGGCTGGGGGCAAAGGAGTTCCAGAAAACAGCTGTGTGGCCAGAGCCCAGGGTATAAACAACTGGGGCAAGATGGGACCCCGGAGAGATGAGGGGCCAGGCTATGGAATGCTAGGTTGGATGGAAGGAGTGGGAATTTTTTTATGGACTTTCAGCAGCCAAGTGTTATCACCGGACCTATAGCTTAGAAAGGCTGTCAGCTATATAGAAATGGGATTAACGACACTGTTGAGCTACCAACCCTTTTCTGGAAGCAAGTGGAACAAAGAGACTAGATGATCAAAATAAATGAAAGGATTTCTTCTGACCACGATAGCCCCAGAGAACTTGGTTCAAGTGACAGCTGAGAAGGAATCAGTACAATCATCTCCCTTTATAACCCAAATGATCATTATGCTTAATTGTCTTTCCAGAAGATAACCTTCCTCTAAGATCAAAGTATTCTTTTATACAATCTATGAGCATTCTGTTTCTAGAACAACACTGCATAATTGCACAGAGGGTCCTTTTGTATCATAGGAAGCTTGTGAAGAAACTTCCTTGGAACCAGAATCCCCCTCTGGCTGACTTTTTTGCTGCATTCCTACACCACTGTAAATGGCTGCCACATTACCTC